>NW_006408861.1:867499-869405 GCF_000296735.1 Chrysochloris asiatica | reverse complement strand
TCACTGGTTCTGCCTTCCATCTCATCTATTCTACTCCTCTGCTCTTTCAGAGTGCTCTCTATTTCTGTTATTTTGTTACTGATCGTTTGGACCTCTTTCTGTAGGTTTTAAATGGTTCCAATGCTGTATCTATCTTATTTGATTGTTCCTGTAGCACTTTCCTGACTTCTTCCTTATTTTTCTCAACTCAATTGTACAGTGTTTTGAAACATTTTACAATCATATTCCTGAATTCTTTCTCAGACATTTTCAAGGCCTGCCCTCCTTCCAGAATGGAGTCCAGGTCTACTTCTATGTCATTTGTCTCAACATTTTATTTTTTTTCTGGACATGTGCTGATATGGTCATCTGCTTTTGCTTCTTCGACATGTTTAATGTTTATCTGTGGCCTTAATACTTAATTGACTATATGTTTTGGTAATTTTTTAAGCTTTCTGATTGCTTCCAGGAAGATGTGATCTTCCCTTTTCACTCTTCTTATTGCTTAATGCAGAGTAACTTTCACAGGTGTTGTCTGTTTCCCTGGGCAGCTGGTATTTGTTCTTGCCTGTGTTTTGGTGTTTTACAGGGTGTGATTGTAGTTTGGCTATATGGCAGTGGTTTCTGACTCTTCTTGTGTAATATAGAGAAACAAAGAGTCCTCCAAAGGCTTAAGGGGGGATATATAACAGCAAAACAACACCAGTCAGGTAAAAAAAAAAATAAAAAGAAAGAAAGAAAAAACAGCACCAACAAAAACAAGACTTAATACTGCAGTCTCTAATCACAGAACAGGGAGAGAACGGAGAGAAGAAAAAGAGGGGGGAAATCTGTAGCTTAATATAAGTATGTCTTTAATATACTAAGTTCCTGCCTTCAAAGCAGCCTGAGAGATTTTGCCTTTAAACTGTCTTTCAGACACTTCAGCCCTCTCCTCTTTCCCGTGATAAAAAACAGAACAAAATGGAAACAGATAAGCGCCTCTGCTTGGGCTGAGTATCTGTGCACATTTGTGGCAGAAGAAGCCACCAGTGGTGAAGGTGGGGGGTGGCAACTCGGCTCAGGCTCTCCCTCTATTCACCAGAATGGAGGTGGGCAAACAGTGAGTGTGCCAATTACCAGATACCAAAGAAAATCAGAACAAAGCAAAACTAACAAACTATATTGTCCACCTTTGTCCTAAGGTTCCCCTGGTGTTTTTCCGTGCTGTTTCTGCTCCCCCTGTTTCATCCTGCCGCTTGGTCTCACCCAGGATGTAAACTCAGGCCTCCAAGCCTGGCCTGGAAGAGTCAAAATTATGCAATTTTTTACTTCAGCTCTAAAACTCCACAAGCTATAAGCCTTCAAACCTTTAAAATATTCCTATCTCTGTGGTTCCGAGTTTTGGAGCTCTGCCCTGGCTCTGTTTTTGCCTGGTATTCTGTGCTATTGTTGACGGCGACCTTCACTTCACCTCCACCCTAGCCACCATCAAGCCCCGCCTCCACCATGGTGGTTTTTATAACCTCATATACATCCAAAAGTTGGACAGTGAATAAGAAAGACTGTAGAAGAACTGATGCCTTTGAGTTATTGTGTTGGAGAAGATTATTGAAAGTGCATGGGCTTCCAAAAGAATCAATAGATCCATTTTGGAAGAATTGCAGTCAGAGTGATCCTTAGAGGCTAAGATGTCCAAACTTCATCTCTCTTACTTTGGACATATTGTCAGGAGGGATCAGTCACTGGAGAAGAATATCATGTTTGGTAAGATGGAGGGTCAGAGAAAAGAAGACCTCCAAGGAGATGGATTGGCCAAGTGGCAGCCTCGATGGACTCAAGAGTGGCAACAGTAGTGAGGTTGGCCCAGGATCAGGCAGTGTTTCATTTTGCTGTTCATAAAGTTGCTATGGGTTGGTACCAACTTGATGGATATATATATATATAT
>NW_006408861.1:839043-865399 GCF_000296735.1 Chrysochloris asiatica | reverse complement strand
GTGTGTGTTTAAGAATATATATATTACACACACGCACACTTTTCCTTCCTCTAGTCGGGTTCTGAACATTCAGCCATTGAAGCTAGGTCCAATGGGCGCTATCTGCAAGTTTGAGCACCGTTGTGCATATCTCCTCACTTCATATCAACTGGACATCTCAGCTCTAGCCCTCTGTGGCCATGTCCTTGTCCATGGGCTCAGGAGTTCCCAGGTCTTACTGTATTTCTGGCCAACAAGCTATCACCATACTTCAGGTTTATTGGAGGTCTATGTAACTTGGTCAGACTCAGCCCACCTCTTCATTGCTGTTTTTCCCCCACTTCCTCTCACCAATAGACCAACATTGTCGCCAACAAGTTTACATGCCTGGTCGTGTATTCCCTTAGAGTTTCAGTCTTGGGAGGGGGTTTGTCCTGTTTGGCAAAATCTTTTGATACACATAAGTACCTGATTCAAATCATCCATTTTGTCATCCACTGTTTGTGAGTTTTTTGTAATGTTTGGTAGAGTCTTTATGCCATGTATTAGAGTCCCTATGTTTGTCTTTATTTTATTTACTGATGATCTTTATAGTTCTAGGTTGTACATTTAGGTCTTTAGTTCACGTTGAGATTATTTTTGTATACACTGTGAAATATGGGTTTTGTTTCATTCTTGTGCAAATGGATTTACAGTGTTGCCAGAACCTTTTGTTGAAGAGACTATCTCTTCCCTATTTAATATGTTTTGGCCCTTTATTAAAGATCAGCTGATTGTATGTGGATGGGTTAACTTTTGGGTTCTCAATGCTTTTCCATTGATCTATGCATCTTTCATTGTACCAGCACCAGGCTGTTTTGATCACTGTGGTTGTGTAGAAAATTTTGAGATCAGGGAGTGAGAGACCTCCAACTTTTTCTTTTACTTAAGCAATGCTTTGCATATCCAATATATATGATTTTTCCATATAAAGGTAGTGATCAGCTTTTCCATCTCTTTAAAGGATGATGTTGGGATTGTGTTATATCTATAGATTGCTTTGGGTAGTGTTGACATTTTCACAATGTTAATTCTTTCTTTCCAAGAGCATTGTATAGTTTTCTATTTTGAAAGTCTGTTTTGATTGCTTATAGTAGTGTTTTGTAGTTTTCTTTGTATAATTCTTTTGTTTCTCTGGTTAGATATATTTCTAAGTATTTTATCTTTGGGTGGTTATGTTGTCCTAATTTCCTTTTTGGAGATATCTTTCTTAGTTTAGAGGAAATGAACTGATTTTTGTATGTTGATTTTATACCTTGCTACACTGCTTAATCTTTCAATGAGTTCCAATCATTTCCTTTATTTTTTAAACTTTTTATTTATTGTGAACTGAGTGATAGTTTACATGGGAGAACATGGCTTTAAACCATCATTTTATTGCAGTGATTACAATCTCCCCGGTGTATCATCATTCAACAGTATTTGCTTCCATTACCTCTGTTTTTCTTTTTATGTGGGGGAGGGTTGGGGAGATGTACACAAAAATACTCAGGAATATATAATATTTAAAACAAAGGGCACATTCTGCAAGCCTGCCTCCTAGCCGCCAGCACTCAGTCCTTCTCTTTCCATGAGTCTAGAGTCCTCAGCTACTCCCTCACTCCATGTCCTCATCTCTGCCTCTGTCTCTGGTGTTGCTGCTTCTCTGGATAAGGTCTCACATTCCTCTTGTGGTCTTCTCCCTTGATGGTCCTAGAATTCTGTTTCTGGACTGTAAGATTAACTACTCCCCCATTTTTGTTACAAAACTTCTACCTTTACAGTTTTGACAGTCACAATTAGTCATCATAACAATTAGTCACTATTGAATCATAAGAATCTTATCCCCATCTCTTTTCACAAGACCCATCTAGACAAGATGAAAACTATTCATTGGGGACTCTATCTTACCCTGCACATTCTTCAACTAAACTCCCTCTTGAAAATTATAAGCCAGTCACTTTGTACCTTTATCACCCCTAATTTTAGGTAGCCAATATCTAAGTTGCCTGTCCCTATCTACCCTGTATACAGAGGGGATAGGATTGGTACTTGATATGAAGACTCCCTCCCTCTCTGATGATAGTTTGATCAACTACATCCATAAGTATAGGGCAGGTTCATCAAATTGTATTAATTTATCCTCATTTCCGTCATCAAAAAAAAATTTTTTTTTTTCTTCCTCTAGTCGAGTTCTGATTATCAAGCCATCGAATAATTTTCTTGCTAAGACTTTGGGATGTTCTCTATATAGTATCATACCATCTGCAAATAGAGAAAGTTTTACTTCTTCTTTACAAATTTGGATAATTTTCATATCACTTTCTTCCCTTAAATCTCTCACTAAGACTTCCAACACAATATTGAATTTTGTTGTTCTTGTTAGGTGCTATTGAGTTGGTACCAATTCATAGTGACCTTATGCACAACAGAAGGAAAAACTGCCCAGGCTTGGGCTAACTTCACAATTGTTGTCATGCTTGAGTCTATTGATGCTGCCACTTTGTCAATCCATCTTGCTGGGGGTCTTCTTCTTTTTGTCTGATGCTCCAACTTACCAAACATGATATCCATCTCCAGTGACTGGTCCTCCGTGACAATATGTCTAAAGTATGAGAGAGCAAGTCTGGCCATCCTGGCCTCCAAGGAGCACTCTGGCTGTACTTCTTCCAACACAGATCTGCTTGTTCTTTCAGCAGCCAAGAGTATTTTCAATATTCTCTTCCAACACCATAACTCAAATGCATCAATTCTTTTATATTATTCCTTAATTCACTGTCCAACTTTCCCATGAATATTAGGTTATTGAAAATACCATGTATTGGGTTAGGCACACCTTAGTCCTCAAGCTAACATTTTTGCTCTTCAACACTTTAAAGAGGTCTTGTGTAGCAGATTTGCCTAATGCAATATGTCATTTGATTTCTTGACTGCTGCTTCAATGAGTGTTGATGGTTGATCTAAGAAAAATTAACTTTTTGACAACTTTAACCTTTTCTCCATTTATAAGGTGTTGTTTATTGGTCCAGTGGTGAGGATTTTTTTTTCTTTACATTGAGATGTAATCCATACCAAAGGCTATGGTCTTTGATCTTCATCAGTAAGTATTTTAAGTCTTCTTCACTTTCAGCAAGCAGAGTTGTATCATCTGCATATCACAGATTGTTAATGAGTCTTCCACCAATCTTGATGCCATGTTTTTCTTCATATAACCCAGCGTCTCGGATTATTTGCTCAACATATAGGTTGAATAAGTATAGTGAAAGAATACAGCCCTGTTGCACACCTTTCCTAATTTTAAACCATTCAGCATTCCCATGCTCTGCTCGAACAACTATGTCTTGGTCTATGTCCATGTTCCTCATGAACACAGTAAGTGTTCCAGAATACTCATACTTCACAATGTTATCCATACCTTTTCATGATCCACACAATCTAATGCCTTTGCATAGTCAATAAAGCACAGGTAAACATCTTTCTGATATTCTCTGCATTCAGCCAAGATCCATCCGGTGTCAGAAATGATATCCCTCATTCCACATTCTCTTCTGAATGCAGCTTGAACCTCTGGAAATTCTCTGTCAATGTATGCTTGCAGTCATTTCTGTATTACCTTCAGTAAAACTTTACTCACATGGGATATAAGAATATTTTCTGATGATTTCTGCACTCCATTGGTTCACCTCTTTCAAATGGGCACAAATAGGTTCTCTTCCAATCAGTTGGCCAGATAGTGGTCCTAATTTCTTGGTTTAGATGAGTAAGTGCCTCCAGGTCTGCCTCACTTTCTTGAAAGATTTCAATTTGTATTCCATCAATTCCAGGAGACTTGTTCTTTGCTAATTCCTTCAGTGTACCTTGGACTTCCTCCTTCAGTATCATTGGCTCTTGATCATATGCTACCTCTTGAAATGGTTGAACATCAACCATTTCCTTTTGGTACAGTGATTCTGTGTATTCTTTCCATCTTCTTTGGATGCTTTCTGCATCATTCAATAATTTGCCCAGAGAATCCTTCAATAATGAAAGCCAAGGCTTGAAGTTTTTCTTCAGTTCCCCCAGCTTGAGAAATGCTTAGTGTGTTGTTCCCTTTTGATTTTTTAACTCCAGATCTTTGCCAATTTCATTGTAATATTTGATTTTGTTTTCTCGAGCTGACCTTTGAAAATTTCTGTTTAGCTCTTTTACCTCCTCATTTTTCCATTTGCTATAACATCTCTATTCCTGAGAGCAAGTTTAAGAGTTTCTTCTGACATCCATTTTCATCTTTTCCTTCTTTCTTGTCTTCTTAATGATATTTTGCTTTTTTCCTGTATGATGTTCTTGATGTCATCCCACAATTCTTCTAGTCTTCAGTCTTTAGTATCTCATGTACCAAATCTGTTCTTCAGATGATCTCTAAATTCAGGTGGAACATATGCAAGGTCATGTTTTGGCTCTTGTGAACTTGTTTTCATTTACTTCAGCTTCAGTCTGAATTTGCATAAGAGCAATACATGGTCTGTTCCATAATCTGCCCCTGGCCTTGCTTTGGCTGGTGATATGGAGCTTTTCCACCTTCACTTTCCACAGATGTAGTCAATTTGATTTCTGTGTATTTCATCTTCTCAGGTCCATGCGTATAGTCATCTCTCATGGTGTTTTAAAAAGGTTTTTGAAATGAACAAATCATTGATTTGCAGAATTCTATCATGCAATCTCCAGCATTATTTCTATCACCAAGGCCATATTTACCATATACTGATCCCTCCTCTTTGTTTGCAACTTTTGCATTCCAATTGCCAGTGATTATCAATATATCTTGATTGCATGTTTGATCGATTTCAGATTGAAGAAGTTGGTTGAATTCTTTTATTTCATCCTGACTGGCTTTAGTGGTTGGTGGGCAAATTTGAATAATAGTGGTATTAATTGGTCTTCCCTGTAGGTGCATGGATGTTATCCTATCACAGACAGCGTTGTACCGCATGCTAGATCTTGATATGTTCTTTTTGACGATGAATGTAACACCATTCCCCTCACTTTGTCATTCCCTGCATAGGAAACAATGTGGTTGTCAGATTCAAACTAGCCAAAACCAGTCCATTTCAGTTCACTAGTGCCTAAGACATTGATGTTTATCTGTTCCATTTCATTTTTTACAATTTCCAGTTTTCCTAGATTCATACTTTGTACATTCCATGTTTCCATTATTAATGTTATGTTTACTGTTGTTTCTCTTCATGTTGAGTTGTGTCCCATCAACAAATGGAGGTCCCAAGGGCTTTACTCTCAAGGGCTTTACTCCATTCACATCATCATAGTCAACTTACTTTTAGGAGATAGCTCTTCCCCAGTTCATTTTGAGTGCCTTCCAACCTCAGGGACTCATTTTCCAGCACTATATCTGGTAGCGTAGTGGTTACGAATCGGGCTGCGAACCTTAAGGTCAGCGGTTCGAAACTACCAGCCGCTCCGCGGGAGAAAGGTGAGGCTTTCTACTCCTGTAAAGATTTACACCCTCGGAAACCCTGTACAGGGTCGCTATGGGTCGGAACCGACTCGACGGCACTTAATAACAACAACAACAACATATCTGACAGTGTTTCTCTGCTAGTTATAAGGTTTTCAGTGATAAATATATGGAAATAGCTCATCTTTCCTTCTTCTTAGTCTGTCTTTGTCTGAAAGCTTATCTGAAACCTGTCCACCATGGGTGACCCTCCTGGTATTTAAAATATCTGTGGCACAGCTTCCAAAATCAGAGCAACTCACAAGCCACCACAATACGACAAACTGACAGACGAAAGCATGTTGGATTTTGTCAAATGCCTTCTGCATCAATACATATGATCATGTGCTCTTTTTCCTTTTTAAAATTTTTATGGTCAAATAGTTTGTTTTTCTAATATTTGCATCCCTGGTATGAATCCCACTTATTCATGATAGTTTTGAGTTCTATTGTCTAGGAATTTGTCGAGAATTTTTGCATCTATGTTCATGAGGGATATTGCTCTATAGTTTTATTTTTTAGTGATGTCTTTGCCTGATTTGTGTATGAGTGATAAGCTTGCTTCATAAAATGTACTCAGGAAATTTCCATCCTTTTCCGTGTTCTGGCATTGTTTGAGTAAAATTGATATCAGCTTTTCTCTGAATGTTTGGTAGAATTTATCTGTAAAACCATCTGGGTCCTGATTTTTCTTTGTTGGGAATTTTTAAATTATCTGTTCATTTTCTTCTTTTGTTATAGGTCTGTTCAAGCTTTCTACTTCACTCTGTGTTATTTTAGGTAAGTCATGTTTTTCTAAAAATTTACCCATTTCTTCTAGATTTTCAAATTTTTCTGGAGTATAGTTCTTCATAGTTTTAGTGTTATCCTTTGTGTTTCCATTGGTTCTGTTTTGATGTCACCTTTATAATTTCTTATGCATGTTATTTACATCTTCTTCTATTCTTTTGTTGTATTTGCCAATGGTTTGTTAATTTTATTAATCAAAGAACCAAGAATCTTGTTGATTCTTTCTATTGTTTTTCTGTTTCCTAACTCATTTTTTTCTGCTCTAATGTTTATTATTTCTTTCCTTCTTGTAACTGTACACATACTTTGCTGCTCCTCATTTTCTAATTGTTGGAGATGTTGGATTTAAGTGTTGATTTTGGTTCTTTCTTATATTTGGATGTGTGCATTTATCACTATAAATTATGCTGTATGTACTGCTTGTGCTGTGTCCCAAAGGTCTTGGTATGTTGTGATCTCAGTCTTATTTGATTCAAGGACATTTTTTATATTGTTTTTTATTATTATTTTTCTATTATCCAGTAGTTTTAAAGTGGGGTGTTACTCAAATTCCAAGTACTTCATTTTTGTTTCCTTGATCTTCATAGGGTTGGTTTCTAATTTTATGGCATTGTGATCTGAAAAGATGCTTTGTAGTATTGGGATGCTTTAAATTTTTTTGAAGCTTGCTTTGTGGCCTAACATATGGTCTATTCTACAGAAAGTTCCATGTGCACTGGAAAAGAATGTGTATTGTGCTGTTGTTGATTTAATTACTCTGTATAAAACTAAGAGGTCAAATTGTTTGAATGTATTGTTTAGTTATTCTGTGTCTCTGCTGAGTTTCTTTCTAGTTTTTCTGTCATTTTTCACAAATAATGTATTAAAATATCCTACTATGATTGTCCAGTTATCTATTTTTGTCTTCAATTCTACCAGAATTTGATTTATGCATTTTGAGACTCTTTGATTGGGAGCATAGATATTTATTAGGGTTATGTGTTCTTGTTCTATGGACCTTTTAATAATGAGATAATGTCCTTTAATGAGATAATGTTCTTTAGTCATCAGATAATGTCTCTTATACTAGTTTTTGCCTCGGTGGCGGTCATTGGTTATGTGCTGTGGAATCAGTTCTGACTCATAGTGACCCTGCATAGGGTTTCTGAGGATGTAAATCTTTACAGGAGTAGAAATCTTCATCATTGTCTCACAGAACAGCTGGTAGTTTTGAACTTCTAAGCTTGAGGTTAGCAGTCTGACTTGTAACCACTATGCTACCAATCTACTTTATTGGCAATTAATATTGCCACTCCTGCTCGTTTTGATTGCCATTAGCTTCCCCCCACCCACCATTTGATTTTAATTGATATTTGTCTTTGTGTATAAGGTGTGTTTCTTATAGACAGCATTTTGTATCATCCTGTTGTCTTACCCATTCTGTTGCTTTCTGTCTCTTAACTGGAGCATTTAATCTATTGATGTTTAGTGGAATTATCAATAGGTATGACTTGATTGCAGCCATTTTGCTATGTTTGTGTGTGTGTGTGTGTGTGTGTGTGTGTGTGGTTCTGTTGTGTTCTTTATTCCACATATTTTTCTATGCTGAGTTCCTTTTGTTTATGCATTTTCTTATCATTTTCTTCATTTGTTCTAATATTTACAAAATACTTCATGTTGTTCCTTTTCTAGGTTTGACGTAAAAGTGTATCATTTTTCTTTGAAGTTACCCTGTAATTTATTAATTTCTTCCCCAATTTAAAAGTCTATTTTATCTTGAAAATCTATTTGACTTCTTCACCATTTGTAATTAAGTGACTTTACTTTTCCCTCTTTTTGTTCTGTCATTGTCTTGATTACAAGTTAATATCTCCCATTCCCTATTTTAATTCCTGCAGATTTGCTCTACTTTGGATACCTCTATATCTGGATTGAATTCTGGTTAGTGTTGTAGTGTATGTAAATCTTCAGTTGTTGTCTGCTGTTTTTGGTTCTCAATCCAAAGGAATTCCTTTAGTATTTTTTGTAAAGTTGGTCTGGTTTTTACAAATTCCTTTAACTTATGTTTATCTGGTAATGTTCTAATTTCACTGTTATATAGGAAAACAGTTTTTCTAGGTATATGATTCTTGGTGGGCAATTTTTTTCTTTCAGAGTTTTCTGTATTGCCTTCTTGATCGTGTTGATTCTGCTGAGAAACCAGAGTTTAATCTTATTAGTTCTCCTGTGTAGATAACTTTACGTTTTTCCCAAGTTGCTTTCAACATTCATTCCTTGTCTTTGATTTTAGAGTTTGATTATGATATGTCTTGGTGATTTTCTTTTGGGGTCTATTCTGTTTAGTTGTTTGTCATTTTCTAGAATGTTTATATTCTTGTTTTCCATGATGTTAGGAAAAAATTTTTCCAAGAGGTTTTTTACTATCTTCTCTGTGGTTTTCTTTGTCTCTTCCTGTTCTTAAATTCTGATGACCCATAAAGTATTCCTCTGTTCCACATGAATCTTAGGTTTTCTTCAAATCTTTTCAATCTTTAAAAAAAAAATTTTTTTTTTTCTAACTTGCGTGTATGGAGTGATTTACCTTCAAGCTCACTAATTCTGGCTTCAATTGATTTAAATCTACTCCTTTGCCTTTTTAATGTATTGTCCATTTCTGAAATCTTACTATTAATCTTCTGGATTTCTATTTGCAAACTTTATATCATCTCAAACCTTTTATTTATTTTGATTGTTCCTGGAGTGCTTTCCTGAATTCTTCCTTGTTTTCCTTGACTTTTCTGGCAATCACTTGAAGGTATCATTCTCTTGATTTTTTTTTTTTTCAGGTAGTTCCAATGCCTTTGTTCCTGAAAAATGTTTTTTAGCTCTGATTCTTGGTCACTTGCTTGAGTCACTCTGTCTTATATTTTCATATGCCTGCTACTCTTAAGACATTGTGATGTTGTTGTATATGTATTAAGTTGATGAATGTATGTTGGTGTATTCCTAGGCACTCAACAACTGCCACCTGGTGGGTGTGATTAGGCGATGAACTTGTGTGCCATTCTCTGTTCATTTTTCATTCAGCACATTTCAGGATGGATTTATCTTATTTTCATTGTTGTTGTTGATCCAGTGGAAAGCAGCTGCTACTAGTTCTTGCACAATGAGTGGGGCCATAGAGGGTACAATTGTGACTTAGTTTTGTGGAAGTGGTTACTGTTCAGTGAGGCAAGAAGAGGAAATACACACACAAGAGAAAAGGAAAAGAAAAACCAGCAAACGGCAGTGAAAAAAAGAAAAGAATAAAAAAAAAAAATCAGGCAACAGCTAGAAAAAGAATAAAACAGAGGGAGAGGAAAATAAAATTTTAAAAGATTCAAATAAAAGGGAGAAAAAGAAAAATACCTAACACAATTGGGGAGAAGAATGAATAAACGGAAAAGAGACCACAGAATAGTAAGGGGAAAAAATCAAGGAAAGTTTTAAAAGAGAAAAAAAAAAGAAAGAAAGAAGCAGAAGTAGTCAAGACCAAGAAGAAGCAGAAAAAGAAGAAAACATGAAAAAGGAGAGAGGAAATTTAGAAAGTAAGAGAGAGAAAGAATAAACAAGTGAAAACAATGAAAGGAAAAAGAAGCAGGGCAGGTACCAGAACCAGAGAGTTTAAAATTCTGGGGCTTTCTTCTAGCCAAAGATCTCATATTATGGGTGGGAAAGGGAACCCTATATGGTGTTCCTGTAGGACTACGTGTTGTCTGTTCTGGGCTCTCAATCTGAACACAATTCATGCAGACACCAAAAGGGCTAGGAGATCAGGGTATTTCTTTCCCAGAGGGGATCCAAATGTGAGCGTTCCCTCCGTTACAGGGCTGCCTAGAATGTGCTTTGTAGGCCCGGAATAGGTGACACCTGATTCCGGGTGCCAGGTCTGATGCTGCCAACTCCCCACATATTTTGATGTTACTTTGACCCCCTGGAGAGCAGGAACTTCCCTGGAAGTGTATGCAAATGGGGGCTGAAAACACCTCTGGACACCAGGGTAATGGGGATGTGAGAAAACAAAGCAAAACAAGTTGTCCCTTTATGTCCACAATAAGCAGTCTGCCTCTGCACCACATACTGTGTCCTCTTGCCTTCCAAGTCACACATGAAAGATCAAGATGGCCACATAGATCTCCAGTCTCTTTTCTTTTTCTTTTTTCTTCCCCACATGTCTGTTCAGCTGCTTCCCCTAGTGAGAGCTAGTCCAGGGTAGGCCAGGGCCAACTTTGTAGATATGGAGCAGGGTCATTGTGGATCGCTTCCCCTTCCTTTAATGGCGCCCACAACCATGGCACTCAGCTCTGTGCAGCTACAACCACCAAGAGAGCAGGAGCTCTTAGAAGTGTATTAGGGTGGAAGCCAGCCTAGCCTCTAGTCACTAGGAGAGTGTGGAGAACAAAAAAAAAGAAAAATCTCACCCCAATGTCTGTGAGCCACAGGTATGTTTCTGCAATGGCAGTAGGTTTTCTTGTCTCTGAAGCCGCACAAGATGATTGTGCCCATCTTGCTGGCAGGCCCAGGTCTCCAGTCTCTCATTTTTTGCTACATCTGCACAGTTCTATCTCCTAAATAAGTGTTCAATCCATTTCTGTATCTTTTCATCTGAAAATCAGAATTCAAGGACTACCATCTGCAGCTGTTTCATTTGATTTTCTGTATCTTTGTATAGAGGGTCAGTACAGCCTTTCTGGCTACACTGCCATCTTGCTGCCTCTCCATCATTTGATTTCTTGACAGTTGGTTCCATGAGTGTTGTTCCAAGTAATAGTAAGTCTTTGATATTTTCATATTTTTCTTCATTTATCATGATGTTATTTATTGGTTGAGTTGTGAGGATTCATGTTTTTGTCTTCCAGCACTATATCTGACAATGTCCCACTGCTATTTATAAAGTCTTCAGTGGCTGAACATTTAGAAGTCGTCCACCTTTCCTTCTTCCTTGTTTGTCTTAGTCTAGAAACTCCACTGAACCCATACACCATGGGTGACTCTGCTGGTATTTAAAATACCAGTGGCATCACAGCAACCACATTACAACAAGCTGACAGATGAGTGGTGGATACCTAGCTAGCTATCTCAATGTAGATACATCAATCTGTTACAAAGATGGCAAAATGTTAATGACTGGTAAATATAGTTGAAGCATATGTAGATATTGATTTGAAAAATTTTGTAATTTTTCTATAGGCTGAATATTTTATAATAAAAAGTTGGAGAGAAATTAAAGGATATATATTTTTAAATGAGGTAATAAGTCTAACTCTACTTTAAAGTATGATCTTCTTTTTTGTTTTTATTGTGAATTGAGTGATCATTTACATGGGGGACATCAGTTTTACACTCAACATATCATCATATCATATTTCATTTCATTGCAATGATTACAATCCCCTCCAATAGTATTTGCTTCTATTCCCTTTGTGGTTTTTTTTTTTTGTTTTTTTTTTATGTACACCAAAACACCCAGGAATATACAATCATTCAAACAACCAAAAGGCACACCCTGCAAGCCTGACCCCCAGCTGCCAGCACACAGCCCCTCTACTTCCTTGAGTCCAGAGTTCTCAGCTACTCCTTCTCTCCATGTCATCATATCTGCCTCCATCTCTGACATCCCTGTTTCTCTGAGTAGGGCCCTACACTCCACTACTGCTCTTCTCCCTTGATGGTCCCAGGGTCCTCCATTTCAAGGTTGATCTTTTGTTACTGCTTTTTTTTATATAGTTGTTCCAAAAATATTCCTTTTTATTAAGTGAGACGTAGCTGAAAATCATTTTCTCCTGCTCATGCAAACACTGACTACAAAGCTAGTGGATGCTGTTGTTGTTGTTAAGTGCCATTGAGTCAGTTCAAACTCAGGGATCCTGTATAGAGTTTCTGAGGAGCAGCTGATGGGTTTGAACTGCTGGCCTTGAGGTCATCAGTCCAGCGTTTATCCTACAGTGCCACACTAGAGCACATACAAACAATATGTATACATATTTGAATTAGTTTCCAACAGAATGCTTTTTCCTTCCTTTTCAAAACATCAGTTCTAATTTATTAAATTGAATATGATTTGTGTTGGGATTTCTTAAGCATTTTTGTTTTCATTAATGAAATTTTAATTTTTGGGATAAAACTTTAGTGAATCAGATCCTTGTACAAGTACACATTTCTTAAGCTCCTTATAAGTTTAGTCATTGCACTTAGAAGAACGAGTACCTTTCTACAAATCAAGAGAATATCAAGGAGAAGTGTCTCTGTCTGTCTCTCTATCTTTCATACACACACACACTGAAGAGGCATCCAGCAGCCACTCTGTATCACATTGGAACAGAGACTTAGGTGGCTAACAAACCTGTTCCATACCATTTGCATCCCTATCTAATTAGGACTATGTGTTTCAAATGGCAGAAAATTTAACCAAAATTGGATTATGGGGAAAAAATATCTAATTGGCTCAACTATTAAAAGTTCTAGAAGTTGACAGTCTTCACACATGTAATGATTCCTTTCCTTAGTGTCACCTGCTGTTAAGTGACATCAAGTCAGTTTTGACTCACAGTGACCCTGTATAGGGTTTCTGAGGAGTAACTGATGGGTTTGACCTTGTGGTTAGCAGTCCAGTGATTATCTTACAGCAACACACCAGAACTTCCAGTTACTATTGTTGTTAAATGCTGTAGAGTTGGTTCTGACTTATAGTGAGCCTGTATGGCACTTCTGAAGCTGTAAATTTTTGTGGGAGCAGAAAGCATCATCTTTCTCCCATGGAGTGACTGGTGGGTTCTAACCACTGACCTTGTGGTTTGCAGCCCAGTGCTTATTATATAGAGCCACCTAAAGCATGTTTTTTCTCTACCTCTCAGTTCTGTCTTCCCTCTATAGGCTTGATCTTCAGGTTCTTCTCTCAGGGAAACACAGTGGTGAGAGGTCCCAGACATGTCATCCTCTCAAATGTGAATTCAGAGATAAAGAGCAAAGCATCCCAGGAGAGAGTTCATTGATTCTCAAGGTATCATGTGCCAAGCCCATTAGGGGATAAAGTGAATGAAGCTCCAGAAAATGATACTAATAAGATCTGGCCTGAGACACACCCTCCAACTATTCCACTGAACCTGTGCACTGAGCACAAGGCTATGGTGGATCACCAAAAGTGTAAGCTCAGATGTGAAGTGCATTATGCTGCATCCCTACACCACCATGGAAACCATTAAAATTATTTAATGGAGCATGTGGTCTGAGGATAAACATAGGAAGAGAGTTTCAGGAAGTTTCTGAAATTCTTACTGGGACTCTGCAAAAGATAAAATCTTCCTTTTTCAATGGTTGGAAATTCTACTTAGTTTCTGAGCTTCATCCTGCTCACCACTGGAGTGGATACATTGAAATAGAAACATAATAAACACTTCATTTATTAGTTGGGACTCCAATTGGATGCCTTTGTCTGGAAAACATATTTCTGGAATGGAAATATCTAATTTGTGAGCCCAATGCTGTTTGTCCTCATTTTTTCCAGCAACTTTATACTGGAGGGCCCAGCAGTGTATTCACTGCACTAGGGATATATAAGAGGAGGTCAGAGAAGGTATGTAAAGCTGATTCCACCAGAAGATAACCTTGAGACTAACATCTGAGTGCAAGTAATGTGCTAGGTGCATATCCTGGGAAGCACTGGGGCAGGCAATGAAATGGAGAAGAGAAGGAAGCCAACATATTGTATTTTATTGAAATTATTGAGCAGTATTGTTTCAACCCCACCAGGGAGGGAAGTACCTAAGACTCGTCCCACCCAAAGAACTAGGAAACTGGGGTCTTAACCTATTAGAATCTGTTGGCCTATTGATTGAGGGTTATTCCTGGAGTCTTCTGACCTGCATAGTGTGTGGATCAAACACATTACTGAGAGTGAAGAGATGGAAAGTTGTGTATACTTATGTAAGAAGCCACCACTGTTCATAGCTTGGAGCTACAGTCAGCTACAGTGCAGGCATGTTGTTAGACACTGGTTGGTAGCATCATTTGGGGAATGTTCTAGTTAAATAATTCTACCATGAAGAAATTTTATCCAAGGAAACAGGGCAGACTTCCAGGTTCCCTGAAAGGTAGAAACATCTTCTTTTACAGGTCCAGATGTTACATAACTCACAAAAAGTTCTATGATCAATTAAAAACTCTAGCAGGGGACTGTACCCACAGCTACTACAGCTTACCTAACTGACACAGGTAGAAGATGGTGAGACTGTACAGCTGTTTATTCCAAAGGGTAGGCTATATACTATGGAGAAATCTGAATGAGCAACTGAATGAAAATTCAGAAATGCAAAATATGCATTTGATTCTTGTTATTCATGATAGTTTTGTTCTATGAAGTCACCATGAACACTGAATTAGCAAATACTGAACCATTGTTCTTAGAGGAAATATTGGGTTAAGTTCCTGTGAGCTCCTGGTCACAACATTTTCATCAACCAATCAATACATAACCATGTTTTATTTGCTTCTATTTAAAAACAATGGAGTACCGGTGTGGTGCTGTAAGATAAGCATTCAACTGCAAGGTCGCTTTGAACCACAGAGTCAGAGGTTCAAGCTCACCAGCTGGTCTTCTTGCACTTAGAAACACTAGGTTTCACTTCACCACTTTTCTAAGAGTCATTTTAGACAAAGAAATCACCCACAAAGAAACCACAAAAGTGAGAAAAATGTAGTAATAAATAGAATGGGAGAAAGACACTTATTTATAACATGAGCTGAAACAAGAGGCAGAGACAGCATCTCTTGTTCAAACTCAGCTGGAAACGTGCAATTCAGGGGACTCAAATTTCTTGTCATTATATCCATGTCTGCAAAAGCACCTGGCAAATATTGGTTTTGGTGTTACAAATAAATTTTAACAAGCAGGCAAATTTGAAAACACAGAATCTGCAAATGTGAAGATGGACTATATTCACTTTTGCTGAACAGAGTTTCCTAAAAGACTTAAAACTATGAAATAAACTCCAAGTGGAAAGAGCTGCAAACGGGGTGAGTCCTTATGCTACCTAGGAACTAAAACCAATTTGGTTTAAAAAAAAAAAGGTGGGGAAGATCCAGGACCATCAAGAAGGAAAAATATGAGTGAAGTGTGAGAAACAGAGGTGACAGCAAAGGTGGTATCATGAAGAGACAGAGCTTTTATTTACCACTTTTGGGCTTTAGGCTCATGGACTGAGTAAAACTGAGTACCTAGAGGCAATAGATTAGCTTGAAGAATGTGCCCTTTGGGCATTCACAGACAGGCTAAACGAGCTTGTAACACAGCTAGAGCAAGGCTGAAAACTACAGTGAGGCATGTCTGCTGTATAGCAGACAACAGACATTCCTGACTGGAGAATTGCTGCATCCTGAGTTGGTTTTGACCCTCCTTTGACCCTGAGTAAATTCTGTTCACTTCCATAATAAATCCATAACATTTCAATTCAAGATGTCCAGGGTGTGGCCTGATAATCCTAATTTTTTAAAGTTCAGTGATCATATCGGCTCAGCTGGTGTAAGGACAATACTTGAGCAGCAAGATTCTAAAGCACCTTGGAGGAGAAACCCCTTAAGAAGTCCAGCAATCGTGTGTAGTGGGTCTATACCTTGAAGGGTAGAGATGGAGGTAATGGAGGTTGGATATGAAGAGTAAAGAATGTGGTTTCTTCACAGACAGAGACTCCATCTGTTTTGTGACTTTTATCTGGGAGGTAGGGGGGCAATGAGAGACAGTGAGAGCATCACCATTTTCCATGGATTTCTCATGGGGAAAAAAAGCAAAAATAAAAAGATTTTATGTGCATTTCTCCACTAAGACAAAAAGGCCATTGGCACTCCAGTAATGTTAGAGGATATATTGTAATTAAATAAAGGAAAAACTTGGCCACCGAAACAAAACATAAAATAAGTTGGATCCTCAAACAGCAGATGAAGAAGGGGGTCTTAGTATCTTTACACTTACCATCAAAATATGTTGTTCTTTGCTGTTGGGTTGATTGTTGTTCTTAAGTGTTATTTATCTAATTCTGACTCACAGGGTTTCAGAGGAACAGTTGGTCTGTTTGAACCACTGACCAGGGTTAACAGTCCAGTACTTATCCTACAGTGCCATACCGGGACTCTAAATTGATTATGGTTGTTAAGTGCCCTTAAGACAGTTCTGACACACAGGGACCCTGCATATAGGATTTCTGAAGCTCTAGTAGCATAGTGGTTACAAGTCAGGCTGCCAACCTCAAGGTCAGCAGTTCAAAACTACCAGCAGTTCTGCAGGAGAAAGATGAGGTGTTGCGCTCCTGTAAAGATTTACAGCCTCTGAAACCCTGTGCAGGGTCACTATGAGTCAGATTAGACTCCATGGTATTTAACAACAACAACAGAAATTAACAGAATCAGAAAGTCTTATCTTTCTCCCAAGAAGCAGCTGGTGGGCTCAAACGGCCAACTTTGTGGTTAGCAGTCCCTTGAATATCTTACGGAGCCAATGCACTTCTCTGAATTGATTGTGATTGTGATTGTGAAGTGCCGTTGAGTCGATTCCGACCCATAGCGACCCTGTACAGGGTTTCCAAGGGTGTAAATCTTTACGGGAGTAGAAAGCTTCATCTTTCTCCCGCGGAGCGGCTGGTAGTTTCGAACTGCTGATCTTAAGGTTCGCAGTCCGATTCGTAACCACTACGATTAACAGAGTGCAAATTCTAGGGCTCTGTAGACAAGCAGAGCTAGGTTTAAATCTTACTTCTTGTACTAGCTATGGGCATGGGGGCATATTATTCAACAACTTCTTTGGACTTTTATTTTCTAATCTTGAAAATTTGGGAGATTAGAATTTGTATGAGCAGATTTGCTCTCAAGTTTCAATACTATAGCATATGTAAATCATCCATATGATAGAAGCTTTAAGTAAGTTAAAGGCATCTGCTGGAACAGTTCTTCTATCCCTATGTGGAAACCCCACTAAGAATTTTGAATATCTTAAATATAAGCAACCTTTATATAAATGTAAAAAGGCCAGGAAAAGGAAGAACAAAGAAAGAACAGACAGATACTTGCAAGGAGAGAACCTAAGATCCCCAAGGGAGATAGCTGACTTTGACAATCTATTAATTTAGAAGTGCTATTAATGCATGTCACTGTAGGATCAGCACTGGACTGTGAACCACCGAGGTTGGCAGTTAAACCCACTAGCTGCTCCTCGGAAACCCTATACAGGGTTGCTGTTAGTTGGAAATGACTCAACAGCACTAGAGGAAAAGTCAAAAGAAAATTATTATAAGTAACCTCACCCTACCACCACCCAGAAGAACTTCAGGAATTGTCAGGACCTGAATCAGACAGCCAGTCTGGCAGCTCCTCCATGTGAACATCTTGGACTGAGGCCACATAAATCCCAACTTTGTGCTCAAAATATAGCATTGATGCAGAAGTCTTCTTGATAGGTTAAAATGAAACAACAAATTGTGCTGTCACAAAAGATGATGGAGGAGTTTAAGGATCTATTTTAGGGTCACTTTTTTCTCTCTCTCTCTTATAGGCTGAAGTCATCTACAGTGTGGGCTCCAGTGTATGTGATGGGGGCAGGCAAGAGCTTATTTATGTGCCATTATTGTTATTGTTTAGCACTTGTTATTGTATGAGTTATTGTTATTGTATGAGTTGCAACTTATAGTGACCCTATATAGGGTTTCTGGGGAGTGGCTGGTGGGTTAGAAAGACCAATCTAGTGGTAAGCAGTCCAGTGTTTATCCTACAGTGCCACTCCAAACTCCTATTTATGTGGTTGTTGTTGTTACATGCCATGGAGTCAGTTCCGACTCATAGCATCCCTGTATAAAGTTTCCAAGGAGTAGCTGGTGGGTTTGAACTACTGACTTTGTGGTTAGCAGTCCAGTGCTTCTTTTAAAACACCACACTACTTACTTGGGGATCTTGTCCTTTATTTTAGGACTTAGTAGCTAATTGGCTTTATAGTAAGTGCCATGTAAAACCTCCAGTCACATGGAAGCTGCAGGCTCCTGAATAATCTATTTCAGGAGCTCTGATATAGAATGAAGTTATGTGATTGGGAAACATCATGCTCACAGGTTGGAATTTGGAAGTAAAATCATGGACTATTACAGTCAGTTTTCTAGAAAATTAACCCCTGTTAATTTGATTCAAATACTATCCATCACCAACAACACAACTGACAAGGCTGCTTATCAGTTCTTCCTTCATCTGCACTTGAGTAGGATGTAGTATATTGTCCTCCAACCTCAGAGTATCTTCAGAGACAAGATCATCCCAGCCACCCCAAACAAACTAATTCAAAACCATTGCCTTTTGTGCATTCCAACTCATCAACTTAGCAACAAAGTGTCACTGTTGTTGCTAAATATCAATTCTGACTCATAGTGACCCTTAATAGGGTGTCTGAGGAGTGTCTTATCCTACAGCGCTACACCAGAACTCTCTTAGTGCTGGGGACAGCATACGCAGACCCTGGGTTGATCAGTGGCAGCCCCATTAAACCACCTCTGAATATAATCAGTTTAACCCAGATACTCTCCTTCCTCCTGAAAGTATATAGGAATATTAAGAACAATGTAGCATTTTAGGTATAGATAAATGAAGCCCGGTGCCTGAGATCTTGCTCACAAACAAAAGTTTGCAAAGTGTACAGAGACAGCTTGGCTCCTTTCAGGAACCTTGCTTATGTTATGTATCCTTAAGAAACCGCACGTTGCTACTATAGATCATTTAAGCCTAAAAATTAATATATAACAGCTTGATTGAACCTTTTTTTCTGTAAAAATAAAAATGTTAGATTGTTAAGAAAAAACTATGAAAACATCTTAAAAGTTGTTCCTGTGAATCATTATGTCCTGTTTTGAATGATTAATCACATTTCAGTTCCGTATCCTGTCTTAATCACACCCTCCCTTTGTGACATCCTCCCTGAGTGAATTACATCCTACCTTTGTAACAAATCCCTCCCTAAAAAAGAGAATAAAAGACTGAGGTAGAGTTAGATCTGTATGCAATGCTGTGCAATGCTAGGCAATATGTTTGCAGATCTGTCTACCTACCAGCTTGCATCATATCTGTGTGTCTGTCTTTTTTGTATATATTTCGTCTCTGTCTTTCTCTATCACTTTCGCTGCCAGATCTCCCTTCTTCGTGACACCCACACTTCCTTGTCGAGGCGGGACCCCGACATAGGACCTCAACATTTTAGCAACCTGTTGTTGTTGTTAGGTGCCATCGAGTCACTACCAACTCATAGCGATCCTATACACAACAGAACAAAACACTGCCTGATCCTGGGACAACCTCACAATTGTTGCCACACTTGAGCCCACTGATGCTGCCACTCTGTCGCTGGGGGTATTCCTCTTTTTCTCTGACCCTTCACCTTACCAAACATGATATCCTTCTCCAGCAACTAGTCACTCCTGACAATATATTTGAAGTATGAGAGATGAAGTTTGGACATCCTGGCCTCCAAGGAGCACTCTGGCTCCACTTCTTCCAACACAGATCTGTTGGTTCTTTTGGCAGCCCATGGCACTTTCAATACTATCCTCCAACAACATAACTCAAAAGCATCAATTCTTCTACGGTCTTCCTAATTCACGGTCCAGCTTTCACATGCATATGAGGGTATTGAAAATACCATGGCTTGGATCAGGCACATTTAGTCCTCAAGCTGACATCTTTGCTCTTCAACACTTTAAAAAGGTCTTGTACAGCAGATTTGCCTAATGCAATATGTCGTCTGATTTCTTGACTGCTGCTTCCATGAGTGTTAATAGTTGATCCAAGAAAAATGAAGTCCTCGACAACCTCAATCTTTTCTCTGTTTATAAGAATGTTGTTTATTGGTCCAGTGGTAAGGATTTTTGTTTTCTTGACATTGAGATGTAATCCATACCAAAGGCTGTGCTCTTTGATCTTCATCAATAAATATTTCAAGTCTTCACTTTCAGCAAGCAAGGTTGTATCATCTGCATATTGCAGATTGTTAATGAGTCTTCCTCCAATCCTGATGCCACATTTTTCTTCATAGAACTCAGCTTCTCAGATTATTTGTTCAGCATACAGGTTGAATAAGTATGGTGAAAGAATATGACCCTGTTGCACACCTTCTTTAATTTTAAACCATTTAGTGTTTCCATATTCTGTTCAAAAACTGCCTCTTGGTCCATATACAGATTCCTCATGAGCAAAATTAAGTGTTCTGGAATATTCATACTTCACAATGTTGTCCATAGCTTGCCATGATCCATACAATCAAAAGCCTTTGTGTAGTTAATATGGCACAGCTAAACATCTTTCTGATATTCTCTGCTTTCAGTCAAGATCCATCAGACATCAGCAATTATATCCCTTGTTCCATGGCATCTTCTGAATCCGACTTGAATCTCTGGAAGTTCTCTGTCAATGTATGCTTGCAGCCATTTCTGTATTATCTTTAGTAAAACTTTACTCACATGGAATATCAAAGAGATTGTCTGATGACTTCTGCATTCCATTGGGTAACCTCTCTTTGGAATGGACACAAATACAGATCTTGTCCAATCAGTCAGCCCGATAGTTGCCTTCCAAATTTCTTGGCAGAGACGAATGAGTGCCTCCTGTACCATCCCACTTTCTTGAAAGATTTCAATTTGTATTCCATCAATTCCTGGTGCCTTGTTCTTTGCCAATTCCTTCAATGCACCTTGGACTTCCTCCCTAAGTATGGCTCTTGATCATATGCTACCTCTTGAAATGGTTGAACATCAACCATTTCCTTTTGGTACCGTGACTCTGTGTATTCTTTCCATCTTCTTTTGATGCTTTCTGTATCATTCAATAATTTGCCCAAAGAACCCTTCAATAACGAAAGTCGAGCCTTGAATTTTTTCTTCAGTTCCCCCAGCTTCAGAAACGCTGAATGTGTTCATCCTTTTTTATTTTCTGACTCCAGATCTTTGCACATTTTGTTGTAATATTTTACTTTTTCTTCTCGAGCTGATCTTTGAAATTTTCTATTTAGCTCTTGTGCTTCCTCATTTCTTACATTTGCTTTAGCATCTCTATGCTGGAGAACAAGTTTCAGTGTCTCTTCTGACATCCATTTTGATCTTTCCTTCTTTCTTGTCTTCTTAATGACTTTTTATTTTCTTCCTGTATGATGTTCCTGATGTCATCCCACAACTCTTCTGGTCTTTGGACTTTAGTGTTTAATGTATGAATTCTGTTCTTCAGACTATCTCTAAATTCAGGTGGGATATATTCAAGGTCATATTTTGGCTCTCATGGACTTGTTTTCATTTTCTTTCTGCTTCAGTTTGAATTTGCATATGAGCAATTGATGGTCTGTTCCATAGTCTTCCCCTGGCCTTGTTTTGAGTGATCATATGGAGATTTTCCATCATCTCTTTCCACAGATGTAGTCCATTTGATTTCTATGTGTTCCATCTGGTGAGGTCCATATGTATAGTCATCTCTTATGCTGTCTAAAGAAGGTATTTGAAATGAACAAATCAGTGATTTTTCAGAATTCTATCATGTGATCTCTAGTTTATTTCTATCACCAAGGCCATATTTTCCAACTACTGATCCTTCCTCTTTGCTCCCAACCTTTGCATTCCAATCACCACTAATGATCAAGACTTAGCAACCAAGTCCCTGTCAAATAGAACCAAAGGTACATATTATTTCAAACCCGCAGAATAATTTAAAACAGTTTTCATTTAAAAATAACTTATGGAAAACTTGCAAAAATAGTACACAACTAAAGCCAGAGAGGGAGAGGGGCTGTGTGCTGATGACCAGAGGGAAGGCTTGATTGGTTGGTTGATGATGCATGGAGGGGATTGTAACCATGGCAAAGAAACGATATATGATAGGATGAATGTAAAGCTAATTTTCTCCCATGTAAACTATCACATAACTCACAATAAAACATTTTAAAAAATAGTACACACAACTTCCATATATGCTTTACCCAGATTCCTCAAATGTTAACATTTTATATTTAACATTATATATTTGTTTAATCATTCTCTGTAATATTAGAGACATTGTTTTTTTTTTTTTACTTTTTATTGTGAAATAGTTGAAGTTTTACAGAGCAAGTCAGTTTTCTATTCAATAATTCATATACATTTTTGTTTATGCTACTTATTGCAACTCCCACAATGTAACAACACTATTCCCACTTCCTCCCTGTGCCTTCTGAATTTTTTTCTTAGGCAAATGTTTCTCTTTTGAGTTAATATAGTTGATTATTCTAAAGAGTCCATAACTCCCTAGTGTTATTGTTCCCATTATAGATCTGTCTGTTGTTTGACTGAAATTTGAGCCACAAGGGTGAGTTCTGGTCCAGGCCTGAAGGGTGACAAAGGGGTTCCACCAGACTCTTACAGATATAATCTCCTTTCCTTCTAAATGCTTTAATGTGTCATTCCAAAAAAGGACATCCTTTTGCCTATGTACAAGTTGTTGTTGTTTGTTGCCATCAAGTTGGTTCCAACGCATAGCTACCTTATGCACAACAGGATGAGATGCTGCCCAGTCCTGCACCATCCTCACAATTTTTATGTTTTAGGCCATTGTTGCTGACTTTGCACCAATCCAACCCATTGGAGATCTTCCTCTTTTTTTGTTGTTGACCCTCCACTTTGCCAAGCATGATGTTCTTCTCTAGGGACTGGTCCTTCCTGATAGCATGTATGAAAGATCTTGCCATCCTGACTTCTAAGAAACATTCTGCCTGTACTTATTCCAAGGCAGATTTGTTTGTTCTTCAGCAGTCTACATACTTTTAATATTCCTCTCCAATACCATAATTGAAATGTATCAATTCTTTTTTGGTCTTCCTTATTCATTGTTCAACTCTCACATGAATATAAGGTTTTGAAAATACCATGACCTGGGTCAGGTTCATCTTACTCCTTAGACCTCAAGATTGTATGGTGCCATTTTTCATAGGACTCCTTCAGTCATAGCCAAAAAGTACTTCTTCAGAGAGTATCAAACATCTAATATGCTAACATGCTAAGAGTTCTAGCATGACATGAGAGCTCATAGACCACAGTTAATGAGTTTAAGAGCTTACATTTAAATTCTATCAGATGCTACCTATATATCTGAGTTGCCTTTTCAGAGTTGTTGTTGTTGTTGGGTACTGTAGAATAGGTTCTAATTCATAGCAATCCTATGCACAACAGAACAAAACACTGCCCACTCCTGCACCATCCTCACAATTGTTTTTTTGAACCCATTGTTGCTGCCACTGTGTCAATCCATCTTGTTGAGGGCCTTCCTCTTCTTCACTAACCCTCCACTTTACCAAGCATGATGTCCTTCTCCAGGGATTCTGGCTATACCTTTTCAGAGTATTTGGTCAGTGGGAGTGAAGATAGATGGAAAGAAAGTTGCCATTGAGTCAACTTCAATTCATGAAAAGACCATGTGTGTAAAAGTAGAACTGTGCTGCATAGGGTTTTTAATAGCTGATTTCCCCCCAAAAAGATCACCAGACCTTTCTTCTGAGACATCTCTGGGTAATTTGTATTGCCAAACTTTTGGCTAGTGTCTGAATGCTTAACCATTTGCTCTATCAAGGAAGTAATATGAAGTTTCTGAACAAACAAATCTGTATTAGAAGAAGTACTAGAATATTCCTTAGAAACAAGGATGGTGAGACTTCATCTCTCACACTTTGGACATCTTGTCAGGAGGAACCAGTCCTTAGAGAAAAACATCATGCTTGGTAAAATGTAGGGTCAGTGAAAAAGAGGAAGACCCCCCAACAAGATGGACTGACATGGCAGAAACAACAATGGGATCAAACATAACAGCATTTATATAGATGGTGCAGGACTTGGCAGTATTTCATTCTGTTGTGCATAGGATCCCTATGAGTTGGAATCAACCCGATGGCAACTAACAATAATAACATGAATCCCCAGAGCACAAGCACTTTTGTCCTATGGTGTTTTGGAAAGAGAAATTGGGCTCTCCAAAGCTATCTCCTGTTTGTGCTTCCTTTCCAACTACTATTCTTTCTATGAAGGTCTCCTTCTACCCACCATACCCCAACAATAAATAAATAAACATAAATAATTAAATAAATAGACATAAATTTAGGCTCTAATGATGCTTTTAAAACGCAGGTTTTAGGGTCAGCATAATATTCTAACAGTTTTGCTCTGTGATTTTATTTTCCTTTCTAGGCTTATATTTCTTGACAGTTTATTCAATACTCTCCTCCCTAGTTTTCTATATTAGTATGGCCCTACAGGAATATAAACATTTAGAAAATTTCTTGCTGTAAAAAGGAAAGATAACATGTTAGAGGCCAATGTGCTAGTTAAGTTTAGGAACATCACTATGGGACTTAAGATGATGCATTGATGTCATAAAAGTGGTGGTTTATGAAAATTCTTTTAGACTAACCTCAATCATATAAGCATAACCACAGACTTTACTGGTGACTAGGAGGCAGTGCTCAGTGGAATCATCTTTAAGTGTTTCATTACTGACATTTCATTTCCTACCTCTCAAGGGAGGGGGAACTGGAAAGAGAGGGAAGAAGATTTCATAATGAGGATTTGTATTGAAGCCTGTCTGAGGTTGCAAATGGTGAAAGGGAAAATCCATAAATAGTTTAGGGAATTAGTCATCTCTCTTTAAATTGTGTTCAGTTGGAGCTTTGATATTCACAGAACTACTTTATGGAATTTTAAAAATGGGTATCTGTAAAGAATAATCATTATTACATGGGTCAGAGAAAGTTAGTTGTGTGTCTTGAAACAAGATGGAGAAAAGAAATCCCATTTCCTAAAACATTGTTGAAATACTTCCCATGATAAGAAATGTTATTAGTAGAACTGGGGAAAAATTATACTTTCTTTAACTTCATGCTACTAAATGTCAATAAAAACTCCTGTAGTATCAGCACTGGACTGGGAACCACAGACCAGCAGTTCAAACCCTCCAGCTGCTCCTCAGAAACCCTATACATGGTGGATATGAGTCAGAACCAACTAGATGGCACTTAACAACAACAACAAATGTCAATAATGAGGTTGTACGAGATGATGTCTAACATAGCTTATTTTTAAAAAGTACAGATAGAATATATTGAAAATATTTTCCAAGTATACATATAACCAAATGTCATAAAACTATACATTAATATATGCTTATTCATTTTTTAAAGTATGTTAAAGGAGAATTAAAATGGGGGGAAAAACAGTAGTCAAATACTGCTATTTTTATTAATATTCCAACTACAGTCATAATAAACTAAGACAATTATTTTTCTCCTTGATGTTCTATTAAAAAATAGGTCTTAAGATAATAGGGGAGTCTGGGGAGATGGAACACTTGAAAACTAACATGAGAAAAAATGGAAAAGCTGTCTTTGGAGCACACTGTCTCCTTTGGTGAGGAAGAAGCTGAAGCAGAAAACTTATGCTTGATACAGGCAGTAGGATAAACCTCCCTATTGATAAAAAGTATCTCATATGAAGAAAAGTGTTCAAAGAGTGTCATTCATGTTGTTAAGTTGAGGAAGTTTTCTGTGAATTCAAAGAATAAAGTCTCATAATAATGCTCTGGCTTGAGTGTATCCAACACAAAAAGTCACCGTACCAGCTATTGAATGGCATCAATGTCAGCTGGGTGCTTTTGGTTGCCATTCACAGAACATTCAAAAGTGGTTCAGACAGTACTTCTCACATTTGAATATGCAGACAGTCTCCAAGACATCTTTTTAAAATGCAGGGGCTGGAGAACAAACAAGATGGCAGAGTGGGTAGAAGAGCAGTGAGGAGCTCTGTCATCAACAACACAGAATACTGGACCAAGCAGGCTCAGGGGATGATGGCAGAACTCTAAACCATATACAAAGGAATATTTAGAAGATTGGAAGGCTTACAGCTAGGGGAATTTTTAGCAGAAGCAAGAAATCCATTGTTTTCTAATTCAAGACACTCAACTGCTCCCAGAGCCACCATCTTGGGAGAGACCAAGCAGGAGAAGGAACAGAGCAGCTACGGATGCCTGACAAACCACACAGAGAACATTCTTTTTTTTTTTTTT
>NW_006408861.1:798897-836863 GCF_000296735.1 Chrysochloris asiatica | reverse complement strand
GATAATAATCAATGTAATGAAACAAGCTATATGAATGGTTGAATGTGAAGCTGATGATGTGCCCTGTAAACTTTCACTCAATCCAAAATAAAAACATTTAATTTAAAAAAAAAGGTGGTTCAGGCTTTGTTTGGCTGGTATAATAGTAATTTTCAAAGCTGTAAACAAACAAACAAAAAAAAACCAAACGGCAGTGCAAAATGGCCACAGCCAGCCCTGAACTGTTTATCACTAGGAAAAAGGCCTGAACAGTGATTGTGGAGTGGGACAGGCAGAGTAGAAAGGAAATAAGCCAAAAATTAAATCCTAAGTTATGTCACAATGACCAACAATGGCATCTTGACATTTTTAGGAAGAAGACTGAAAAAGGAAGCCCATCTCCAGATCATATCTACCTAGAGGCAATCAGAAAGCATAAAAAACACCAAAATACACACCCATTTAAGCATTAAGACCACAAATAACTCCTGAATATTCCCCAAAACACAGATGACCATATCAGCATATGTCTAGAAACGAGATAAAAAGACTGCGGCAAAACTGGAAGTAGACCTACACTACATACTGGAAGATGGGCAGGATTTGGAAATGCCTGAAAAGGAATTCAGAAAAATGATTATAAAACTTATCAAAACACTATAAAATGGAGTTGAGAAAAATAAGGAAGAAGTCAGGAAAGCACTACAGGAACAATCAAATAAGATAGATACAGTATTGGAAACAATTCAAAACCTACAGAAAGAGGTCCAAACGATTAATAATAGAATATCAGAAATTGACAATACACTGAAAAGGCAAAGGAGAAGAACTGAAGATATAGAAGCCAGAACTAATGAACTAAAAGATACATCTTCTCAACACTACTAAGATAGAAAAGCAAGCACAAAATAATGATGAAAAATCTGAAGAAGGCCTAAGAGTCATGTTTTGGACAACAAGAAGAGGAATAACTTAAGACTTATCAGCATTCCAGAACAGGAAGAATCACACAAGTCCACAGAAAAATAGTTGAAGAGCTTCTGGAAGAAAATTTCCCTAACATCCTGAAAAGTGAAAAGATAAGCATTCAAGAATCTCAATAAACCCCAGAAAGGACCTTAAAAGACAATCACCAAGACATATAATAATCAAGCTCTCCAAAATCAAAGATAAGGACAGAATCTTCACAGCAGCTAAGGAAAAGAGAAGTATAACATACAAAGGCAAGCAAATCAGATTAAGCTTATATTTTGCCAAAGCCAACCCTGCAATGAAAAACACCTTAAAGGGAGTTCTGTGGACTGAGAACCAACAAGATCAGACAACAACCAGAGATTGACATACGTGGCAACATCACCCTGAACCCAATCGATGCCTTTGAATTATGGTGTTGGAGGAGGATACTAAAAGTGCCATGGGCTGCCAAAAGAACCAATAGATCTGTTTTGGAAGAAGTGCAGCCAGAGTGTTCCTTGGAGGCCAAGATGGCTAAACTTTGTCTTTCATACTTTGGACATATTGTCAGGAGGGACCAGTCGCTGGAGAAGGATATCATGTTTGGTAAGATGGAGGGTCAGAGAAAAAGAGGAAGACCCCCAACGAGATAGATTGGCCAGGTGGCAGCATCGATGGACTCAAGTGTGGCAACAGTAGTGAGGTTGGCCCAGGATCGGACATTGTTTCCTTCTGCTGTGCATAAGGTCACTATGAGTCAGTGCTGACTCGATGGCACCTAACAACAACAACAACAAGGTAATCACAACAGTGGGCTTCGGGTGGGGAGTTTAGTTCGGGTGTTGGAGAAGGCAATACACGAAGGGTGAGGAGGTGGAAGAACAAGATAGATAGGGGAACACTGAGACAAGTTTGCATGGCCTAAGTGGGACAGAGGTAAATAGTGATGCATGCTCAACCTTGGAACAACCGGGCTCTGTGATATAGGGATCTAGGCATAGTTTGAAGAAGGGAAATAATACTAAAATGCTTGACTATCCTATGAATATTGGTTTCCCTTGCCTACTATTTAAAATAGACACTTGAGTGGAATAGAAAGGAATGTTGGGAAACATGATGACAGAAAACTTGTAAGCCTGTCTTCAGCCTATAACCACATTCCATTGACTCTCATTTACCTGGAGATGAGAGAGAGAAGAGGAAGGGCTGGTTGGTCAAAAGTGTGTTGAGACCTGAGGACACTTGAGCCCATGGACAAGAACATAGCCCCAGAGGACTAGATCTGAGAGTGAAGCATCACAAGAACACCCAAACTTGCAGACAGTACCCATTTGACCTAGCCTCAATGGCTTGATAATCAGAACTCAACTAGAGGAAGATTAAAAAAAAGAAAAAAAAAATTTTTGAATAAAAGAAACAATGGCAAATTGCTACAACTTGATGAACTTGACCTATACTCATGGAGGTAGTAATTCTAAATACCAACAGAGAGAGAAGGAGTCTTCACATAAAATATCAATGCTGGCCCCTCTGTACACAGGGTAGATAGGGACAGGCAACTTAGACATTGGCTACCTAAAATGAGTGGGTGGTAAGGCACAAAATGACTGGCTTACAAGGTTTCAAGAAGGAGTTTAACTTAATAGTATGGGGGGATGGAAGAGTCCCCACTGAATAGTTTTCATCTTATCTAGATGGATATGGTGAAAAGAGATGGGGATAAGAGTCATACGATTCAATAGTGAATAATTGTTATCATGACTAATTGCAACAATTGTAAAGGTGGAAGTTTTGTAACAAAAGCAGGTGAGTGGTTAATCTTACAGACCAGAAACAGAGGACCCTAGGACCATCAAGGGATAATAGCACAAGCAGAATGTGGGGCCTTATCCAGAGAAGCAGCGATGCCAGAGATGGAGGCAGAGATGGGGTCATGGAGAGGGGGAGCAGCTGAGGACTCTAGATTCATGGGAAGAGCAGGACTAAGAGCTGGTGGTCAGGAGGCAGACTTGCAGAATGTGCCCTTTGGAGGTGTAAATTATTATATATGTCTGAGGGGGTTTTTTGGTTGTTTGTTTTTTTAAAAAGCTGAAGTGAATAGAGAGAAATACTGTTAACTGATGGTACATGAAGGGATTATAATCATTGCAATGAAACAAGGTGTATGATTTGCTGAATGTAAAACTAATGATCTGCCCTGTAAACTTCCATTCAATCAACAATAAAAACCTTTTAAAAAAATAATTGCAGGTGCTGACCCAGCAGGTGTGTTTGGGTCCAAGTTCCACATTTCTAAAAAGTCCTAGGTGGTGTTGATACTGCTGGCCCACTAACGACACTTTGAGAAGTAGTAATTTTTAAATAAGGATAATCATTTTCTGATCAACAAGAAGTCTGTAGGCTGAACAGTAGGTTGCTGAAGTGGATTGAGATGTTATCAAGGACTAGGTGCATGTCCTCTTTGCCATCCTGTTTAGGGGAAAGAGAGCTTTCGATTTGAGGACTGACTCTTTATGGTGACAAGTGAAACATCCACATACAACCCTAATTTTGTCAGAGAGGCAACGTTTTGCCTTCTGTTCCCGTTGGACTTCCTTTCAGCCAGGACTGCTTTACACTTATACCCTAGCTGCAAGAAAGCTGGAAAAACAGATATCTGGCAATCTCTGTCAGCAAAGAAGAAATGGGCAAAGAAGAAGAGGGATAGCAACTGGGTATGAACCAATAGAGTCTTTCACCCTACCTGAAGCAACAATGACAAGACGGATTATTCAGAGATGAGAGGGAAAAAAAAACAGTGTTTGCTACATTGTGGATACAGAAAATAAAAGTTAATAAAGCATATTTGAGATTTTTTAGAAAAGTTTTGCTTTTACCTAAGCAGCTGCTATAAATAAATATATATTGAATTTTCAAATATTTTATGTAATGCTATCTGCAATTGGAGTTGCATTGTTAATATATTCTCTCTTGAGATTCAGGATGATATTTCATCGCTTGAGATTTATCATTCTCATCTGAAACAGTGGCTTATTATATTCTCCCCTTAGAATTGTTGTTGTTGTTAGGTCTTAACAAGTGGTTCTGACTCATCATGATGCCATGTACAACAGAATGAAACACTGCCGGGTCCAGTGCCATCGTCACAATGTTGCATGTTTGAGCCTCTGTTACAGCCACTGTGTCAATCTGTCTCATTGGGCATCTTACTCTTTTTTGCTGACTCTATACTTTACTTAAGGAGCTCTGGTAGCATAGTGGTTACAAGTTGGGCTGCTAACTTTCAGGTCAGCAGTTCAAAACTACCATCGTCTCTGAGTCTCAGAAATCCTTTACAGGGTTGCTAGGAGTTGAACCAACTCCACAACACATAACCACCACCACTATCACCATATTTTACCTAGGGAACTCTGGTAGCATAGTGGTTTCTGCTAACCTAGAGTTGGGCTGATAACCTCAAGGTCAGCAGTTCGAAACTACCAGTTGTTCCATGGAAGAAAGATGAGGATTTCTGCTCCTGTAAAGATTCGTCAGAAACTCTATACAGGGTCGCCATGAGTCAGAACTGACTCCATAGCACATAACCAACCAACCAACAACCATACTTAACCTGGCGTAGTGCTGCAGGATAATGTGATGGAACACAAAGTTGGTTTGAATTGCAAGGTTGGTGGTTCAAACCCACCAGTTGCTCCTCGGAAACCTTATACAGGGTCACTATGGATCCAAATCAACTCAATGGCTCTTAACAACAACAACATACTTTACTTACCATAATACCTTTCTCAGCGTAGTGGTTACGAATCGGGCTGCGAACCGCAAGGTCCGCAGTTCGAAACTACCAGCTGCTCCGCGGGAGAAAGATGAGGCGATCTGCTCCCGTAAAGATTTACAGCCTCGGAAACCCTGTTCAGGGTCGCTATGGGTTGAAACCGCCTTCACGGCACTTAACAACAACAACAATATTCTTCTCTAAGGACTGCTTCCTCCTAATAACATGTCCTTGGAACCCTGGTGTGGCACTGTGGGATAAAGCACTGGATTGCAAAGTCAGTTTGAGCTAGAAGGTAGGTGGTTCAAATTCACTAGTCACTCCTTGGAAACCCTATACAGGGTCACTATATATCGGAAACCACTCGATGGCATTTAACAACAACAATGAAATGTCCTGGTGTGTCACTGCGGGTTAATGTGCTGGACAGTAAGCTCCCCAGCCGATCCTCAGAAACCCTCTGAAGGGCCGCTATGATTCAGAACCAACTCTACAGCACTTAACAGCAACAATAATGACATGTCCAAAGTATGTGAGAAGTCTCGGTAGTCTTCTTTCTAAGGAGCATACTGGATGTACTGCTTTCAACAAAGATTTGTTCATTCTTCTGGCAGTCCATGATATTCAATATTCTTGGTATTCAGGATATTCAATATTCTTCACAAACAGTGTAATTCAAATGCATCAATTCTTCAGTCTTCCTTATTCATTGTTCAGCTTTTGCATACACATGAGGCAATTGAAAATATTATGGCTTGGGTTGTTGTTGGTGGTGGTAGAACTGCCGCTCTTGTGGTTCAAACCAACCTTATGATTGAGTTGCTTATCCTACAATGCCACACCAGTACACCATGACTTGGGTTGTTGTTGTTAAGTGCCATCAAGTTGGTTCTGACTCATAGCAACCCTGTATAGGGTTTCCAAGGAGTGACTACCACCGGCCTTGTAATTCAAACTGACCTTGTGATCCAGTACTTTATCCTACAGCACCACACCAGGTGTACCTTGATGTCAAAGCTACATATTTGCTTTTTAACACATTAAAGAGGTCATTCCCTGCAGATTAATCCAAGACAATATATCATTTGAGTTTTTGACTGCTGCTTCCATGAACATTCATTGTGGATCCAAGTAAGATGAAATCTTTTTGACAACTTCATTCTTTTCACCATTTATCTTGATGCCCAGTTGTAAGAATTTTTGTTTACTTTATGTTGAGGTAGATTCCATGCTGAAAGTTGTATTCTTTAATCTTCATCAGTAAATAGTCTTTGCTCTCAGCAAGCAAGATTGTATTATCTGTATATTGTAGGTTGCTAATGAGTAAAATCTGTTATTACTGCATGTGGTTTGAATATTTGCTGTTACTTGCAAAGCAATACTCCAAGTGTGGCACATTTGCTCTTGAATAATCTGCCAATAATCATAATAGTTGCTAGATGTACCATTTATAGCCACCTGCATTGATTGAGACATTCCAGATCATTGTTGTAGTTAAGTGACATTGAGTCGGTTCTGAATCATAGCGTGTATGATTCTGAGGAACAAATGGTGGGTTTGAATTGCCAACCTTGTGGTTCACAGTCCTGATCCTACAGAGCCACACCAGGAGTCCAGATAATGCTGACATGGAATTACAGATACAATGAAAGATGTACATCATATACTGTATATAATTTAGCTCTCTCTCAATGACTACAACAACATGTCTATATATACATGTTGTTGTAGTTATAGTATGGTGCTATATTATAATTAGATTACTAACCACAAGGTTAGCCATTTCTCAGGACTAGAAGAACAAAATCTTACAATTTTTGGAAGGGGAATCCGGAAATTTTAAGCAAGATTACAGATTCATTTATCCTTTTACCCAGTAACCTCATTTCTACAAATTTACAAACACTATCAAATCAGTTTCCACTCCTAGTGACCTTATGTACAACAATAAAACAATGCCTGATCCTGTGCCATCCTCACAATCTTCCTTGTGTTTGAGCCCATTGTTGTATCAATTCATCTCATGAGGGTCTTCCTCTTTTTATTTTTTTATTTTTTAAGTTTTTATTGTGAGGTTTACATGGGAGAACATCAACTTTGCAATCATCCTGTCATATTTCAATTCATTGCAATGATTACAATCCCCTCCATGCATCATCAAATAACCCCAAAGGTTACATCAACAGACCCGGCCCCCTGGCCACCAGCACACAGCCCTTCTCCCTCCCTGAATCCAGTGTCCCCAGCCACTCCATCTTGTCCACGTCATCGTCTCTGTCTCCATCCCTGGCGTCACTAGTGTCCTGCTCTCCATTCTTCTCACTTGATGGTCCCAGGGACCTCCACTCCTGGGCTGCAAAATCAATCATGTCCCTCCTTTTGTCAAAAACCATCTATCTCTATATTTCCTAGCTTCACAATCAGTCCTGATGGCAATTATTCACTATTGTACCACAGGAGTCTAATACCCATTTCCTTTTGCCAGTCTGGTCCCAATGGATTGGGAATCATTCAGTGGTGATTCTACCTTCCCCCACCCAATCTGGAATTAGGCTCCCTCTTGAAAGCTTGTAAGCCAGTCACTTCTTGCCTTTATAGGCCCCTCCATTTTGGGTAGCCAATGTCTATGTTGCCCATCCTTGTCAACCCTGTGTACTGAGGGGATGGGAGTGATCCTCACTGTAAAGATTTATTCCCTTTTTTGAGGTATTACATCCATACGTATAGGTAAAGTTCATCAGATTGTAACAGGTTACCCTTTTTTTCCCCCCTCTTCTTTCTTCTTCTAGTGGAGTTCTGATCATCCAGCCATGGAAGCCAGGTCAAGAGGGCACCACCTTCAAGCATGGGTGTTCCTACACATCTCCCTTCACCCCACAACAGCTGGACACTTCACCCTCCACTCTAGTCCTCCGTGGCCACGCCACTGCCTCTGGGCCCAGGAGTTCCTGGGTCCTGCCATACTGCTGGCCATCCAGGTCTCCACCAGGTCCATGGGGGTCTACCAAATGTGGCCAGGCCCATCTCGCAACCTCATTGCTGGTTTTCACCCTCCTCTTCTATCGGTGACCAACGTGGTTACCAGCCAGACTACATGCCTGCTCATGCATCACACTTGAGTCTCAGTCTTGGAAGGGGGCCTGCTCCAAGGGGTCCTGACCACCTGCCTTGATGGCTCCCAGGGGAACAGCCCACTTGCTCTTGTAATAATCAATCAGACTGCCACCACTGTTTCAGACTACTCCTCCGGGTCTTTCCTTCATGAAGTATCCCCTGCTCTTCTAGCCACTTCCCCTCCAGCGGAAACTTGCTACCTCAGTCATCTCTGGATGGGACTCTGGACTCCACCTATGGTCTTGTGCAATGTAAAGGCTTCCACAGGAAGCCTCATTCACTGGGAAACTTCTAGTCCCCTTTAAGGTATTCCAATCAGTTATAGGCTGAAGATGGACTTACAAGCTTTCTGTAGTGATGATTCTGGCTATTCCTTTCTCCCTCCATCAAGTGTCTATTTTACAATGGTGGTCAAGGGAAACCAAGATTGGAAAGACATCCAAGCATCTTAACACTATTCCCCTCTTTTACCCCTTCAAACCATGCCTCAATCCCTGTATCCCAGAGCCCTGTTGTTCCAAGGTTGTGCATACATCATAATTTACCTCTGTGCCACTTAGGTAGTGCGAACCAGCCTGACTGTTGTCCCATCAGCCTTATTCTTCCATTCCCCACCCTTCTTGTGTATTGCCCCCTACCCCTCCCCATCTCACCCCCCCCCCCCTGCATCCAGTGTCTATTCCTTACACTGTGCTCTATCTTCCCCTGCCTCCCTCCACTCCTCTCATCCCATACATCCTGATGATCAGCAAATATATATATAATTTTTCCCCCTTTTAGTGTGGGTTCTTTTTTTCTCTCTTTTACAATAATGGTACTATGCAGTATTGCTCCTTTTGTGCCTGACTAATTTCACTCAGCATAATGTCCTCAAGGTTCATCCATGTTATGCAGTGGCTTGCAGCTTCCTTGTTGTTCTTCAAGTTAGCATAGTATTCCATTGTGTGTATGTACCAAAATTTGTTATACATTCTTCAATTGATGAGCACTTAGTCTGTCTCCATCTTTTTGCTATTGTAAACAGTGCTTATATGACCATTGGTGTACATATGTTTACTCATATTATGGCTCATATTTCTTGTGGGTAAATACCAAGAAGAGGACTTGCTGGATCATAAGGTATTTCTATTTCCAATCTTCTGAGGAAGTGCCATATTGCTTTCCAGAGAGGCTGGACCATTTTGTAATCCCACCAGCAATGTAGGAGCATCCCAGTCTCTCTACAGCCTCACCAGCACTTACTGTCCTCTACTTTTTTGATCTTTGCAGTTATTGCTGGTGTGAGATGATATCTCATTGTTGTTTTGTTTTGCATTTCTCTAATGGCTAGTGATCGTGAACATTTCTTCATATGTTTGTTGGCTGCCCAGATCTCTTCCTTGGTGAAGTGTCTGTACATGTCCTGTGCCCATTTTTTAAATTGTGTTATTTGTCTTTTTCTTGTAGAGGTGTTGTAGTTTCCTATATATTTTAGAAATGAGTCCCTTGTCTGATGTGTTGTTGCAAAAGATTTTTTCCCATTCTGTGGGTTCCCTTTTTACTCTTCTGGTGAAGTCTTTTGATGCACGTAAGTTTTTCATTTTTAGTATGCCCCACTTATACATTTTGTCTACTTTTGTTTGTGTACTTTCAAAATGTTTTGTAGTCTGTATATTCCCTGTATTAGAGCCCTCACACTTGTCCCTAGTTTTTTACTGATGACTTTCATAATTTTGGGATTCACATTTAGATCTTTAATCCATGCTCAGTTGGTTTATGTATAGGGCATGAAGTAACAGTCTTGTTTCAATCTTTTGCATATATTGCTTTTAACTTTTAGTCTGTTTTTTTCTTTGTGTGTAAGGTGTACCTCTTGCAGACAGCATATTGAAGGGGTTTGTTTTCTTATTCAATCTGCCACTCCCTGTCTCTTCACTGATGCATTCACTCTACTGACATTCAATGTAATTATCGATAGGTATGAGTTAATTGCTGCCATTATATTACTTTTTTGGTAGTGCTGTTCGTTCCTTTGTTCTGCATGCCTTCTTGTGCTGAGTTTGTGTTTTTTGTGCTATTTCTTGTCAGTTTCTTCTTAGTTTTCATGTTTGCTTGTTCTGCTTGGAAGTTGATTTTCATGGTAAGTTGTGAAGTATTAACTTTCTTTGGGGTTACCTTATAGTCTATTAACTTTTCTCTCCATTTAAGAGAATATATTGTATCTCAATGTAAAGAAAACAAAAATCCTCACAACTAGACCAATAAACAACATTCTTATCGACTGAGAAAAGATTGAAGTTGTCAAAGACTTCATTCTGCAGTCAAGAAATCAAACAACGTATAGCATTAGGCAAATTTGCTGCACAAGACCTTTTTAAAGTGTTGAAGAACAAAGATGTCAGCTTAAAGACTAAGGTGCACCTTACCCAAGCCATGGTATTTTCAATAACTTCATATGCATGTGAAAGCTGGACAGTGAATAAGGAAGACCGTAGAATAATTGATGCTTTTGAGTTATGGTGTTGGAGGAGAATATTGAAAGTGCCATGGGCTGCCAAAAGAACCAATAGATCTGTTTTGGAAGAAGTGCAGCCAGAGTGCTTCTTGGAGGCCAAGATGCCCAAACTTCATCTCTCATAATTTGGACATATTGTCAGGAGTGACCAGTCACTGGAGAAGGATATCATGTTTGGTAAGGTAGAGGGTCAGACAAAAAGAGGAAGACCCCCAACGAGATGGATTGGCCAAGTAGCAGCGTTAATGGACTCAAGTATGATAACAGTAGTGAGGTTATCCCAGGATCAGGCAGTGTTTTGTTCTGTTGTGCATAGGGTTGCTATGAGTTGGTACCAACTTGATGGCACTTAACAACAACAACAAAAATTGCATCCTGTAATCTATCTGACATCCTCACCACCTGGATCTTTGTTCCTATATTTATCCCTCCTTTGACACTGATATTATTTTGATCTTTGGTTGACCTCCCAGCTCCTTTGAATTCGTTGTTGTAGTTTTGTTCTGTTCTGAACGCTGCTATCTGTCGACTGAGCTCCAGGTGGTGTTGCTACACCTGTCAATCTATATTTGCTGTCTGTTCTTGTTGGTTTTCAGTTGGAAGAACTTCCTTTAGGATGTTTTGAAGTGCTGGATTGATTTTTATAAAATCTATTAGATTCTGGTTTTCCTGGAATGTTTTGATTGTACCGTCGTATTTGACTGATAGTTTTGCTGGATGGACAATTCCTTGTTGGCAGTTTTTTTTCTTTTAGGGTTTTGTATATGTCTCCCCATTACCTTCTTGCCTGCATGGTTTGTGCTGAATAGTCATAGCTTAATCTGATTTGCTTGCATTTGTAAGTGACACTTCTCTTCTCCCTGGCTTCTTTTAGGATTCTCTCCTTGTCTTTGATTTTGGAAAGCCTGATTATTATATGTCTTGGTGATTTTATTTTGAGGTCTATCCTTCCTTGGGTACTTTTGGCTTCTTGAATGTTATCTTTTCATCTCTCAAGATGTTAGGGAAATTTTCTTCCAGAAGCTCTTCAACTATCTCCTCTGTGGACTTCTCTGATTCTTCCGTTCCTGAATGTCAATAATTCTTAAGGTGTTCCTCTTCTTGTTATCCAGCATGAATCTTAGACTTTCTTCAGATTTTTTTATCCTTCTTTCTACTTGCTCTTCTATCTTAGCAGTATTGAGAGATTTGTCCTCCAGCTTGCTGGCTCTGGCTTCCATATCTTCCATTCTGCTCCTTTCCCCTTTCTATGTATTGTCCATTGATGATATTTTATTATTAATCATCTGGACCTCTTTTTGCAGGTTTTGAATTGTTTCCAGTGCTGTATCAATCTTGTTTTATTGCTCTTGTAGTACTTTTCTGACTTCTTCCTTGTTTTCCTCCACCCCTTTTCAGAACATTTTATTTGTTTCCATATTATTTTTCTGAATTATTTCTCAGGAATTTCCAAAACCTGCTCTTCCTCTTCTGGGTAGTCTTTGTCTGTTTCCAGCACATTTGTCTCAGTTACTCTTTTCTGTTTTGGGACATGTTTTGAGGTGGTTTGTTGTGTTTGAGATCTTTTGTTTGTCATTTCCAGTAGTTATGTGGTTTTTTAAATGCTTGAATGGATATTTGTTGTTGTGTTATTAAGCTTACTGGATGTCTCCTGGTGGATATGATCAGGAGATAGGCTTCCCTTTTTTCATGTAATGCTCAGCAGCTGTTATTGGCTCTTATCTCAATGGTGGAATATTATGAGGTATGCTTATAGCTTGGCTATATGGCCATGATTGCCGTCTCTTCTTGGGTAACGTAGGGAGTAAAAGCTTCCACCTCCAGGAAAATGTGTGATCAAAGTAACCAATATAAAAGCAGAGACAAAAACAGAAGCAATATAAAAGCAGAGACAAAAACCACCACTTTGAAACAAAAATAAAACTGTGGCCAACTGTCCAGTCACCTTGCTACAGAGGCAGTGTGTGTGCACCATAGAAGCCTCCAGCAGTGGGTGGGGGTGTCCACTTGCTCAGGCCCCTCCTCTAGTCACCACCATGGAAGTGTGCAGATAAATATTGAGAAGTTAATGGGAGAAAGATTGTCCACTATTTCTGACTCTGAGCATCAGTTAGGTATCTGCGTGAGCACAGTGTAATTCTCGAGATAGTTGCATCCTTTTATGTTAGGGTTTTACAGATTGTTGTGTGGTTTTTCTATCAGGCCTGACGGGCCTGCTTTTTTCTTGCTAGATAGGCCAGAGTAAATGGTCCTGCACAAGTTAATTTTAGGGCTGTGACCCCTAGGCTGATGTCATAAGTAGTTGCCAAGCTCTTTCTCTCTGTACCATGGGAAAACTGTGGGGTCAGCATTGGACTTTTTTTGGGGAGGTGGTGCACACCCACCCACCTGAAGGCATCTGGGCCAGGCAAAGAAGACATGATAGGGAATAGGAAAAAAAATATGTAGAAGCCCATGCCTCTCCTTTTATAAATACACTGCACTGCTTTTAGTGCCAGTTCCCAATGTCAGTGTTGCTGTATCCCCAACCTCTGAACTCTGCCCAAGTGGGGTGGCCGCAGAGGGAGTCCCATCTCCACCAATTCCTAACTCACAATATTTTCCTTTATATGGTGATTTTTTCACTTGTGAGTGTAGGAAACTGATGTCCTGGACCTTATGGTAGATCCAGAGCTCTGGTGTTGTTCTGTGAGTGCAGCTTCCCTGGGTTTTCAATCCCTCCCCCACAGAGCATTTCCTAGCTGGCTGTCTCTGCTCCTGCCCAAACCAGAACTCTTCTCTTCCTCTTTTTCACTGACTATTTTACCAAGCATGATGTTCTTCTCCAGGACCTTGTCACTCCTGATAATGTGTCTAAAGAAGTCTCATCATTCCTGCTTCCAAGGGACATTCTGGTTTTACTTCTTCCAAGACAGATTTGTTTGTTCTTCTGACTGTCCATTGTATTTTCGATCTTCTTTGCAAACATCATAATTCAAATAGATAAATTCTGCTTTTGTCCTTCCGGCTTTTGAATGTATATGAGGTAATTGAAAATACCATGGCTTTGGTCAGGTCTTTGAGGTGACAGCATTTTTTTTTTTTTTCCAGCAGATTTGCCCAACACAAGAAAGAGAACACCACAAATACAAAGCAACTTATGCTTCAGGTATTCATTGTGCCATGGTTTGTAATCCCTAATACTGAAAGCAATTTAAATGCCTAACCATAGGAAACAAATTCTAGGTAAGTTAGGAACATCTTGCTGTGCCAGAAAGCAAGAAGGTGCTCAAAAATTCATGGGGACATATCAAAAGGATATAGGTACCCTTCAAATGACCAATATAGGGATAATTTGAGCATAAGAAAAGACAATGACTTAAAACACATTGATTTTAAAGAAGAATCCTTAAGTCTTTAGTGTTGTTGTTGTTTAGTGCTGTTAAGTTGGTTCTGTCTCCTAGTGACCATGTATAGAGTTTCTGGGGAGTGACTGGTGGGTTTGAACAGCCAACTTTATAATTAGCAGTCTTTAGTAGTACCTTAATACTACAAGAAATAAAGCTCTTCTTTACAGAACGTTGTTGTTGTTAAGTGCCGTCAAGTTGGTTCCAACCCATAGTGACCCTGTATAGGGTTTCCAAGGAGCAACTGGTGAGCTTGAACCACCAACCATGAGGCTCAAACAACTTTGCAGGCCAGCGCATTAGCCCACAGTGCCACACCAGTATTATAGAATTGTTGTTGTTATGTGCCATGGAGTCAGTTCCTACTCATAGCGACCCTGTAATACTTTTCAATACATGTGGAAGGAATTAATGGATATTAATTAATTAATTAATTAATTATATTTCACCAAGATAATGACTAATTTACACAAGGATTAGCAATGAATCCTAAGTCATTGGGTGAAGAGTTTTGTGGGCACATCAATTCCAAGCATCACTCCACAGATTATTTCTTAATTCCAAATAATGTAATTAGACTTATTTATAATGAATACTGGAGTCCTGGTGTGGTGCTGTGGGTTAATGTGCTGGAACTCTGAGGTCAGTTTGGACCACAAGATCAGCAGTTCAAGCTCACCAGCTGCTATTCAAAAACCCTATACAGGGTTGCTGAGTCAGAAGTAACTTGGAGGCAGTTAACAACAACAACATAATATGTGTATGTGAATATGTGTGAAGAAAGAGAGAGAAAGAGAAAGGAAATGTGGCAAAATTTTAGCAATTGGTGAATTTGGAGAGAGGGTATATGAGTGTTCATTGTACTATTATTTCATGTACTTTTCCATGAGGCTGAAATATTTTAAAAGAAATTGAGGAGAATCTAGCTGATCATTGTACAGCTACATTTGACATACACATCTGTGGAATGTAGTTATATGTGTATAAATTGTATTCTTTTCATCATTTAAAGTAAATCTTATTATCACTGGCATGAATCAAATATGGTGGTGGTGGTAGTGTGCCATGGAGTCAGTTCTGACTCACAGTGACCCTATATAGGGTTTCCAAGGCTGTAAATATTTACAGGAACAGAAAACCTCATCGTTCTCCTATGGAATAGCTGGTAGTTTTGAACTGCTGACCTTGAGGTTAGCAGCCTGACTCGTAACCACTACACAACTAAAGCTCCTTATGAATTAAGTATAAATGTTAGTAATATATATGTATGTTAACCTAGATGACAAGTAACTAATGGTACCATAGGTTCCTAAGGTAGTGCCTTGTTCACAATAAGCATTCCATTTTTTTGTTTTTTGTTTTCATAAGTGAATTAATGGAATCTACATTTTTTGCCATCCACCTAGGTGAAAATCAAGACTGAAACATTTCCAACCACAAGTGCCTTTCCTCTTCTATAGATGCCAAGTGTGGTGCCTAGAGTTGAAGATATGTCAGTATCTCTCAAGGGTTGCTGATTGAGATCATGGCTACAGTGAACTAATAATCTACACCCAAATGAAGCACACATCTGGCAATTTGACCCAAAATATTATCTATTTATTTGGGGGGTCATTTGTATACTGGTGGAAAAATAAGGGAAAAGTGTGAAATGAAATTTTTTATTATAAATAAATTAAGCCCTTAAATCCTGATGATGAGGGAATACTTGGCATAGAGAATAAAAATATTCATAGTGATGATTTCATCATAATTGAAGATGTAAATTTCCAGAGAGTTCCAGGCAAGGTTTCCAGACACCATGGATTTGTCAGTGGAGAATGTTATTCCCATCAACATTTTTTCAGAACTTTTTATCAAAGCATATTTAATTAGACTAATAAACCAGTAAGTATGTCATAATGAAAAATATTCCAGAGAGCAACAATGATTAATGAAGATAAAGAAAACCCTCAGCCTTCAAAGTAGAGAAAATTATTGAGAACTCCAACATAATTCATCCCTAAGCATTTTATTTACTGCTTCTAATAGTTCTGGTAGTATAGCAGTTCAAATCTGCCAGTTGCTCAGTGGCAGAAAGATGGGACTTCCTGCTCTCCCCAAAATTTACAGCCTTGGAAACCCCATGACAGGGTCTCTTTGAGTTGGAACTGACTCCATGGCACGCAACCACCACTACCACCACCACTAATAGTTATTGTTAGGCACCGTTAAGTCAGCTCTAACTCATAGCAACCCTGTATAGAGTCTCCAAGGCTGTAAATCTTTACACCTGGTGGGTCTGAACTTCTGACCCTGTGGTTAGCAGTCCAGTGCTTATCCTACAGCATCATGCCAGGACTCCTAGCACCACATTAGTGCCAATGAAATCCATCTTTACCTTTGGCATCCTACTTTTTGCTAGGCAGACTGTGGACTGTGATTAGCACTTCACAAAGGCCTTATGGCTGACCTCTTTTGAAGTCTTGCACTTGTTTTTTTTTTTCTGTTGCTGACCAGAGTGTTTAAAGAACTCCATTCTTAGCTGCTTCTTGAGGTAAGGGGGGATAGGAAAAGTGCCTTACCTAAAATAGACTGCATAATTTTCTTTTTTTCATATGGATTATCATGCTAAATACTCAGCATGTTGTTGTTATTGTTAAGTGCCTTAAAGCCAATTCCAATCCACAGTGGCCCTGTATAGGGTTTCTGAAGCGTGGCTGGTGAATTTGAACTGTCAACCTTGAGGTTCAAACCAAACTTGTGGTCCAGTGCATTAGCCCACAGTGCCACACCAGAATTATTTAAGCTGTTTATGAAAACTACATATCTGAATGAGTTTTAAAAGTTTTTCTCCTTACTTCAATCTGCTATACCCATCAATGCCACAATTTAATCTCTCCAGTTTTCAAAAGTAATCTTCTGTAACTCTGCTTTCTTATTCTCTTCAATTTCTTCATCCATACCCAATTACTAGCTCCTCTGAAGACTTAATGCCCCATTAATAGCGACAGCTTCTCAACATCAACAAGGAACAACTGACATCTTAATGAAGCTAGATGAGAAAATCTACAAAAAGCAAATCATAAGAACTTCTTTATAATATCTTGTGACTACTCCTGCACTCTCTCTAAGGGTAATGCAATCTCAACAAAACTAAATATTAATGTTCATAATACATCATCTTTCAGTTCTGTATTGCTAAGTATTTAACCACCCTAAAATTTAGTGGATCAAACATGAACAACTATTTGTTTGTTCATGATTCTGCAATCTGGTCTGGGTTTGTTGGAGACAGCTTATCTTTCCTCCATGTGATATTAGTTGGGCAGCTGGAATGGGACTGGAAGATCCATTTCTAAGTTGTCTTTCCTCACATAACTCCAAGTGTATGAAGGCTATTGACTAAGAGTTCTGACAGGACCATTGACCAGAGACTTCAGTTGCCCTTTTTATGGTCTCATGTGGTGCTGTGGGTTAATGCACCAGACTGTAAAGCCAGTTTGAACTGCAAAGTTGGCGGTTCAAGCTCACCAGCCTTTCCTCAGAAACCCTATACAGGGTCACTATGGGTCAGAATCAATTCAATGGCACTTCACAACAACAACAATATATGGCTACATTAGGTTTCTCTCAACATGGTCATTGAACATAGTTGGGAATTTTATATGAGTCTAAACTAGTGAAAATTGCTAATAGAATCCAACTGTGTCACATCTCTGCAGTCTACTGATAGTCACAATGTCAACATAGCATCAAGAGGAGAAAACTACACAAAGGTGTGAATATCAGGAAGTGTGACTTTGAGGTCACCAACCTATTAGACTTCCATGTCAAGGAAAGTTTAGTTTGACTAGCAGGCCATTTAAGAAGGCAAAGAAATGTGTATTGTAAATGGAAATAGTTTCATCCAAAATGCCCACATCTTAAAGAATAAAATTTATTGCTTCATGGGATAAATTTTCAGCTCCTTTATAGAATATCCATTTGGTGGCAAATAGATAAATACTTGGCTGCTAATCAAGAGGTCATTGGTTTGAACCCACCAGCCACTCTGCAGGAGAAAAGACCTTGCAATCTTTTCCCATAAAGATTGTAGTTATTGTTGATATGTGCCATTGAATCAGTTCAACTCATAGCAACCCTGTATAGGATTTCAGAAGAGCAGCTGGTAAGTTTGAACTGCCAACCTTGTGGTTCAAACCAAGTGCTTCAAACTGAGTGCTTATCCTACAGTTCCACACCATAATGATTACAGCCTAGGAAATCCTATAGAACAGTTTTAGTCTGTCACATAGAGTCACTGTGAGTAGGAATGGATTGAACAACACTCAACAACAACAACAATATAGAATCAATGGAATGATTCATATCTTAAAGTAGTTGCAGTACATGTGGAATACAATATTGCATATTTCACCCTGTATATGGAATTTTAGATTGTAATTTTTGCATTGATCAGTAAACAAGCACAGTTTTCAGATGAAAGTGTTTCCTCCTTAGCCCACCCAGCTGCGAATCTGTCAAGATTTTGGAAGAGAATAGACAAAGGTTATGAGATCAACTTATTGGGAAGGAAAGAGACCCAAAATGTAGCTTTAATTTCATGTATAAGGCACACCAATGATGTGGATATTGTTGGGGGTAGGGTTGGGGAGTACTAAGGGCTACAAAGAAATAAAAATCCAGGGAAGGTGATAGAGTGGGAAGCTGAAGATAAGCAGATGTTTCTCACTCTATGGTCTTTGATGGAACAAAAAGAAAGTTCTGAATCTTTTTCTTTTCTTTAGTAAAAGAAGCTACATTCCTTCTTCTGATTGGAGGAAAGATTTCAGGCTCATATAAGAAGGCCAATATGGATGTCAAAGAATTCTTGTGTTAATAATATTTAGCCTATATATTTAAGAAAGAGTTTGAGTTATTGGCCTGTGTGCCCCAAAACACTTTCCCCACCTACTTCAGTAATAGCATGCTGAAATAAGGAGTCTATTAACCTTGAGTACCACATGAAAGAATTTTTATCCCCATTTGCACCTCAAGTTGTTAGAGTCCTCTTTTGAAGTACTCCCAATGGATATAACAATATAGCAGTATCACTTTTACCTCCTCAAACTTTAGTAATTCAGTAGACGGAATTGGTAAACATTGTCTGGCAAAGCATTTTGTTTTGCTTCCAGGTTTGAAACCCTGTCTGCATGATAGTTTCACTGCATATATGCTAAAATGTTAGATGAGCCAGGGTAGTTCGATCACTTGTAAGGTAAGTGAGATTAAATATTTTAAATAAGGGCTCTTTTTCAGAAGTTCAGGCTTGAGGATTAGATCAGAGACCAGACTAGGAGTATGGGAATAACTCAAACAGTAATTAAGGAACATAACCCATGGAAAACATGAATTGAGTTAATTTTTGCAGGTATATGTGAGAGACTGAGTACCATTGCTAAGTAAGGCATGTATTCCTCTATAGATTACATTTTGGCTGCCCCTAGGCCTGATGTAACAAGGACCTATAAGGAGGTGAGATGCCTGAAGGACTTGTTCTGCTTCTTCAGTTAAATCCTGACTGATACATCTAAAAAAAAAAAAGAACCTTTCAAAAAGAAAATTTATCTTCAGCAGACCTTCTCCACAAGAAATGCTAAAAGAAATTCTTCAACTTGGAGGGAAATGACACAGCTAGAATCCAAATATTATTTCTTCCAGAAAATAAAGAGGAGAACACTTCCCAACTCATGAGGTCAATATAACCTTGATACAAAACTAAATGTAGACATTTGAAGAAAAGAAAATTACAGATATAAACGCAGAATAAAAATCTTTAACAAGATATGAAAATATCAGACATTTATGCATTTTGAGTAAGTACAGAATTTGGATTTCTTTAATATTCAAAAGGTCAATCAATATACTATACCATATTAACAGAAAAGATTTAAAGATATAGTATGTATATATATATATATATGTATGTATTTCTCAGAAAATAATTTGGTAAAGTTCAACACCTATCCACTATAAAGGCTCTGAGAAAATTAGGAATATATCTAGATTACTTGTAGAAGAAGGAAAGACAAATATGTACATATCTAAGATATAAATTTTCTGGTATGTGCAATTTATTTATAGAATGAAGAGATGAAAAGAGGAAAAGAAGAATGGTGTAGGACACCTAAGTATTTCACAGCAAACCTCAGGCAAATCATTGCATTTGATACCTAAGTTCAAATATTTTTCAAAGAGAGATTTTTTTAATTCCCAGAAAATGGCATATGGGACATGAGCAGCTAATGTGCATTGCATTAATGAATAATCAGTGTGATGAGACAATTAAGGAGTAGAAAACAAAGTCTTTGGAGAAAATATAGTATGATTTAATTCAGATAAAAGATTAAGAGGTGACTTCATAGTGCTTTTCAAAGATGTTAAGAAAGCTAATATAGGAGCTGAAAGCTAAGAGTATGCTATAAAGATTGTTGTTATTAAGTGCTGTCAAGTTGATTCCTACCCATAGCAACCTTGTATAGGGTTTCCAAGGAGCAGCTGGTGAGCTTGAACCACTGACCTTGTGGTTCAAATGACTGTGCAGTCTGATGCATTAGCCCAAATATGTCAAAATTGCACATTTGTTTCCTCAAGTGTTAAAATGATAAAAGATAAAAATCACTTGGGAGTACTTGTTTAAGGATCTCATCTGCAAGTCCCTCTCTGTAGCTTCAAAGTTTGAGGTGGGAGGAAGGATCTGTATTTTTAGAAATTGTTCATTGAGTTCTTGTTATCAATTGAGTTTGAGAGATACTGAGTTAAGCTACATGAAGAATACTGGGGCCCCATGAGAGACTTTACCAGAGCCTACATATGTTTGAGAGTCTCTGAGTGGTTCCAACAGTTAACATGGCTCAGTTGCTAACAAAAAATTGGAGGTTCGAGTCTGTCCAAAAGTTCATCAGAAAAAAAGACCTGGTGATCTACTTATAAAAATATGAGTCATTGAAAATGTTACAGAACGTAGTTCTACTATGACACATATTGGGTCACCTTGAGTCAGTGCAATTGCAACTGGTTATTTTTAGTTATTTTATCACTAACTATAATATTTGGCTTTGGTTTTGATACTCTTCATTGTGTCAAAACACATTTCCATGAATTACTAATTAACTGACATTTTTCTTTAAAAAAAAAATTATGTTGAATTCTGGAAAATGCTTCTTGGTTTCCATAGTTACAAAAATATTATTTCCCAATTTTTATGATAAATTAATACAACAGATTATATTTGTAGACATCCCAAAGGTTCAACTACCTTAGAAGAAACTTTCTCTCTACTCAGGGTTTACTATATTTTTAATATACTTGTTGGATTTAATAATTTATATTTAGGATTTTTGTACCTACCACCTTCTCATTGAAAACCCTATACAGTCACTATGAGTTGGAACCAATTTAACAGCACTTAACAACAACTATATCCATAAAGTAGGAGTCCTAGTAGGATAAGCACTAGACTGCTAACTGCAAGGCTAGTGGTTGAAAGTACATGGCCTTCTAACAAAGGTACTACTCAGCCTGCAATTGCTCCAATAAAAATTCACAATCCCTTTTTTTAGTTCCCAGAATTGAACTAGTCATCTGAAAAAGAGGCCAAGTCCCCAGGAGGAAAGACCTTGAAATATTATGACACAAATACATGGTAATGATTTCTTCAGTCCATCCTTAAATGTGCCAGGTGAATATCTATTTTGGTCCTAAGATCAACTGCAGTGGTTCCTTCCCAGAATCCTGAAAGAGTTACTCCAAGGATCTGGTGTGGCACTGTAGGATATGCACTAGATTGTGAGTCACAAGGTCAGCCACACCAACTGCTTCTCAGAAACTCTATACAGGGTTTCTATGAGTCGGAATCAACTGATGGCACTTAACAACAACAGTTCAAAGGGTGGGCTGTGGTGGACACTGTTGTGTGCCATCCAGATACACCTTTAGAAATACAAGATTTATTCTTCCAGTTACTGGGAAGGCTGTGGATCCTCTTTGGGAAATACTTTCATGAAAGAAAACTGCCTACCTCCAGATCACATTCCTTTCTTAGGGCATCTTGCATCTAATGAATAATCAATGTGGAAATATGAAATCCAGGCTTATTCAACTTAATTAAGGGCAATTCTAAAGAGCCATCCTATCTCCAAAGATCCTTGTAAGGTTGGCTGTGTCCATAACTGGGACTTGTGATGGCCATGGAGGACTATCTTCAAGAGTCTACTGCAAACAGCATATTCAACTGCCAGTTTACCAGCTGCTGCACCTTCAGGTCCATCACCAAATGCACAGCAAGGTCATGCTTCACCTAGGCTGTTTCCAGCTAATAACTGAGCTTGACAGTGATAGTGGCCAATGTGAGACTCCTCTAACAGGCAACATTTGCTTAACAACTCAGTATTAGCCCAACTGAAGCTTTCTCAGAATTACATTGTAGTCTGAAGTTCTTCCTATAGTTCACTCTTTCCTGTACTCCTTTCACAGGTGCCAGATATGCTTTATGGTATGACTTTCCTCAGTTCCTCAGGGTTTTTTTTTTTTTTTTTTTTTTCGTTCTTTCCTCAATCCTTCTCATACCTTATGAGAAATAACTCTTAGACTGGTCCATCTTCAGGAATAAAGGAGGTCCAGGAAGTTGTAGACTACTGTAACTATAGGAGCTCATGGAAGAGGAAGAAACTTGTTTGGCCAACTATTATTTGTTGTTATTAAGTGCTGTCAAGTTATTTCTGACCCATAGTGACCCTGTATAGGGTTTCCAAGGAGTGGCTGGTGAGCTTGAACAACTGACCTTGTGGTTCAAAAGACTTTGCAGTCCAGTGCATTAGCCCACAGTGCCACACCAGAACTTTAAATATTACAGCCATCAAGGTAATAGGTGAAGCTCATGGGGAAAGGAGAAGACTAACTTTAAATATGAATGTTACCATCAAGGGAAAGTAGGCAGAGTCTGGGAAAGATTGTTAAACCCATAGTACTCAGTCAATGAGGAAACGGGAAACGGGGATGGGGAAGTGGCGGACTTTCACCAGATTGGGGGATAAAATATTTTACGAGCTGGCCTTGGAAGTGAATCTGCCCGTTAGGTTTGGTGCTCGATTTTACAAAATCAAATGAAAACAGGTTCACTCCCACTAAAACAAGCACAGATTGAATTTCTTGAGCATTTGTCGGTAAGCACTCATGATAACTCATCAGTGACCTCATATGGGATAAGGAAGTCCACCTCAATTCTCCCTCTGGAGACCCATGGGGTAAGGTCCTAGTCAGGGATTTATATTGACCTGCTAGTACCCAAGAGGGACCAAAGCAGTGTCTGGGGTGTTGACAATGTTTCTCTCAACATGTACCTCAGTGAATCTCTTGCATATCTAATTCCTTTTTGGAAGGCCCAAAATGATACAGAGCTTAATCTCAGCTCCACTGTCAACCCTCCTTCCTGTCCTTCCTTTCTATGACTATGAATCCAAAGAACATTCTCTAATAAATCTCTCTCATGCTAATAATCTCCATTTCAGGAGTTTGCTTCCTGAGAAGTCAACTTGCACCAACTGCCTTTCAAAAGACCTTTGTTTTTTTCAGTCTCCACAACCCTGAGACCAGAACTAGATAATGCCTGGCTAGCGTAGTGGTTACGAATCGGGCTGCGAACCTTAAGGTCAGCGGTTCTAAACTACCAGCTGCTCCGCGGGAGAAAGATGAGACTTTCTACTCCCGTAAAGATTTACACCCTCGGAAACCTTGTACAGGGTCGCTATGGGTCGGAACCGACTTGACGGCACTTAACAACAACAACAACAACCACTACCAACTACTCTGAGAGGGATCATAAAAAAGATAAGTCTTACTTATCAAATAGAGACTGGTTCATGTCCCTTGGTCAATTTTTAGGTCTGGAACTGAATTCACCCCTGTGGCTCAATTTTCAGCCAAGCAATAGAAAGGTATATAGCAAGGACAACAACACAAGTAAGTTTTACACACGACAGAATAGTCAACCATTTGAGATTAAAAGGGTAACATTTACCCAAGGATAAATTCCAGAAAAATTAGGAAAGAAGGAGGAATGGAAACGAGAAACACAAGGAGGGAGTGGGTTAAGGAATGTTACATTGAGGGTACTGCATTTATTGGGATGAAATGAAGTGTATGATTTGTTGAATGTGAAACTAATGATCTGTTCTGTAAACATTCATTCAATTCACAAAAAAATGGTTAAAAACAATACCTTTCATTTTATAATGTTTTATTTCTCCTTCCTATTTTTTCCAAACTCTTACAGCTCACTTTTTTAGTCTTCTTCTGTTGCATTATTTTCTCCTCTTTGATGCTTATATAGCTCCTTTGATTTTTTATTTCAATATGATTATTTTTTCTTCAATTTGTTTGTGCTCTTGAATAAGTATCAATTCACAATTTTCTTTTGCTTCTGGTTATATTCTTTACCTGCCTTTATTGATTGTTACTATTCTCTTCTTGGTGAAGTATTGTTTAAGTTAATGAGGACAATCCTTTCTGGATTAGCTATTGGCTAAAAATCTGTGTAGGGAGAAAAAAGACTGGGGAGGCAATCAGTAACTTTAAATAAGGTGTGCGGTCTGGAAGGACACTCTTGTCATTTTCATGCTGTCTAAGCAAAGATCAGTGCCTATTCAGCAATCTCAATAGTTCTTTTTGATGGTAAGCAACTCTATTGCTTCAGGATATTTGGGGTATTAGAGCAGTTGACTGCTCTGAGGATTCCTCCTCTTGCCATTTGTGCTTTGCAAAAAGACTGGGCATCCTGATCCTTGATTACCTTCAATGTCATGGTTTGAAACTCCCAGGCCAGGACCTTCTGATGACTATGCTACACATCAGGGGAAAGTTGTGGATTGGAAACAACCTATGGGAAGGTTGCGTTGTATTTGTGTGTATGTGGTATATTTCCATGTTGAACCTGAATTTTATTGTATTTGACAACTGTCCTTTGTAATTTATGGATTTTTACTGTATTTTCAATGAAAAAGTTATTTTCTTCTCTATCACTCATTCTATTTATTGGTTTAAATTGATCTCTAAAGGGGAAATGAACTTCAGCCAGAATCCTGAAATAAGCTTTCATGAAATATTTAAATGTTATTCTTTTTAAAAAATTCAATTTACATTTACATTGCACACACATAGTTGTAAATTTGTAACATGTTAATTAGTAAGAAAATAACACAAATGACAAAAGACATAGAATAAAGGGAAAGTTACTTAAAACATAAATAAAAATGTAATCATAGACATCATCCTTTTAATCACAAATTGGAAATTTAGATTTGGAAAAGAAAAATATCAGTTTGGGATTGCCTCAGAAATAAAAAGCTGGTTAAACACACAAATGGTTGTAGTTGTACCCAGACTATTCTGTTACTCATAAAAATTGCTGTCAAGAAGTGAGGATGATGTGGTCCTGAAGGAAAAAGAAGCCAATGTGATGGTGAGTAAGCTCCCCCACATATCAAGTCATCTGCCTGTGCTAAAAGATGAACATCTGCCACGTAAATTCTGTGTTGGCAGCAGTGTGTCACAAAACATTCTTGTTATTTCTTCCTCTTCAGAAGCTTGCTCTGAAACCAGCAAGCGCTGGTTTACCAGATCAGAACTTTTTTGAAGTAACTTCACTGAGGGCATTTAATACAATATCTTGGCAAGAAAAGCTAATATAATTCAGTGTCTTTGTCTCTACTGTGTTGTTAATCCAACATGATTCATAAGTGGATGGTGGGGGATGAGGTACAGGCAGTGGCAAGTAATCAAGCCTACTTGTTTGCTTGCTGACTTCTTTTCATTCTTATCAAGCATCTAAATGCCAGTTTGGAGTTTCTGTGGACTTTTACTATTAAAATGACAAAGGAAGAAAAATTAAGGTGACTCAAATCAGACTCCTTTGGTTTATAAATTAGAAAACAGCTATTTTGGCCAAACAGAAGCTGTTAACATTTTAGAAATTTAAACTACAAATTTTCCAAAATCTACAATTCTATTTAATGGAAAGATAGTTAATTCCACTAATCTATTTTATTTATAAAGATAGTTAATTCCACTAATCTATTTTATTGTTATCTATTTAAAAGAATTGAAGGCTTAAAAGCTCATGAGCGGCCATCTAATGTGCAAATTTTGGTCTCTGTCTGGAGGAAAGAAGAGTGATGAAAACTGAAGATGCTTGGAAACAATTAGTCAATTAGACCAATAAACCATGTGGACATCAGTCTCCATGGCTCTGAGACCAGAATTATTAGATGGTGCCTGGCAACCACTGCCAACTGCTCTGGAAGGTATTACATTAGAAGTCCTGCATAGAGTGGAAGAACATGTGGAATAAACTTAAAATCATAAAAAATATCAAGCTTACTGGTCAAATGTTGTTGTTGTTAAGTGTTGTCAGGTTGGTTTCTTTTGGAAACCCTATACAGGGATCAGTTCCTGGAGAAGGACAACCTGCTTGGAAAAGTAAAGGGTCAGCAGAAAAGTGGAAGATCTTCAATGAAATGAATTGATACAGTGGCTGCAATAATGTGCTCAAGCATAGACAAGATTGTGAAGATAGAGCAGTGACGGTACCAGGCAATGTTTCATTCTGTTGTACATGATGTCACTAAGAGTTGGACCAACTCAATGGTATCTACATATAGTTAAATCAGCAACTACAAGTCAGTAAAAAGGTTAAGCACATGAGAAGATAAAATAAAAACAAAAAACTCGTGTTAGAAAAAGCAACTGTAAAATTCAACATGGATTCATGACTCATGTCAAGATTTATGATGAAGTTAAGGCTCCACTTTCTGGCTGCTGTATTTATACACACCAAGTATGTAAACTCCAAAAAGCATTGGAGTTGGTTATATAGAGACTGGTGAAATCCTAAAACTATGACCCTTGGTCACCCTTCAGGTCTGGAAGTGAAATTGTCCCTTTGGCTCAATTTTTAGCCAAGCAATAGATACAGGGGACAACATTGTGAGGTACACACACAGCATAGAATGGTCAATCATTAACAATTAAAAGAGCAGCATTTACTAAAGGGCAAAGTTCAGAAAGGTTGTGAAAGAAAGAGGAATAGAAATAGAAAGAGTAGAGTATTACATTGAGGGAACTGCAATCATTGAAATGAAATGAATGGTGTGCTTTACTGAAGGCAATACTGATAAGCTACTTTGTAAACCTTCACTCAATTTACATTAAAAATTAAAAAAAAAAAAAAAAAGAAGAAGAAGAAGAAGTATGGGAGTGTCCTATAATGTTTGGATATCATGCTTGGAAAAGTGGAGGATCAGTGAAAAAGAGGAAGACACTTAATCCAGAAGAATGAACAAATTAGTCTTGGAAGTAAAATTGGAATGCTCCTTAGAAGTAAAGATGGTAAGACTTTGTCTCACATACCTTAGACATGTTACAAAAGTCCAGTCGACAGGTGAGACAAGATGGTGAACTAAGCAGAAAGGTTGTATGGACCCCATACAACAAAGATATAGAAAAACAAATGAAACAGATGCAGATGATATTCCTAGAGCTCTGAGCTTCTGAGGAAGGGATAAAAAGTAGATTGAATATTTTCAAGAGAGACAGTTGAGCAGACACAGCTAAAAAACCCAGAGGCTGCTGAGCTTTAGTAGCCAATTAGACTTTCTACAGCCATCTCTTCAGCAAACAATGCTGGCAAAACTATAAATTCATTAGCAGAAGAATGAAAAAAGACTCATATCTCACACCAGATATAAAAACAAATTCAAAATGGATTAAAGACCTAAATGTAAAACCTATAACTATAAAGGTCATTAATGAAATAATAGGGACAAACTTAGGGGCTCTAATACATGGCACACAAACACTATCAAATGTTACAAAAACCTGTACAAAAAGTAGAAAACAAACTAGATTACTGAGACATACTAAAAATTAGAAACTTAAATGCATCAAAAGATTTTACCAAAAGAGTAAAGAGGGAGGGAGCCCATAGACTAGGAAAAAAAAATTTTTTTTTGCAAAGAGATATCAGACAAGGGACTAATATATAAAATCTGTAGGAAACCACAATACCTCTATAAGAAAAAGACAAACAACCCAATTAAAAATTGGACAAAGGACAAGAAAAGACACTTTACCAAGGAAGACATTGAGCCAGCCAACAAACATATGGTGAAATAATCACCACCATTAGCCATTGTTGTTGTTAGGTGTCATCAAGTTGGTACCAACTCATAGTGACCTTATGCATAGCAGAATGGAACACTGCCTGATCTAGGGTCAATGTCACTATTGTTGCCATGTTTGAGCTCATTGATGTTGCCACTTTGCCAATCCATCTCGCTGGGGGTCTTCCTCTTTATCTCTGATCCTCCACCTTACCAAATATGATATGCTTCTCCAGTGACTGGTTCCTCCTGACAATATGTCCAAAGTATGATAGATGAAGTTTTGCCATCCTGGCCTCCAAGGAACACTCTGGCTGCACTTCTTCCAACACAGATATGTTGGTTCTTTTGGCAACCCATGGCACTTTCAATGTTCTCCTCCAACACCATAACTCAAAAGCATCAATTCTTCTATGGGCTTCTTTATTCACTATCCAGCTTTCACAGGCATATGAGGTTATTGAAAATACCATGGCTTAGATCAGGCGCACATTAATCCTCAAGCTGACATTTTTGCTCTTCAACACTTTAAAAAGGTCTTATGCAGCAGATTTGCTTAATGCAATACATCATTTGATTTCTTGACTGCTGCTTCCATGAGTGTTGATAGTTGATCCAAGAAGAATGAAGTCCTTGACAACTTCAATCTTTTCTCCATTGATGAGAATGTTGTTTACTGGTCCAGTAGTGAGGAGTTTTGTTTTCTTTACATTGAGATGTAATCCATACGGAAGGCTGTGTTCTTTGATTGTCATCAGTAAATGTTTTAAGCCCTCTTCACTTTCAGCAAGCAAGGATGTATCATCTGCATATTGCAGGTTGTTAATGAGTCTTCCTCCAATCCTGATGCCATGTTTTTCTTCATTTAACCCACCTTCTCAAATTATTTGCTCAGCATACAGGTTGAATAAGTATGGAGAAAGAATACAATCCTGTTGCACACCTTTCTTACTTTTAAACCATTCAGTGTTCCCATGTTCTGTTTGAACTACTGCCTCTTGGTCCAGGTATAGAATCTTCAGGAGCACAATTAAGTGTTCCAGAATACTCATGCTTCACAATGTTGTCCATAGCTTGTCATGATCCACACAATCGAAACTCTTTGCATAGTCAATAAAGCATAGGTAAACATCTTTCTGATATTCTCTGCTTTCAGCCAAGATCTATCTGACATCAGCAATGATATACCTCGTTCCACAGCCTCTTATGAATCCAGCTTGAACCTCTGGAAGTTGTTGGTCAATGTATGCTTGTAGCTGTTTCCGTATTACTTTTAGTAAAATTTTACTTGCATGGGATATCAAAGATATCGTCCAATGATTTCGGCATTCCATTGGGTCACCTCTCTTTGGAATGGGCACAGATATGGATCTCTTCTTTAGTCACTGTTGTTGTTATTGTTAGGTGTCATCAAGTTGATACCAACTCATAGCGATCTTACACATAGCAGAATGAAACACTGCCCGATCCTGGACCAACCTCACTACTGTTACCACGCTTGAGTCCATCGACACTGCCACTTGGCCAATCCATCTCGTTTGGGGTCTTCCTCTTTTTCTCTGACCCTCCACCTTACCAAACATGATATCCTTCTCCAAAGACCGGTGCCCCCTGACAATATGTCCGAAGTATGAGAGACAAAGTTTGGACATCTTGGCTTTCAAGGAGCACTCTGGCTGTGTTTATTCCAAAACTGATGTATTGGTTCTTTTGGCAGCCCATGGCACTTTCAATACTCTCCTCCAACTCCATAACTCACAAGCAGCAATTATTCTATGGTCCTCTTTATTCACTGTCCAGCTTTCACATGCATATGAGGTTATCGAAAATACCATGGTTTGGGTAAGGTGCACCTTAGTCCTCAAGCTGACATCTTTGCTCTTTAAGACTTTAAAAAGGTCTTGTGCAACAGATTTGCCTAATGCAACACGTCATTTGATTTCTTGACTGCTGCTTCCATGAGAGAGATGCAAAAACAAACAAACAAACAAACAAAACAGTTAGTTATCATCTCACACCAGATTAATAGTGAAGTTCAAAAAATCAGAAAACAGCAAATGCACAAGAAATACTACCCAGGACATGAGTAGAAATATGCACACCATTGTTCATCGCCAGGGCACGGGTAGATAAATACACATCAGTGTTCACCACAGCACTATTCACAATTGCAAAAACATGGAGACAGCCTATGTGCCCATCAATGAAAGAATGAATAAACAAACTATGTACATACACACAATGGAATACGATGCAACATTGAAGAATAATGGTGAATCTGTGAAAAACCTCATTACAAGGATAAACCTGAAAGACATTATGCTGAGTGAAATTAGTCAATTACAAAAGAATAAATATTTTATGAGATTATTATTGTGAAAACTTAAGAAAGGTTTTAATACTAAGAGAAAAATTATTTCATGGTTGCCAGGGATGGTACGGAAGGGGAGTAATTTATTGGTTACAGGGTATACACATGTTAGCTCAGGTGATGGGGAGGGCAATATACAAGGGGGAGGGCAATGAACAAGAGGAGATAGGGTGGCAGAAGAATGATGAATATAGGTGGTATGCATGGGCTAAAGGTGGGATAGATCTAAATAGTGATATATACACAACCTTGGAACAACTGTGTTCTGTGCAGGTACATGGATTGAGGTATAGGGTGGATGGGTAAGGAGAAAGATCGGTATATATATTTGGAGAGAGAGCATCCTGTTGTGGTGCTTTGGGTTAATGCACTGGGATACAATGGCACACAACAACATATATATATATATTTGTTGCTGTTAGGTGCCATCAAGTTGATTCTTACCCATAGAGATCCTATGTACAACAGAATAAAATGTCGCATAGCCCTGCACCATCCTCACAATTGCTGCTATGCTTAAGTCCATTACTACTGCCACCATGCCAATCCATCTCATTGGGATATACTTATATATCCCACAAATATAAAGTTTGAAAGAAGATATTTGTACATAAGTATTCACCTTTCCTGCAAGAACAACTAAGAATGTGGTGAAGCATACAGTGGTAAAAGTGATGAAAATGTCCTAGATATTATCAAACACCTTAAGAAAATGAGTTGCTAGGCCTGGGAGTTAAAGACCATAGTCTCTGGGGACACCATGGTCAATTGGAACAATATAGTCCACAAAGAAAATGTTCTATATTCTAGGTGAGTAGTGTCTGGAACCTTGAAAGTTCATGACTGGACATCTAAGTTACAGTTATTGGTCTCTTCATGTGTGGAAGAAAGAAGAGTGATAAGAAATGAAAAGATTTGGCAAGTTGTTTGCTGGAGATCCATCAAGGCAATCAATCAAGTCCCTTCAGGACAAACCCCCCTCCCAGAATGAAACTCAAAAGGAACACACAAGCAGGCATGTAAGCTTGCTGATGAACACATTGTTCTACCTATAAGGGGAAGTAGGAGAAAAACAGCAATGAAGCTGTGGGCTAAGTCTGACTACATTCAATAGACTCTTGTCAACCTGGATTGACACCTGGTTGGCCAGCAGTATAGCGAGACCTGGGGACTCCTGAGCCCATGGACAGGGACATAGCCACAGAGGACTAGAGCAGAGACTGAAGTGTCCAGCTGATATGAAGTGAGGGGAGATGCACAAGAATGTCCATACTTGCAGATAGTACCCATTTTACCTAGCTTCAATGGCTGAATGATCAGAACTCGACTACAAAAAGAAAGAAGAGGAGGAAAAAAGTGTAATCAGCTACAATTTGATGAATCTGACCTATACTTCTGGATGTAGTAGCTTAAAATAGGGAACGAATCTTTACAGCAAGGATCATTCCCACCCCCTCAGTACACAAGGTTGACAGGGATGGGCAACTTAGATATTGGCTAGCCAAAATGGGGAGTGGGTGCTACAAAGGCACAAAGTGACTGGTTTACAAGTCTTCAAGAGGGAACTTAGTTTCAGAGAGTGCGGGGAAAGGTAGAATCTCCACTGAGTGGTTTCCAACCTGTCTAGATGGGGCTGGTGAAAGGAGATGGGGATAAGACTCTTGTGGTTCAATAGTGAAAAATTGGTATCAGGACTGGCTGCAACTGTTACATATGTAAAGGTAGATGTTTTGTAACAAAAGGATGGGAGTGGTTGATCTTGCAGTCCAGGAATGGAGGACCCTGGGACCATCAAGAGAGAAGAGCAGAGTGCAGGACCCTATCCAGAGACGCAACAATGTCAGAGATGAAGGCAGAGATGATGATGAGGAGAGATGGAGCAGCTGGAGACTCTAGACTGAAGGAGGGAAAGATGTTGTATGCTGGCAGCTGGGCACAGGCTTGCAGGGTATGCCCTTTGGTTGTTTGAATGGTTATATATTTCTGAGTGCTTTGACGTACATAAAAAAACAAAAACCCAGGGGGAATGGAAGCAACTGCTGTTAAATGATGATGCATGGAGTGATGATGCATGGAGGGGATTGTAATCATTGCAATGAAACAAAGTGCGACAGGATGAATGTAAAGCTGATGTTCTCCCATGTAAACTATCAATCAATTCACAATAAAAACTTAAAAAAAAAAAAAAAAAGACATCCAATGAAACCAGTGGCTTCTCAGGGCATCTACTAGGCCAGCTAAAGTCAAGACAAAGAGGTCAGCTCAGAAGGTATGGTGACTGTTTTGGGGATTTCAAAGTGTTAATCATGGGAGATTTTCTGAAAGGACAGAGGACAGTCACAGGGGCTTTTTAAGAAAAAGTCCGAAAAATACCAGGAAATTTGCACTGAAGAATATTTTTTCTACCACGACAATGTACCTGCTCATTCCTCAAGGTTAGCAAAGCTTTCTTATGAAAATGTTATTGGGAAATCCTACCCCATTCACCCTACAGCCCTGATCTTGTCCCTTCAAACTTTTTACCCCAGACTCAAAGAAGTTTTAAAAGAACATGATTTCAGCCCCTTGAGAATAGTAAAACTGCCATTTTGACATGGTGTCATAGAGTACAGAATTCTTCAGGGAAGGTTTAGAGATGGAAACACTGCCTTCAGAAGTGTGTACACCTAAATGGAGGATATGTTAAAAAACAAAAGCTTCAAAGTTTAATATTTATTTTGTAGCAATATTTTTTTATTTACCTTTGTACATAAGTAAAAGTAGGAGGAATTCTTACCCATCTTTAGATATTTAGTCACAAATTATTAAATGTAAATTAAAGAATAATCCAGATAAAGATAATTTAATAGCATGATAAATGTGATGTCACCGAATTATACAATTAAGACTGGTTGAAACAACAAGTATTTTTGCAATATCTATTTTACAACAATTAAAAATAGTAAGAGAAACTGAGTCTGGAGTATATGATAAGTCTCTGTACTATCTTCACAATAATTCTGTAAATCTAAAACTTCTAAAATTAAGAGGTTATTTTAAAAAACAACTTTCAGTTTTTTTCTAAAACTGTAGACATTATCGTTTTCAAACTAAACTGAAAGCATGTTTCAAAGATATACCTCAAAGCCACATAGATGACAAGGTCTTTCCTCATCTGATCCTTCAACTGACCTGATTCCTATATAAACCTGGTATGGGTTTTCTTTTCATCCTTCTTTTACAACTTAATTAAATCTTGGCTATCATAAGACTTAAAGCAAATATTTTTGAAAATCGGAGTATTTTATGATTTAAGCTCTGTGTTGGGACAAGTGCATGTGGAAACTAATGAAATCCAAAAATGTGTCAATGCTAATTTCCAGATGTTTGTAATGTACTGTAGTTACATAAGAATTTATCATTGAGGGAATGGTACATAAGACTTTACTATCTTACCAACTTCTTGTTAGTCTATACTAAATTCAAATAAGATTCCATTTTTTTTTCCTTTGGTTTTCTTTTAGTTCTTTACTTTTTATACTGTTCACCTGTTGACTTTTATTTCCAGAATTAAATAAGTGAACAAAATAAGCAAACCATTTTCTTAGCACACACACACAAAGCTCAGATCAATGGCTTATGAAATGACAGAGGAGTTAATATCCTAGATTATCAGGAACAATACAGATGTCCAGCAAGATGATAGACTAGGCAGACAGCTATACAGAACGCAAAAAAGATACAGAAGACCAAATGAAATCAACACAGATGGCAATCCTAGAACCCTGATCTTCATAGAAAAGGATAGAGAGGTGGATTGAATACTTACTGGGAGTAGAAGCTGAGCAGAGGTGGTGAAGAAAGGAGGTAGGCACAGAAAGGCCATCTTGAACATTTTCAAGTGACTTTGAAGACAGACAGGAACCTGATGCTCCAGATGCACACCAGAGACTAGTGATGGGAAAGGTGTGATTCCTTGATTTCCCCCACCCTACACTGGTGAGCTGATGTTTGACCAGTCACCATGATCATTCAACCCCAGCACAACTCCTGTCCCTCTTCTCTCTTTTTAGTTATCACATTCTTTTTTGTTGTTGTTGTTGCTGACTGTTTTTTTCTTTTACCTCCTATATTATTTTCTTCTTTCTCTGTTGTTTGCTTGTTTGATTGATTTTGTTTTCTTGTATGCATGTGTTTTCTCTTATTGACCCACCCAATAGAAGATAGCAACATGCCCATACAACCCAACCACCACTGTACCTTCTGAAGCTCTACCCACTGAGCAAGAGCCAACACCAGATGATCAATGACAGAAAACAGCCAACACCAACCAAACACACCCTGAAATGAGCTGTACAAATGGTGAATGAAGAACTGCAAACATGCTTTTATTCTCTAATCACATCCAGCAGGAAGCAGTTGGTGATAACATAAGAGAACAGACCAATATACAACCATCATTAAATATAAATGTAATGATATTACAATGTCTCAAAGACAAAATACAATTTCCATTCACATGAAGAAACAAGAGAGTGGCTCAAACAAGTGACCAAAATGCAGCACCAGAAAATAATTCTGAGGAAGAAAAAATATTATAACCACCTGAGAAAAAATTATAAGAATAATATTTAGGTATCTTCAATGGATTAAGAGAAAGATTGAGGAAAGTAAGGAGAACACAGAAAGAAAGAATGAAAAAAAAGAACTTAGAAGGATTCAGGAAAATATTACAAGAACAGACAAACTAAATATAAATGAAAAATTTGAAACAATACAAAACCTGCAAATAGAAATCCAGAAGATCAGAAGATTTCAGAAATGAACAAAATATTGAAAAGGCAAAGGGATAGATCTGAATCAATGTAAACATGAATTAGTGAGCTGGATGATAAATCTCTGAATACTAAATTCTACTAAGCTAAAAGAACAATCAGAAGAAAAGAGAGAGAGAGAGAAAGCCTGAAATTTATGTGGACACCAAGAAGAGGAGCAATTTTCACAAAACTGGAAATCCAGAACATAACGAGACAATGAAAAGCACAGAGAAAATTGCCAGAGTTGTTGGAGAAAACCTCCCTAACATCATGAAAGATGAGAAGATACACCTTCAAAAAACTAAGTTAACCCCAAATAGGATAGATCCCAAAAGAAAATCATCAAGATGTATCATAATCAAACTCTCCAAAATCAAAGACAAGGAAAGACCCAGAAAGTAACTTTGGAAAAATAAAAAAGTTACCGACAAAGGAGAACCAATAAAACTAAGCTTTGATTTATTAGCCAAAACCATGCAGGCAAGAAGGCAATGGGAAGACATATATAAAATTCTGAAATAATAAATTGCCAACCAAAAATCATATACCTAGCAAAACTGTTCCTCAAATATGATGGTGAAATTAGGACATTTTCAGATAAATAGAAATTTAAGGAATGTGTAATGACCAGAACCGACAACAGTAAATAATAACCTGAGATTAACATACATAACAACACCACCCAGAACTCAATCCAGATATAGAACTATCCAAAGTAAAACAAACCTGCAAAACAGAAAACATAGAACCAGTGCCATCAATTTATAGTGAAGACAACTGCAAAGCAAAAAGAGGGGAAAGTGTAGTTACAAAACCTCAAAGTAGTGAGGAAGTCAAGTAGGTGTCAAAATAAAACAGACTGCTTTAAGCTGGGAGAAAAATTAATAAACTACAGGGTACTCTCAAAGAAAATTAACATACTTTCACATTAATAAAAGAGAAAAACCACAAAGTCTTGTAAAGTCTGTTAGGCCTGTTACGATTCATGCACAACAGAATGAAACACTTCCTTATCAAAGGCTGAAGTCTTTCATCTTCATCAGTATTTTAAGTCTTCTTCACTTACAGCAAGCAAAGTTGTTAACAATCTGCATATCACAGGTTGTTAATGAGACTTCCTCTAATTCAGACACCACATTCATCTTAATATAATCCAGCTTCTCAGATTATTTGCTCAGCATACAGATGGAATAAGTAAGGAGTAAACACAAAAGCAACAACTATGAAAAAAATACACAAGCAAAATGAACTCAGCACAGAAAATTAGGTAGAAAAAAGAAACCAGTAACACCACAAACAAACACACAGCAGAATAACAGCAATCAATTCATACCTATAAATAATTACACTGAATGTCAATGGATTAAATGCACCAGCCAAAAGACAGAGAATAGCAGAATGGATAAGAAAGTACTATCCTTCAGTATGGTGTCTACACGAGACACACCAAAAACAAAAGATAAACTAAAAATCAAAGGATAGGGGGGAAAAAAATCAAGCTAATGGCAATAAAATCTGAGCAGAAGTAGCAATACTGACTTCTGATAAACAGACTTTACGGCAAAAACCAAGGAGCTGTATATGGTCTTATACACAGAAAATCCCAGAAATTTAGCAAAAAAACTAGCTGAGCTAAAGATTGATCAAGGCAACAGAGTACAAGATCAACATATACTTATCATTTGAGTTCCTTTACACTAACAAAGAAAACTCTGAATAGGAAATTAGGAAACCAATACCACCCACAATATCCACCCAAAAGATGAAACACTTAGGAATGAAACTAACTAGTAAAACAAAAGACCTACACAAAGAAAACTATAAAATAATACTACAAGAAAACAAAAGAGACCTATGTAAATGGAAGAATATACCATGCTCATGGATGTTGTTGTTAAGTGCCATTGAGTGGTTCTGACTCATAGTGATCCTGTGTATGGTTTCCAAGGAGTGGCTGGTAAGTTTGAACCACCAACCTATGGTTCAAACCAACCATGAGGTCTAGTGCTTATCTTATGGTACCACACCAGGACTCCATGCTCATGGATAGGAAATATTAACATCATGAAAATGTCAATACTACTCAAGTGATCTATAGACATAATGCAATCCTAATCCAAATTCCAACATCATGTTTCAGTGAGATGAAAACACTAGTCACTAACTTTATATGGAAAGGAAAGAGTATATGTATATATAAACACAAATCACTATTAAAGAAGAAGCAAGTAGGAGACCTCACACTTCCTGATCTCAAAATCTACTACACAGCTATAGTAGTCAAAATAGCCTGGTACTGGTACAACAGACACAAGGACAAGTGGAACAGAATTGAGAACCCAAAAGAAAAACCATCCTCCCACGGACATCTGATTTTTTAAAAAAAAAAATCGGACTAAATGTAAAGCCTAGAACAATACATATCATCAATGAAACAATAGGGACAAATTTAGTGGACCTACTTTGTGGCATAAATATACTATCAAGCATAACTGAATATAGCAAGCAGCAGAAAACAAACTAAATGGTTTGGGACCTTCTAAAAATTAGGTACTTATGGGCATCAAAAGATTTCACCAAAAGAGTTAAAAAGAAAATACACCTATGGAAAAAAATTTCAGCAATACCACGATGGACAAGCAACTAATCTAAAATTTATAGAAAAACATCAACATCTCAACAAGTGAAAGATAAAAAATCCAATTTAAAAATGGGCAGAGAACATGGACAGACATTTAGGCAAGCAACAAACATATGAAGAAATGCTCTTGATCACTAGCTATCGTTTTTGTTGTTGTTGTTGTTGTGAAGTGCCATCGAGTCAATTCCGACCCATAGCGACCCTGTATAGGGTTTCCGAGGAGCAGCTGGTGAGCTTGAACTGCTGACCTTGCAGTTCAAATGGCTTTGCAGTCTGGCGCAT
>NW_006408861.1:792505-798797 GCF_000296735.1 Chrysochloris asiatica | reverse complement strand
CGACCCTGTATAGGGTTTCCGAGGAGCAGCTGGTGAGCTTGAACTGCTGACCTTGCAGTTCAAATGGCTTTGCAGTCTGGCGCATTAACCCACAGTGCCACACCAGGACTGTCAAATACATTCTGATTCATAGGAAGCTATGCACAAAAGAATGAAACACTGCCCAGTACTGCACCATCCTCACAATTGTTGCTGTGATTAAGCCCATTGTTGCTGCCACTGTACCAACCCATCTCATTGGAGTCTTCCACTTTTTGGTTGACCCTCCTCCACTTTACCAAGAATGATGTCCTTCTCCAGGGACGATTCCCTCCTGATAACATGTCTGAAATATGAGAGGTGAAGTCTTGCCATCCTGGCTTCTAAAGAGCATTCTGATTGTACTTCTTCTAACACAGATTTGTTTGGTTTTTTAGCAGTCCACAGTGCTTTTAATATTCTTCTCCATCACCATAATCTAAATGCATCAAATCTATGGTCTGCCTTATTCCCTGACCAACTTTCACATCACATATAAGGCTATTGAAAATACCATGGCTTGGGTCTGGTGCACCTTACTCCTTAAAATGATATCTTTGCTCTTGAATACTTTTATAGAGGTCTTGTGCAGTAGACTTGCCTACTACAATATGTCATTTGATTTCTTGACTGCTGCTTCCATGAGTGTTGATAGTGGAACCAAACAAAATGAAGTTTTTGATGATTTTAGTCTTTTATCTTTTTATCATGATGTTACTTATTGCTCAATTGTGAAAATTTTTGTTTTCTTTATGTTGAGGTGTAATCCATACTGAAGGCTGTGTTCTTTGATCTTCATCAGTAATTATTTAAGTCCTCTTCACTTTCAGCAAGCAAGGTTGTATCTTCTGCATATCACAGGTTGTTAATGAGTCTTCCTCCAATCCTGATGCCACATTTTTCTTCATATAATTCAGCTTCTCGAATTATTTTTCAGCTACAGATTGAATAAGTATGATGAAAGAATACAACCCTATTGCAAACCTTTCCTGATTTTAAAACATTCTGTATCCCCTAGTCCTTTTCAAATGACTGCCTCTTATTCTATGTACAGGTTCCTCATGAATGAGCACCCATTCTTTGCAATGTTATCAATAGCTTGTCATGATCCACACAATCCAAAGCCTTTACATAGTCAATAAAGCACAGGTAAACATCTTTTTGGTATTCTCTGCTTTCAGCCAAGACCCACCTGACATCAATTATATCCCTCATTTATGTCACTAGCTATTGTTGTTGTTGTTGTTAAGTACCGTCTGGTCAGTTCCAACCCAAAGTGACACTGTATAGGGTTTCTAAGGAGTGGCTGGTGAACTTGAACAGCCAACCTTGCAGTTCAAACTGCCTTTGCAGTCCAGCTGTTAATGAATCCACAGCACCACACAGGTCACTAGCCATTATTGTTGTGAAGTGCCATTGAGTCGATTTTGACCCATAGTGATCCTGTTTAGGGTTTCCAAGGATCAGCTGGTGAGCTTGAACCACCTACCTTGTAGTTCAAATGACTTTGCAGTCTGACACATTAGTTCACAGCACCACACCAGGACTCCATTAGAAATATGCAAATCAAAACAACCATAAGAGATCATCCCACTCCAGCACTAATAGCAAAGTTCAATAAGACAGAAAACAGCAAATGCTGGCAAGGGTGTGGAGAGATTGGAACCCTCATAGACTTCTGGCAGGACTATAAACTGGTGTAACCACTGTGGAAGATGGTATAGCCCTTCATTAAAAACTTGGAAATAGAAACACCATATGACTCAGCAATCCCGCTACTTGGTATATATATCCTAGAGAAATAAGAGCTGCAACTCAAGTAAATATATGCACATCCATGATCATTACAGCACTGTTTGCAATAGCAGAGGTAGAAACAACTTAAATGCACATCAATGGAAGAATGAATAAATAAACTATGGTACAGACATACAACTGAATACTATGCAACATCAAAGTCTAACAGTGACCTGAAGAATTATCTCTTAATATGAATGAACCTCAAGGACATCATGCTGAGTGAAATAAGTCAATCACAAGAGGATAAATATTGTATGAGACAACTATTGTAAAAAGTAAAAAAAAAAAAAAAAATAATGCTAAGAGAAACATTGATAATTATCAAGGCATTTAGAGAAAAAAGGATAAATTATTGGCTAAAGGATAGACACATGTTAACTTAGGTGATACACAATAACAGTGAGATTTAAAAAAAGGAAGTAGAAAAAACAAATAAGTGTATTACTGAGAGACTTGTCTGTAGCCATCCAGTGACTGCAGAGATGTATTTAAACATATTTTATTTGGAATAAACCCATGCACATATGAATTGGAAAACAAACAAACAAACAAATCATATGGAGTGAATTACTTTGTGACACAGGAGTTCAGTTCCAGTCAGGTTCACTTAGTCAGAGAGGCCAAAAAAAAAAAATACATAAGGCATCACAAAAGGAATTAATACCACTTTATTGTCTCCCCTTCATACCGTTTTATTGTCTCCATTGGAAGCCAGTGGGATAAGCACCTCATGAGGATAATTTGCCTCAAAAAGCATCTGCCCCTGGCTAATATAGGTAGCTGAACAAGGAAAGACGGCTGACAACTGTTATATAACAAACTTACATAATGATGAAGGTGGTTCCCAAGGCAGATGGGATAAAGTTGTTAACAAGGTTATTTACAAGGCCATTTGCAGAGTAAACAAAGCTACCTACAAGGCCTCTGGCAAACTATTTAATCATTAAGAGGCTAGTACAAGGCTATAAAGAAATGAATATCCTGGCACCTCAGGTAAGGTTCCAAGAGCATAAATGTATACTTCCACAGTATTCCACCTTTACAAAATGTTGTTGTTAGGTGCCGTCAAGTTAGTTCTGACCCATAGCAACCCTGTATAGGGTTTCCAAAGAGTAGCTGGTGACCTTGAACACCAACCTTGCAGTTCAAACGGCTTTGCAGTCTGGTGCATTAACCCACAACACCACACCACGACTCCTCCTTTACAAAATACCCACCTCAAAATCTACATGAATCTCTTTCCCAAGGGCCTTGTGAAAGTATATGATTAGTACATTGCATCCAAATGCCATAGCAACCGTAAACTGAACAACATAGTATAACACTAATACAACATGCAAAAAGCATTACAGTCATTTGAACAGCCTACTTGTAGTGTGCAGACCAGTGCTTATTCTCGGAGCGTAAAATGAACTACATGCAGCACAGGAACTCAAAATAACAGCAAGAAGTGTTATCACCTTTAAAGTTACAGGGACAGTGGGAAAAGCGGTGTTAAGGGTTATAAATAGGGGCTTGATGGCAGCTAGAGTGGAGGTGCAGTGAAGTTCGCTGTCAGCAATACCACAGAATACGAGGCAAAGCAGATTCAGGGCAGAGCTCCAAAACTTGAAACCACAGAGATAGGAATATTTTGAAGGTTTGAAGGCCTACAGATTGTGGAGCTTGAAGATGAAGTAAAAAAATCACGTACTTTTGAATCTGCTAGGCTGGGCTCGGAGGCCTGGAGCCGACATATTGGGTGAGGCCAAATGACAAGACAAATGGGGGGAGCAGAAACACCACCGAAAAACGCCGCAGGAACCTTGGAGCAAAGGTGGACTTTGTCAGTTTTGCTTTGTTCTGATTTTCTTATCTTTTTTTTTTTTTTTTTTTTGGTGTCTGGTCATTAGCATGCCCACTGTTTGCCCACCTCCGTTCTGGTGACTAGAGGGGGAGCCTGAGCGAGTGAACACCCCCCACCCTCACCACAGATACTCAGCCCAAGAGCAGGCCCTGAAGGCTTTTTGCTTGTCTGTCTTTTGTTTTTTTAAAACGGGAAAGGGCAGGACAGGGCTGTAGAGAGGGAAAGATAACTTAAAAACAAAACAGGCCAAAAATTGAATTAAAGCCTGAGGTATACCATAACAAGCAACACTGGCATCCTGAAATCTCTCAAGCAGCTTTGAAAGCAAGAAGCTGAAGAGAGGGCCTTAAAGTTATACTCATATTAGGCTACAGATTTTTTTTTTTTTTTCCTTCTCTCCCTCTTCTCCTTTTTCTGTGATTACAGACTGCAGTATTCGGTCTAGTTTTTGTTGTTGCTGTTTTTTGTTTGTTTGTTTTTAGTTTATTTTTTTCTTTTGTATTTTTTTTGCTGGTGCTGTTTTACTATTATATGCTCCCCCTTCAATCTTTTGAGGACTCTTTGTCTCCATAAATTACACAAGAAGAGTCAGCAACTGCTGCCATATATACATGCTACAATCACACTCTATAAAACACCAAAACACAGGCAAGAACCAATACCAATGACCATATAACAGGAAAAGAGACAACACCTATGAAAGTTACTCTGAGTTAAGCAATAAGAGTGAAAAGGGAAGCCCACATCCTGATCACATCTCCCTGGAAGCAAGCAGAAAGCATAAAAAATACCAAAGCACATACTCAACTAAGTATTAAGGCCACAGATAAAAACTAATCATGTCCAAGAAACAAAAGCAGATGACCATATCAGCACATGTCCAGAAACACGATAAAATGTCTCAGACAAACAATCTAGAGGTAGACCTGCACTACATACTGGAAGGAGGGCAGCCCTTGGAAATGCCTGAGAAGGAATTCAGAAAAATGATTATAAAATGTTTCAAAACACTTTAAAGTGGAATTGAGAAAAATAAGGAAGAAGTCAGGAAAGTGCTACAGGAACAATCAAATAAGATAGATACAGCATTGGAAACAATTCAAATCCTACAGAAAGAGGTCCAAATGATCAATAACAGAATATCAGAAATAGACAATACTCTGAAAGGCAAAGGAGTAGAATAGACGAGATGGAAGGCAGAACCAGTAACTGGAAGACAAATCTCTCAATACCACTAAGATAGAAGAACAAACACAAAAAAGGATAAAAACATCTGAAGAAGGTCTAAGATTCATGCTGGACAACATGAAGAGGAATAACTTAAGAATTATTGGCATTCCAGAACAAGAAGAATCACACAAGTCCACAGAGGAAACAGTTGAAGAACTACTGGAGGAAAATTTCTCTAACATCCTGAAAAGTGAAAAGATAAACATTCAAGAAGCTCAACAAACTCCAGGAAGGATAGACCCCCAAAGAAAATCACCAAGACATATCATTGTCAAGCTCTCCAAAATTAAAGACAAGGAGACACTTCTGAAATCAACCAGGGAAAACAGAAGTGTCACATACAAAGGCAAACAAGTCAGATTGAGCTTGGATCTCTCATCAGAAACCAGGCAAGCAAGAAGGCAACAGGGAGACATATATAAAACCCTGAAAGAAAAAAATTGCCAACCAAGAATTCTTTATCCAGCAAAGCTATCAATCAAATATGACAGTGTAATCAAAACATTTCAGGATAAACAGAAGCTAACGGATTTTGACAAAGCCAACATTGCACTACAAAATATCCTAAAGGGAGTTCTCTGGACTGAGAACCAACAAGGACAGACAACAACCAGAGACTGACATACGTGGCAGCATATCCCAGAATTAAATCAACAAAAGGAAGAGTTGAGAACAGAACAAAACTATAAGAACAAACTCAGAGAATCTGGGAGGTCAGTCTATGATCAAAACAAGTACAAAGTAAAAGACAGTAAACACGTAGAAACAGAGATCCAGATAGTGGGAAGGTTAGGTTGATTACAGGATAAAATAGACTGCACTAAATGGAGGGGAAAGTCAATGGACTATAAAGCAACCTCAAAGAAAATTAACACTTCACAACATACCAAGAGAATGAAAATCCAAGAAGAACATGAAAACATTAAAACTATGAGGAAAATCAAAGGGAGAACACAAAAATCATGAATTCAACAAAAGAAGACACACAGCACAAATAGAGCAGCAACACCACAAAAAAACAAAACAAAACAAAAAAAACATAATGGCAGCAATTAAACAATACCTATCAATAATTATACTGAACGTAAACAGATTAAATACACCTGTTACAAGATGGAGGGTGGCAGAATGGATAAGAAAGCAAGATCCTTCAATATGCTGTCTGCAAGAGTCACATCTCACACACAGAGACAAAAACAGATTAAAAGTCAAAGGATGGAAAAAAATATACCAAACTTATTGCAATAAAAAACGAACAGGAGTGGCAGTACTAATCTCTGATAAAATAAACTTTGTGGCAAAAAACAGCATAATAGATAAAGATGGACATTATCTCACGATTAAAGGGACAATTGAACAAGATGAAATAACCATAATAAATATCTATGCTCCCAATGA
>NW_006408861.1:772731-774250 GCF_000296735.1 Chrysochloris asiatica | reverse complement strand
CCAGAAAAACAAATAAATCTGTCTTGGAAGTACAGCCAGAATGCTCCTTAGAAGCAAGGATGGACAAGTCCCTGGAGAAAGACATAATGCTTGAAAAAGGGGAGGGTCATCAAAAAGGAGAAAGACCCCCAATGAAATGAGATGGATTGAAATAGTGGCAGCAAAAGTTGTCTCAAACATAACAACAATTGTTTGGCGCAGAACCAGGCAGTTTTTTGTTCTGTTGTGCATTGGATTGCTATAAGTTGAAACCGACTTGACAACACTTAACAATAACATAAACATCTTATCTCTTTTCAAAAATATATATATTTGGAGTATTCAAGCACATTTCACAGTTCCATATGAATTTTAGTTAAATGGTTAATTTTTGATATATTGACTGGCATTTGTTGAATTCAGAAACTGGGGACAAAGTAGTTTATTACTCTATTTTTTTAAAGTTTGTTGTTGTTGTTGTTTTAAAATTCAGTATTATTTCACCAGCCACTCCAAGGGAGAAAGATCAGACAATTTGCTTCTGTAAAGATTTACATCCTACACTGTCTACAGAGTCATTATGAATCAGAATTATCTTGAAGGCAACTGGTTGGATCAGCAATTTTATATAGTTTTTCATATATACACCATTCACATACTATAGAAGATTTACTTATATAGATATTAAATCTTTCTGACACTGTATGCAATAATTTTATTACAATTTTCTTATTGGTTATTGCCGTTATCTAGGAATGCTATTGAATTCTTTGTTTTATATTGGTTAGGGTGAAGGTTTATAGAGCAAGTCTGTCAGAAGAGATAAAGATGGACATTACAAAATGATAAAAGGGTCAATTAATAAAAAAAATTAAAAATTATAAATTTATATGCACTCAACACTGGGGCACCTAAATATAAAAGGCAAACATTGATATATAACCAGTCCCCATGTTATGAAAAGGAGCTCTGGTAGCGTAGTGGTTACGAATCGGGCTGTGAGCCGCAAGGTCAGCAGTTCGAAACTACCAGCGGTTCCGCGGGAGAAAGATGAGGCGGTCTGCTCCCGTAAAGATTTACAGCCTCGGAAACCCTGTAAAGGGTCGCTATGAGTCGGAACCGACTCCACGGCACATAACAACAACAACAACATGTTATGAAAGTCTAATTAACGCCTGTTGTTGTTGTTGTTACGTTCCACAGAGTCAGTTAACAACATGTATAGGGTTTCCAAAGAGCAACTGGTGAGTTTGAACCATTGTCATGTAGTTGAAACCAACCTTGCGGTCCAATGCTTTACCCCACAGTGCCACAACAGGACTCCAACTAACTCCTGTTGCTGTTATGAGGTGCCATTGAGTCGGTACTGACTCATAGTAACCCTATGCACAACAGAACAAAACACTGCCCGATACTGGGCCAACCTCATAATTGTTGCCACACTTGAGCCCACTTGGCCAATACAAAGGGGGTTTCCTTTTTTTCTCTGACCCTCCACCTTACCAAACAGCATATCCTTCTCCAGTGACTGGTCCCTCCT
>NW_006408861.1:750850-772270 GCF_000296735.1 Chrysochloris asiatica | reverse complement strand
TCCTTTTCACTTTCAGCAAGCAAGGTTGTATCATCTGCATATTGCAGGTTGTTAATGAGTCTTCCTCCAATCCTGATGCCACATTTTTCTTCATATAATCCAGGATTATTTTTTCTCTCAGATTATTTGCCCAGCATACAAGTTGAATAATTACAGTGAAAGAATACAACACTGTCACACACCTTTCTTAATTTTAAACCATTCAGTGTTCCCATGTTCTATTTGAACAACGGTTTATTGGTCCATGTACAGTTTCCTCATGAGCACAATTAAGTGTTCCGGAATATTCATACTTTGCAATGTTGTCCATAGCTTGTCATGATCCACACAATAGAAAGCCTTTGTGTAGTCAATAAAGCACAGGTAAACATCTTTCTGGAATTCTCTGCTTTCAGTCAAGATACATCAGACATCAGCAAAGATATTCCCCATTCCAAGTCCTCTTCTGAATCTGGATTGAACCTCTGGAAGTTCTCTGTCAATGTATGTTTGCAGCCATTTCTGTATTACATTTTGTAAAACTTTACTAGCATGGGATATCAAAGATATTGTCCAATGAATTCCACATTCTGTTGGGTTGCCTCTCTTTTGAATAGACACAAATATGGATCTCTTCCAATCAGTTGGCCAGATAGTTGACTTCCAAATTTCTTGGAATAGATGAGTGAGTTCCTCCTGTCCACCTTACTTTCTTGAAAGATTTCAATTTTTATTCCATCAATTCCTGGTGCCTTGTTCTTTGCCAATTCCTTCAATGCAATTTGGGCTTCTTCCTTCAGTATCATTTAGCTCTTGATCATATGTTACCTCTTGAAATGTTTGAGCATCAACCATTTCCTTTTGGTACAGTGACTCTGTGTATTCCTTCCATCTTCCCTTGATGCTTTCTGCATCATTCAATAATTTGCCCAGAGATTCCTTCAAAAACGATAGTCAAGGCTTGAATTTTTTCTTCAGTTCCCCCAGCTTGAGAAATGCTGAGCATGTTCTTCCATTTTGATTTTCTGACTCTAGATCTTTGCACATTTTGTTGTAATATTTGACTTTGTCTTCTCTAGCAGACCTTTGAAATTTTCTGTTCATCTCTTGGACCGCCTTGTTTCTTCCATATGCTTTAGCATCTTTATGCTGAAGAGCAAGTTTCAGTGTTTCTTCTGATATCCATTTTGACCTTTCCTTCTTTCTTGTCTTCTTAATGACTTTTTGCTTTCTTCCTTTGTGATATTCTTGATGTCATTACACAACTCTCCTGGTCTCTGTCTTTAGTGTATAATGTATCAAATCTGTTCTTCAGATGATCTCTAAATTCAGGTGGGTTATATTCAAGAACTTGTTTTCATTTTCTTCAGCTTCAGTTTGAATTTACATATGAGTAATTGATGGTCTGTTCCACAGTCTTGTTTTGACTAATGATATGGAGCTTTTCCACGGTCTTTTTCTGCATATATAGTCAATTTGATTTCTATGTATTCCATCTGGTGAGGTCTATGTGTATAATTGTCTTTTGTGCTGTCTAAAGAAGGTATTTGAAATGAACAAATCATTGGTTCTGTAGAATTATATCATGCAATCTCCAGCATCCTTTCTATCACCAAGGCAATATTTTCCAACTACTGATCCTTCCTCTTTGTTCCCAACCTTTGCATTCTAATCATCAGTAATGATCAATACATCTTGAATGCATGTTTGATCGATTTCAGATTGAAAAAGTTGGTAGAATTCTTCTATTTCATCCTCACTGGTTTTAGTGGTTGGTGCATAAATTTGAATAATAGTGGCATTAACTGGTGTTCCCTGTAGGCACATGGATATTATCCTAATACAGTGTTGTACCTCATGACTGATCTGGATGAGTTCTTTTGAACAATGAATGCCACATTATTTCTCTTCAATTTGTCATTCCCAGCATAGTAAACAATTTGTTTGTCAGATTCTAAATGGCCAATACCAGTTCATCTCAGGTCACTAATGCCTAAGATATCGATGTTTATGCGTTCCACTTCATTTTTTACAATTTCCAATTTTCCTAGATTCATACTTCATACATTCCATGTTCTGATTATTAATGGCTGTTTATAGCTGTTTCTCTTCATTTTGAGTTGTGCCCCATCAACAAATGAAAGTCCTGTAGTCTTTACTCCCACGAGCTTTACTCTATTTGCACCATCATGGTCAACTCTACTTTGAGGAGGCAGCTCTTCCCCAGTCGCATTTTGAGTGTCTTCCAACCTCATTTTCTGGCACTATATCTGACAGTGTGTCTCTGTCACTATATCTGACAGTGTTTCTCTGCTATTCATAGGATTTTCAGTGACTAAATATTAGGAGGTAGCTCATCACTCCTTCTTCCTAGTCTGTCTTCTCTGGAAGCTTATCTGAAACCTTTCTACCATGGATGATCCTGCTGTTATTTAAAATACCCATGGCATAGCTTCCAGAATCACAACAACTCACAAGCCACAGTCCGACAAACTGACAGATGAGTGGTAGCCAACTAACTCCTACTTACTCTTTAATGCAGGACATTAAACCAATTGCATCATACCAAAGGAGAACAGGAGCAGACCAGAATTTTTATAATTTGGGCGATTTGTCATAGTGACATGAATATGAAAAACTATGGGCTAGATTCCTGGAATCGGAAATTCAGAAGAGGCATAGTGAGTCCTTTCAGGAGCTGGTGCATAAGATTTGATTATTGGCAAGACTGTGAGAGCCACACACATTCAAAGCAGTGCAATCTGCTAGCATCTTTGAGCCAGGAAGTCCCATGTTTGAGTGGGAGTCACCTGAAGGTCTACTTTAATGTTATGCAAATTTGACATCACACTGAACCAATTGAGGTTACACCTACTGAAAACAAATTCTTCATCACAATCATGTTCATTTGCTTCATATTCAGCTTTTAAATCATTGAAATGTCTTTTCTTGCACTAAAGGCTAAATATGAATCATATGCACTTGTTCCAACTGACCTACAAATTCTTAAACACAAACAAATCTAGCCCATAATGCAGGGACTACAGTAATAGTTGGAGACTGTAATACACCATTTGAGTATTGGATAGACCATCTAGAAGATCAACAAGAAAGTAGAGGATTTGAAAGAAATTACAAACTGGACTGGTGTTATTGAAAGAAGAAACCCAAGCTGCACTGAAGACATTGGTGATAAACGAGGCTTGAGGAATTGGAGGAATACTAGTCGAGATGTTTCAACAAACAAATGTAACACTAGAAGCACTCACTCAACTATGTTAAGAAATTTGGAAAACAGCTATCTGTCTGACCATCTGGAAAAGACCCACATTTGTGCCTATTCCTAAGAAAGGTGATCTAAAGAATGCAGAAATTATTGAACAATATATCATTAATATCACACACAAGTAAAATTTTGCTAAAAATAATTTTTAAATGGTTTCAACAGTGCATGGACAGGGAGCTATCAGAAATTCAAGCCAGATGCAAAAGAGGGTGTGAAGTAAGGAATATTATTACTGATGTCAGATGGATCTTGAATGAAAGCCGAGACTAACAGAATGATGTTTACCTGTGTTTTACTGATTACACAAAGACAATTGACTGTATTAATGATAACAAGTTATTGAAAATACTGCAAAGACAGGGGTTCTAGAACATTTCATTGTGTTTATGAGGAACCTGTACATAGAAAAAGAGGCAGTTATTTGAACAGAATGAAAGCATACTACATGATTTAAAATCAGGAAAGGTGTGCATCAGGATTGTATCCTTTCACTACTTATTCAATCTCTATGCTGAGCAAATAATCAGGGAAGCTGACCTATATGAAAAAGAACATGGCATCAGGATTGGAGAAAGACTCATTAATAACCTATGATAGTCCCATGGCACAACTTTGTTTGCAGAAAGTGAAGAGGGCTTAAAGCACACACTGAGAAGATCAAAGATTACAGCCTTCTGTATGGATTATACTTCAACATAAGAAAATAAAAGTCCTCACAACTGCACTGCCATGGATTCAATTATGTCCCCTTAAAATATGTGTCAACTTAGATAGTCTATGATTCTTGGTGGCTTGGCAGTTATGTAATGATGTGACCTGATGTGATAAAACAATAAGATAAACCAAACTCATTGCCATTGACTCTATTCCAACTCTAGTGAGCCTGTACAGGGTTTTTGCATCATATGTATTTGAAAACTGGACATGAATAAAGCAGACTGAAGATTTGATACCTTTGAATTATGGTATTAGTGAAGATATTAAATATACCATTGCCTACCAGAATAACAAGGAGCTCTGGTGGCACAGTGGTTACGAGTTGGGCTACTAACCTCAAGGTCAGCAGTTTGAACTTAGCATGGAAGAAAGATGAGGTTTTCTGCTCCCATAAAGATTACAGCCTCGTAAACCTGGTAGCATAGTGGTTACGAGTCGGGCTGCAAACCTTGTGGTCAGCAGTTCGAAACTACCAGCCATTTAGTGGGAGAAAGATAAGGCTTTCTGCTCCCGTAAAGATTTACAGCCTTGGAAACCCTGTACAGGGTCACTATGAGTTGGAACCGACTCCACAGCACATAACTACCACCATCACCAAACCCTATGCAGGGTTGCTATGAGTCAAAACTGACTCCACGACACACCAACAATAACAACCACCAAAATAATGAACAAATCTGTCTTGCAAGAAATACAGCCAGAATCAGGGATGGGCAACTTGGACATTGGCTACCCAAAATGGGGGGCGGAGGTCTACAAAGGCAAGAAGTGACTGGCTTACAAGCTTTCAAGAGGGAATCTAGATCCAGAGGGCCTGGAGGAAGGTAGACTCTCCAGTGAGTAGTATTCAATCTGACTAGGCGGGGCTGATGCAATGAAATGCAGACAGGTCTCTTGTGATACAATAGTGAATAATTGTTATCAGGACTGATTGTGAGGGTCGGAAATGTAAAGGTAGACGTTTTATAGCAAGGAGGGGAGTGATTAACTTTTCAGTCTAGGAGAGGAGGTCCCTAGGACCATCAAGGGAGAAGAGCAGAAAGCGGGACCCTACCCAGAGAAGTAGTGATTCCTGAAATGGAGGCAGAGATGATGACGTGTAGCAATGGAGCAGCTGAAGACTTTAGATCCAGAGAGGGAAAGCGACTATGTGCTGAAGACCTGGGGGGCACAGGGGAAGGATTGCATGGAGGGGATTGTAACCATGGCAATGAGACAATATACGATAGGATGAATGTAAAACTAATGTTCTCCTATGTAAACTATCACATAATTCACAATAAAACACTTAAGAAAAAAAAGAAATACAGCCAGAATGCTCCTTAGAAGAGAAGATGGCAAAATTGTGTCTCAAATACTTTGGACAAGTTATCAGGAGAGACCAGTTTCTGGGGAAGGACATAATGTTTGGTGAAGTAGAGTGTCTTAGTTGTCTGTTATTGCTGTAACAGAAATACCACAAGTGCATAGTTTTAACAAACAGAAACTTATTCTCTCACAGTTTGGGAAGCTAGAAGACCTAGTCCAGAGCACTGGCTCTGGATAAAGATCCTTGTTGCCTTTCAGTGTCTTGTAGGCCCAACATTTCTTGGAGTTCATCTTGTGTCTTGATATAAATCTTTCCTTGGATCTAAGATTTTCCAGTCCAAAGGACACAGTCCACTCTTGGCTCTTCTTTCCTGCGCACATCTCTCTCCTTTTAACTCTTGTAAAATGAAAAGCACCCCTGGGAATCACCTTTTTATTTGATCATGGTCATGGTGCGATTAAGTGAGGTATCTCCCACATCATGGGGTTATCATCACATAACTACCAAACCTCTGAGAATTATGGCCCAGTCAAGCTGACACATAATTTAGGGGGACATAATTCAGTCCATGGCAATCAATGAAAAAGAAGACCCTCAAACAGATGGATTGACACAGTAGCTGTAATAATGTGCTCAAACATAGCAATGATTGTGAAGATGGCACAAGACTAGGCACTGTTTCATTCTGTTGTACACAGGGTGCAACAATTAGTACAGATCTGACAGTATCTAACAACAACAACATAAACCAATTAGACTTAACAGGCATTTATAGAATCCTCCTTCCAACAGTTGGATGGTGGAATTTACAAGTTCCAAGGCATGACAGTGTCATAAGCAGTTTACACATTGCTTATAAAGCTACACAGAAGGAACTGAATTGCAACACAGCATTTAGTTTCTATTCTAAGTTTTCTACATTGCCATATGGTTAGGATGTATGAAGCATTTTTGTAGTTTTAGGGTATAAGTAAAATAGTACTTTCATGAAGAATTTATGAAGCATTTCTGAGGGTTTCAAATGATCTTACACCATATGCCACATATAATGAGGCAGATGCTCATTTTTTATTCATAACTAAATGACTAAGGTGGACATTTACTGGACTCTTGTGCATGCATAGCTCAGAAGCCTGGGGAATATCCCTTGTATAACAAAAAACAGTATCTGCTGGATAATGTTCCCAAATCCTTTCCCTGTCCTTCAGAGGAACAATTCTGGTTTTGTAAAGTATACAGTCAGACTTGAGCCCCCTTTGTCCTCAGTGACAATCTTGCTAATACAACCTTATATTGATTTACTTTCTCCCCTGTCTCTCTTGATCTGGTCCCTCACTTCTGCTCCTAAGATTACTTCTCAAATTTCTCAGGCCGACACATACCTCTCTAGCCTATTACCATCCTTATCAGCATCTCCCCAACACACACCCCCTGCTTCTGTTCAGATAAATGGAGGTGTGTCATGTTTTGAATTTTGTCCCCCCAAAATATGTCAACTTGGCTGGGTCATGATTCTCAGTGATTTGACACCTGCATAACGATTCAAATTTGGCAGTTATGTAGTGAGGTAATCATCCCTATGATGCGATCAGGCAATCAGCTGTAATTAGAGTGGGATTGCAACATATTTACTCAGGTCACAGACCTGATTCATGGTAAGGTAGTTTCCCAGGGGTGTGACCTGCATTACATTTTATCTCATAAGAGATGAAAGAAGAGGAACCTGTGTTTGTGGTTATGTTGTTATTGTTTTTGTTGTTAGGTGCCCTCAAGTCAGTTCTGACCCAGATGCACAACACAATGAAACACTGCCTGCTTCTGCGCTATCCTCACAATTGTTTTAATGTTTGAATCCATTGTTTCTGCCATTGAGTCAATATGATCCTTCACTATTCTAAGCATGATGTTCTTTTCCAACGATTGGTCCCTTCATGACAACATGTCCAAAATATGAGAAATGAAGTCCAGACATCATTGCTTCTAAGGAGAATTCTGACTATACTTCCAAATAGATTTATTTGTTCTTCTGGAACTCCATGGAACTGTCAATATTATTCGACAACACCATAATGCAAATGCATCAATTCTTCTATGGTCTTCCTTATCATTGTAAAACTTTCACATTCATATGTTGTTGTTGTTAGTTGCCATAGAGTAGGTACCAACTCATAGTGACCTTATGCACAGCACAATGAAACACTGCCTGATCCTGGGCCAACCTCACTACTGTTGCCACGTTTGAGCCCATCGATGCTGCCACTTGGTCAATCCATCTCGTTGAGGGTCTTCCTCTTTTTCTCTGACCCTTTACATTACCAAACATGATATCTTTCTCCACCAACTGGTCCCTCCTAACAATATGTCCAAAGTATGAGAGATGAAGTTTGGCCATCCAGGCCTCTAAGAAGCACTCTGGCTGCACTTCTTCCAAAATGGATCTATTGGTTCTTTTGGAAGCCCATGGCACTTTCAATATTCTCCTCCAACACCATAACTCAAAAGCATCAATTCTTCTACGGTCTTCCTTATTAACTGTCTAGCTTTCGCATGCATATGAGGTTATTGAAAATACCATGGCTTTGGTTAGGTGCAAGTCCTCAAGCTGACACCTTTGCTCTTCAACTTTAAAAAGGTCCTGTTTAGCAGATTTGCCTAGTGCAATATGTCGTTTGATTTCTTGACTGCTGCTTCCGTGAGTGTTAATAGTTGATCCAAGAAGAATGAAGTCCTTGACAACTTCAATCTTTTCTCTGTTGATAAGAATGTTGTTTATTGGCTGAGTGGTGAGGATTTTTGTTTTCTTTACATTGAGATGTAATTCATACTGAAGGCTGTGCTCTTTGATCTCACCAGATGGAATACATAGAAATCAAATTGTCTATATCTGCAGAAAGAGATGATGGAAAAGCTCCATAAAATCAGTCAAAACAAGGCCAGGGGCAGACTGTGGAACAGACCATCAATTACTCATATGCAAATTTAAACTGAAGCTGAAGAAAATAAAAACAAGTCCATGAGAGCCAAAATATGACCTTGAATATATACCACCTGAATTTAGAGATCATCTCAAGAACAGATTTGATACATTAAACACTGAAGACAGAAGACCAGAAGAGTTGTGGGATGACATCAAGAACATCACACAGGAAGAAAGCAAAAAGTCTTAAGAAGACAAGAAAGAAGAAAAAGGTCAGAATGGATGTCAGAACAGACACTGAATCCTGCTCTTCAGTGTAGAGATATTAAAGCAAATGGAAGAAATGAAGCAGTCCAAGAGCTGAACAGAAAAATTCAAAGATCAGCTTGAGAAGATAAAGCCAAATATTACAACAAAATGTGCAAAGATCTGGAATCAGAAAAACTAAAAAGGAAGAACACGCTCAGCATTTCTCAAGCTGGGGGAACTGAAGAAAAAATTCAAGCCTTAATTTTCATGACTGACAGATTCTCTGGGCAAATTATTGAATGATGCAGAAACCGTTAAGAGAAGATGGAAGGAATACACACAGTCACTGTACCAAAAGGAAATGGTTAATGTTCAACCATTTTAAGAGGTAGTTGGCAAAGAACAAGGAATCAGGAATTGATGGAATAAAAATTGAACTCTTTCAAGAAAGTGAGGTGGCACAGGAGGCACTCACTCATCTTTTTCAAGAAATTTGGAAGACAACTATCTGGTTGACTGATTGGAAGAGATCTGTATTTGTGCCCATTGCAAAGAGAGGGGACCCAACAAAATGTGGAAATCATCAGATAATCTCTTATATATCTCATGCGAGTAAAGTTTTACTAAAGGTAATACAGAAACGGCTGCAAGCATACATTGACAGAGAACTTCCAGAGGTTCATGCCGGATTCAGAAGAGGCCGTGGAACAAGGGGTATCATTGCTGATGTCCAGTGAATCTTGGCTGAAAGCAAGGAATAACAGAAAGATGTTTACTGTGCTATATCGACAATGCAAAGGCTTTCGACTGTGTGGATCATGATAAGCTATGGACAACACTGTGAAGTATGAGTATTCCAGAACTCTTAATTGTGCTAATGAGGAATCTGTACCTGGACCAAGAGGCAGTTTCTTGAACAGAACATGGAAACACTAAATGGTTTAAAATTAAGAAAGGTGTGTGACAAGGTTGTATTCTTTCATCATACTTATTCAACCTGCATGCTGAGCAAATCATCTGAGAAGCTGGATTATGTTGTAGACCGTGTAGAAGTTTGAGGCCCACTGGGCCCGAGTTTCGCAGGCCGCAGGCTCTGAGGAACAAATTCTGGCCACTGGCAATCATGGCAAATTGTTTTCATCTTAGTGTCCAGTTATATTTATTAATTTCATACATGGAGCCCTTGATGTCCACAGATAAATGTGATATTTTCCTAAAAGCCCAGACTGTAAAGGTTTCAAGGGTAAAGCCTTTCTCCAAAGGATTAACTAAAAATGGCTTAGCTACTTCCTGGGTCTTTGTTCTATAGACCAAAAAAACCATCCTCCCTAATCCTTTTCCAGGTGCCGCCCATTCACCTGGGCATCTCGCGTCTTCCTGCAAACCTGGCTCAGGAAGCCAAAACAGCGGGACTCCGCCCAAGCCTTTTGTCCTTCCCTTTCACCTTGCCCCAACTGAGCTCAGGGGCTATAGATATGTTAATTGAACCTGAGAAACCAAGTTGCGGGCCTGGGATTTGAACCAGCAAAGCATGATGTAAAGTTACCTGAATGTCTGGAAAATTACTGATGTTAGCTGTATCCTGTTTTAGTCCTTCCCAGCTTGTTGTGAAGCTCCTCCCCTAAATAAAACAGAGACACAGGCCGGCCCAGGTGTGCATTGCAGGCAGGCTGTGAAAGTGTGTAGTACAGCGTGGGGAACGTGCTGTGCGGCTAACTAGGCATGCGTTACTGACTAGCTAATAAGGGGTGTGTACTGCCCGCTTAGCTAAGATGTTTGCCATGTGGGACTTACTGCCTTCATGGCTAATATGTTCACCATGCCAGAGCTGCCTGATGCCAGTAATGTATCCACCCTGGCTTTGGGGTGTCTCTTTGTCTCCTTCCTTTTGTCTTTCTGTGTATTCTTTTGTTATCCCTATCACCGCAGGATATCCCCTCCTCATGAACCAAACACTAGTGAATCCAACACCTATGTCAAGGCTGGTCCCCGACAGGATTATATGAAGAAATACATGGCATCAGGGTTGGAGAAGACTCATTAACAACCTACGATATGCAGATGATACAACCTTGCTTGCTGAAAGTGAAGAAGACTTAAAACATTTACTGATGAAGATCAAAGAGCATAGCCTTAGGTATGGATTACATCTCAATGTAAAGAAAACATTCTTATGAGACAACTAAAAATACCATGACTTGGGTCCACAAAGTGACATCTTTGCTCTTTAACACTTTAGAGAGTTCCTTTGCATTACATCATTTGATTTATTTGCTGCAGATTCCATATTGCTGTTAGGTGCCCTCAAGTCAGTTCTGACTTTTAGAGACCTGTAGATGGTTTCCAAAGAGTGCCTGGTTGGTTTGAACCACCAATTTTGCAATTAACAATCTAGTGCTTATCCTATAGCACCACACCAGGATGTCTTCCATGTTGAAAGTATTGTTAAAATGGCAAAATAATTATGCTGAAAGAAGTCAGAAGGGAAGATTTGTGGTATTCTTTTTAGAAAATCTTAGAAAATGCAAACTAATCTATAGTGACAGAAAGCAGATCAATAATTGCCTTGGTAGACAAAAGGCATAAGGAAACATCTGGAGTGGTGTATATGTTTATTAACTTCATTGTGTCTCATAGGTGGATATATATGACAAAACATCAGATTGTACACTCTAAATGTGTGAAATTTATTATGTGTCAATTATATCTCAAATTTGTTTTGCAAAATTGTTAATTTTGAAAATGGATAGTGGTGAATATAATTAATATCAGAGATTTATAAACTTGAGAATGGCTAAAATGGCAAACTTTTTGTTACATGCATATGAGAATAGAAAATACTTTGAAAACAATGTTAAACAAGACCAGACTGCTCTGTAATATAAAGTAGCTGTGGATATGTGAGTAGTTCTGAATGAATCTTGGAAAACATAAACAAAAAGTTAGGTTGTGGTACCTTGAATTTACTTGACATGGCTTTTCTCTCCAAAGTCTTCTTAATTCCCACCAAATAATTTGGTAGTTGTTATTGTTGTTACATGCTTTTGAGTTGGTTCTGACTCATTGCAACCCTGTATAGGGTTTCTGAGGAGCAGTCAGTGAATTTGAACCACAGAAATTGTAGTTCAAACCAACCGTTCAGTTCCAGTGCTTGTCCTCCATTGCCACACCAGGACCAGGGTGTACAGCACTCCAAAATGGGAATTGGTTAATTTTGTCATTCCACTAGATGTAAAAGGAGCCATCTCAGAAGCAGGAACAGACAGATGATCCCAAGACCATCAAGAAAAAAGAACATGAGCAGACTGGGTCTGGATTCTAGGTGAGATTCCTTACCTCAAAAAGCTGTGACAGCAGAGATGGTAGCAGAGGCAGTGGTATGGAGAGACAGAGCAGCTAGGACCAAGGACCAAGTAAAGTTGAATACCTATGTGCTGGAGACTAGCTAGCAGAATGTGCCCTTTGGGCATCCACAAACAGGGTAAAGGAACTTTGTAACACTTGCCTAGTTGAGCAGAGGCTGAGGGGCCATGTGACTGAAAGGCAAAAGACAAGATCGAGGTGTGCCTGTAGCACAGCAAAGAAAAAGCATTTCTGACTGGAGGAATGCTGCATCTTGAGTTGTTTCTGCTCAGTTGTACCCTGTTCACTTCCCTAATAAGCCCCATAATCATGTGTGGCCATTTCAAGAGATTATCAAACCCAAATATAAAGCAGAGAATGCTGTGGGATGGTTGGTGTCAGAGTACAGTAGAGAAAGTTGTGGGGTGGAGGCATGTCTGACCTCAACTTCATAGGAATCAATCTTGGACTGATTTTGAGTTTGATTCTCCTTCTTTGCCTTTGTGAAGCCAGATGAAGTCAGATATGGCCTCCATGTCATTTGTGCATGAAACTATTTGAAAGGACTCAGGAACCAACCTAAAGAGAACAGTTTAAGCCACAAAATAAATAGTAACAATATTATAGTCCCTAGAATAAAGTAGTAGATAATTGAAAAATAAATAGAATGGGAGCATTAACAGTGTTTCCTTTCTGAAGAATTCTAACTGAAAAATGAAGAAAGAGTGAAATAAAAACTCACCATCAGATAAGGAAAGTAAGATTGTTTTAGAACAATCCATGGATGGGTGCTAAAATCAAGAATAAAAGTTTCAGGATAAACAGCATTTTGCATAGTTTCAAATAGTTTCCCTGAAGATATTTATTAATTACAAAGACAAATCTTTACAGTGGAGAACCATTGCAAACACCTCCATAACCAACTCACCAGTAATGAGATATATTGATATTGTGAAGCCCTTGAAGTGTACAACATTCTATTTCTAGTATTCTTGTCAAAAGAACCGCATTTGATTCATAAGAAAATATCAGACAAACCCAAATTGAGAAATAAAGTATTGTACAACATAACAGGAGGCAGGGAACTTAAAGGCCATTTTCACAATTATATCCCCAGCAATTAGCATAAAGCCTCACACATAATAGTCATTCAATAACTATTTGTCAAATGGCTGAATGGAGTGAAAAAAAATCTCACTTATTGAAGAAAGCACTGATATTACTTATAGAAGTTTTTAAAAAGTAAAATATGATTATCATTTTTCTGGGATATTTGAAATATGGCCTAACCTGTTCAAAAATATAAATCAGACATAATCAAGACTCAGTAGTTCTACTGTAATATTTTTTTGGAGACAAATATTCCATTTTTGGTAAACACAAAAAAGCAAATGCTGTTGGAATAAAAAGACTTCCTGAAAGACATTTCTATTAAATAGGATTTTTTTTTCTGTTTCAACTGCCTTGTTTGCTTGTACTTAGGAAACATGCATCATAAGCTATCTTACTTGTTCTATTCTTCAGTTACATTTTTCAAGCCTTATTCACTTCATTTTTTTTTTTTTTTTTACTTTTTATTGTGAATTGGGTGAAAGTTTACAGACAAGATCATCAGCTTTACATTCAACAAAGTACATACTTTGTTTCATCTCAATGATTACAATCCCCTTCCTGCAACAACCATTATCCTAGTTCCTCCATCTGGCTCCCCATTTACATCTTATATTTCACAAATGAACAAAGCAGAAATATTTGATGTACACATACAAAATAAAATACATAAACTCACTTAAATGTCCAAACAGCACATTCTGCCAGTCAGCCTCCTGCCCACAGGCACACAGATTTCTTAGTCCATGGGCCGAGAACCTGCAGCTGCTCTTTCTCTCTTGCCACTGCCTCTCTCACTGTCTCTGCTGTCACTGATTTTCTAGGTAGGGATCTCACACTCCATTCATGCTCTTCCTTCTTGATGGTCCTGGGATCAACCTGTTTCTGAAAGATTAACTATTCCCCTCTTTTAGTTATACATCTTCTAGAATTACATTTGTGACAATTACAATTAATTCTTTGAACAATTACTCACAATTGAGTCAAAAAGACTATCACCATCATCCCCCAACCCCTTTTACCAGAGAAAAAGGGTAACTATTCACTAGGGGTTCTACCTTACCCCCCTCATTCTGAAACTAAGCATACTCATGAAAGCTTGTAAACCAGCCACTTCATGCCTTTATAGTGCCCCCCATGACATTTTTGATAGCCAATGCCTAAGTTTCTCATCCCTATCAACCCAGTACACTGAGGAAACAAGCTTGTTCCTTAATATGAAGAATTATTCCATTCCAGTTGGAAATTTTGAGTCACTGTATTCATAAGCAAAAGCCTAGTTCATCAAATTGTAGCAATTTGCACTTGCTCACAGTATCAAACATCTTTATCTTCCTCTGGTCAAGTTATATAATACAAGCTAGGTCAAATGAGTACTAATTGCAAGTTTGGGAGTTCATGTACACCTTGTTGCACTTCAGACCTAGCTGGCCACTTCACTTTCAGCCCTAGCACGCAGGTAAGTGTCCATGGGCTCAGGAGTTCACACATCTTCCGAAACTTCAGGTCAACAGGTGTCAATGGACACAGTCAGATTCAGCCCATATCTTCATTGCTGCATTTCCCCCACTTCCATTTACAAGTAGACCCAGGTAGTCACCAGTGGGCATACTAGACTGCTCATGGGTTCCCTTTAAGTGTCAGTCCTAGAAGGGGGTTTTACTTGATGGGCTGACTTTTCTTTCCTTGATGCCTCCAAAGCAAACAGCTTGCTTGAAATTCAAACAACCAATCAGTCCACCTTTTTTCTGCAGGTCTTCCTTTCAATAAGAATCTTCTGTTCTCCCAGGAGTTCTTGGTTGGTCTGCATATCTTTTCAAGTGGGAATGCCCCAACTCAGAAGGTTTTGATTGGGACTCAGGAAGCCTCATTCACTTTAAATGTTGTTTTCACATCAAAACTTAAGTTTAATTCCACATGATAAACAGCAACAACAAAAAAGAAATGAGATGCTATAAACTAATAAGACAAATTTCAAGTAAACTGAGACTGTCTTCGTTCTGTGACTATTTTTAATGTGGTTTAGGGCTACCAATTATCTTAATAAGGGAAACCTGTGGAAGTCAAAGCTTGCCAGAGCTACCTTGTCTTCTGGTTCTTGAAAGTTTTCCACCTTTGACAGAGTGCACTCTTAGCATTTTTCTACTGCTCATTTTGGTGGAAAATATTTGTGTTTTCCTTATGTGACAAGTTTCTGTCTTACTGGTTCTGGCTTATACAGGTTTTACTGTATCTACCATTACAAAATGTACTCTATTTCCATGTTTTAATTTCAGAGAGAATTTGAGATCAATAATTTTAGGTTAATAAATTATTGCTTTAGTGTAATGTCAGAAATGTCTTTAAAATACAATTTAAAAGTATCAAAATAGGTTATTAGTATAATCAATGAGTATAATGATAGTATAAACTATGAGGAAAGTACCAAGTTGCAAAAACCTCAAATAATTATCTGGAACCTGTGTAGGAAGGGCCAGTGATGAGAAGGAGAAATTAAAGATATGAACCAAAGCCAAGTCACATTGGTCTTTGAAATGATGTGTGCAAGTTTGAATGTGTTCTTGAGGACTCGGAGGAGTGAGGAGAAATTGTGTCAAAGTGGAAAGTGTTTAAATGAGATTTGGATTTCAGAAAAATCATTTTGAGTGCTCTTTGGGAAACAGTTTCAAGCAGAACAAGACTAAAGCAAGTTAGGTGTCATTACAGCAGAGCAGGAACACATTTGGGGACTAAGACAATGAAATCAAGAGTTATCTAGGAAGTAAAATCAACGAGAAATTGGAACTCACCATATGTGAGGGGTGTAGTGAACATTTGTCATTGTGACAGTTAAATGTCTCTCTCCTGTCATAGAAGTTGAGAATTATCTATTCGCTTCCCCTGCCTCCTACTATCCAGGACTTAGCACATGGCCTACATTATGATAATCAGAAATACGTACTCCCTCTCAACCACACCCTCAACTGTTACTCATACAGTGATGTGAAGAAGAAAACATCATGAAGATTCTTTTCCTGTGAGGGCAGTGCCTGTGAAGGTGACTGTATCCTGTTTGGAAGGCATCAATTTTGGAAGCATCACCTAATTTGTAACATTTGTAGAAGTCAGCCATGTAAGCTGTAGTTTGTCCAGCAGAGGAGATAGCAGTGCCTTTGTGGGTCCATCCTGCAGTCCAATTCAGAGCATGCCTCCTAGATCTGTAGTCTCCATACCTCATTTTCCTGTCTTCCCATAAATTCTGAGTTGTCTGGTTTAGTGTTTTTTTTTTTGTTGTTGTTGTTGTTTTTTTAATAAATTACCATTCTGCTTTACATTACCCAGAATGGTTACTGTTTGCAACAAATAACAACCATGACAGGTGTAAATATTGGTCCCATATCCTCAGGAAGTTAAATGAAATGCAGGACGAATCTTTCTGGACAAATTGCAACTGAAGGAAGTAATATTCCTGGTAATGTAGTGGGTTAAGCATTGGACTACTAACTGCAAGTTCAGTGGTTCAAACCCACTAGCCACTCTGAGGCTGTCTTTCTTTATAAATTCTCCTGAAGATTTATAGTCTCGGAAACCCTAAGGTACAGTTCTACTCTGTCCTCTTGGTTCACTATGGTTGGATCCATTTCAATGGCAGTAAGTTTGATTTTGGTTTTAGTATAAAATATTGATGTTGTTCATCATACCTGAGAAGCATAGGTGAAATGTTAGATTGTCAACTGTGGTCACCTGGAATAAAGTGCTCACTGAATGCAAGCTGCAGAGGGAGACTGATTGAATAATAATCATGAAGACAATATGGCAAAGACATAGTCCTCACATCACCAAGGTAGACCTAGCTCTACTGACACTGCTGAGTCTCTACTTTGCTAGCAGCAGTGACTGAAATGGATCCAGCACCAAACAGAGTAATAACCCAGTCCCTGACAACAGGTAGATCAGATTGGACCTTGCAGTGGCCATGGTGAATTGGCACTCAGGAGCCATTCTAACTTCCTTTGAATAGCCCTTCATGTACCACAGAGGCTGAATTCCATATTTATTAGTCTCTCTTGCAACTATGGTCTTGGATAAAAATTGAAATAAAATTTGGAGGTGAGAGTGGGATAAGGCACATCTTTCTACTGTTTTGTTGTGTTTTTTTTTTTGTAATTGCTATAGGCAAATCATGTCACAGAGATGCTAGGATGTTCTGCAACAGCATTTGAGGAGTCCAGCACTTATATTATTGGATTTGTCTGTTGTTTCAGAAATATTTTTCCACCTTTACAACTCTAAGTTCTGCTCATTTAGAAATCTTAAAGAAGAAGATGATTTCACTAGTGGACATAGTCATTATGTCTTTAAGATGCAAGTTATAACCACCATCTAATGATTTTAGGATTTTTATGACCAGTATCATTAATATCTAGGAGCTCTGGTAGTGTAGTGATTATGAATCGGGCTGCTTATCTCAAGATTAGCAGTTTGAAACTACCAGCTGTTCCACAGGAGAAAGATGAGGCTTTCTGCTCCCGTAAAAATTTACAGCTTCAGAAACCCTATGCAGAGTCGCTATGGGTCAGAACCAACTCCACAGCACATAAACACTACCACCACCATCAATTAATATCACATCCAAGTAAAATTTAGTTAAAGACAATTAAAAAATAGTTGCAGCAGTATACCAGCAAGGGGCTGCCAGAGGTTCAAGCCAGATTTAAAAGAGGTTGTGGAACCAGGAATATCATTGCTGACATCAGATGGGTCTTGTCTCAAAGCAGAAAATACAGTAAGATGTTTGTTTACCTGTGCTTTTATTGATTATGCAAAGGCTTTCGACAGTATGGATCATAACAAGCTATGGACAACATTATAGAGAATGAGTATTTCAGAACACTTAATTGTACTCATAAGGAACCTGTACATAGACCAAGAGACAGTTTGAACAAAACAATGGAACACTGAATGGTTTAACATCAGAAAAGGTGTGTACTAGGGTTGTATACTTTACCATACTTTTTCAATATGTATGCTGAGCAAATAATCCAAGAAGCTGGATTATATGAAGAACATGGCATCAGGATTGGAGGAAGACTCATTAATAGCCTGCAATATGCAGATGACACAACCTTGCTTGCTGATAAGGAAGAGGACTTAATATACTTATTCATGAAGATTGAAGTCCACAGCCTTCAATGTGGGTTGCACCTCAACAAGTAAATAAACTATACAAAATTCCTCACCATTTCATTTTTCTGGGATCCACCATCAACAATCATGGAAGCTGCAGTCAAGAAATCAAACAGCATATTACTTCAGGCAAATCTGCTATACAATAATCTGCTATACTTTAAAGTGTTCAAGAGCAAAGATATAAAGTGTGCCTGACCCAAGTCATGTGTGGTGCTGTAGGATAAGCTCTTGACCTCAAGGCCAGTTTGAACCTCAAGGTAGGCTGTTCAAACTCACCAGCCACTCCTCGGAAACCCTATACAGGATCACTATGAGTCTGAACTGACTTGATGGCACTTAATAACAACAACAACTTTTGCATTTGAAAGTTGAAACATGAATAAGGAAAACCATAGAAGAATTGATACATTTGAGTTATGGTACCATGGACTGCCAGAAGAACAATTAAATATGTGTTGGATGAAGTACAACCAGAATGTTTCTTAGAAGCCAAGATAGCAGACTTAATTTCTCATTATTTGGACATATTATCAGGAGGGACCAGTCCTTGGAGAAGGACATCATGTTTGGTAAAGTAGAGGGACAGCAAAAAAAGAGGAAGACTCTCAACAAGATGGATAGGTACAGTGATGGCAACAATGGCTCAAGAGTAGTAGCGATTGTGAGAATGGCACAGGACTGGGTGGTGTCTCATTATATAGGGTAGCTAAGGACTGTAGCTGACTCAATGGAGTCTAACAACAACATGACCTTTAGAGCTAAGTATTGGACTGCTAACTGAAAGGTCAGTGGTTCAAACTCACCAGCCACTCCACAGGAAAAAGATGAGGCAGATTACTTTCATAAAGATTTACACTCTCAGAAATCCTATAAGGACACTTTGGTTTTGGTTTATGGCCTTTAGTGAACATGTAATAAATGAGGTAGGGGGAGGAAACTTTTCTATTAGATATAGGGACTGATCTAGATTATAAAAGGGATAAAAGGGTGATTGTACACATAGGAGTAATTTACCATGTATGGATAGAACCCAGAGGATTCCCTGGGATATCTCTTGATGTTCCAGAACTATTTTGTTCAATGATAACTGTTAATGAAAGCCTGTAAAGGCAGAATTACCACAAAGCCTTAGATTTTTCATAAATGACTATGTCAACTCAAAGAAAGAGAGAAAGTCTGAAGACAAAAGGAATTCAGATTTAATGAATTGTTTACTAGATTTGCTTACTAGAGTTTTGTGAAGGTTGCAAAATTAGTGGCCGCAAAAGTTTTCTATATTTATATAGTACTACTTAGAATATTTTTTTTTCTTTTCCAAAGTAATAAAGGGATTTTAGTTTTTAGGTTTCAATGTATGAAGATAGAATGATGATAAAACAGAACAGTAATGGTCATTACCCAGAAATCCTGAATTTGGAGCTACATGCTAGAAAATATGCAACTTGGAGAGCTATGTGTTTTTTCTATGAGAGGAAGTTGCACTATGTTAGGTAGGAGTTTTGTTGTTGTTTTTTTAAGAAGCATGATATGTGAAGAAGCCACCTTTGCTTCCCTCCAAACCAGTCATTGCAGCCATGGTAATGGAAAGTTTTACTTGACTTTGTCTTCAGTCACATTATCTTGATGGACCTGGTGTGGTTCAGTCCCAGGTAAGCTCCATGGAGAGTATGGGAGGGACCTTTCTAGAAAGGAAACTTGGGGTGTTACTATCCAAAGAAATAGAAATAAAAGTGAGCACTGGTCAAACAAACAAAAAGAAATCTATAAAAATAGAAGGATAAAGTAAATGTAAAGCATTGGATACAATGTTTTAGGCAGAGGGGATGACATATGCAAAGGCGTTGTGGTGGAAAAGAGACGAATTTGAAAGATTTGTGCAGCTAGAGCCTAAGGAGCAAGAAATAAGTAAATGAGTTTAAAAGAAGGTAAGGACTGGGTTTAGCAGATCCTTGCCAATCATAGTTAAAGTTTGGCTTATTTCCTAATTATAATAAGAAGCCATTGAAGTAGGGCTCACTGAGACATAACTATGTTATAATCTGTGTGGAGAATAGTTGAAATAGGTAAGAAGTGAGAGTAGGTGAACTGCTTAGGAAGTTGTAACAGAATCAAGTGAAGTTGAAGGTGGCTGGAACAAAGGTGATACCAGCAAAAACAAAAAGGCGTGGCCAGAAGTGATATGCATTTTGGAGGCTCTCTTGCTATATATCTTAGTTCCTTCATAAACCCATTCATCACACAACAGTGAAGAGAGTCTACTTAAACTATAAATCAGAGCAATGTTTGTGCATGAAAAATTTCTGATATAAAGGCACTTTACTGATCAAGCAGACAATATCATAATGTTGGGTTTGTTTGTTTTTTCAACTTAATAAACACTCATCTAAAACATATGTGTGAAAAACTGAAATCAGAAAAGTCAAGTAATTTGCCCAAGATCACACAGTGGGTCAGTGGCAAGAGACTCCAGAGTACATGCTCTCAACCACACACTCTACTGCCGCTCTGGACATTCTGTGGTCCAGTTATTTTCACAAATTTAAAATAAATGTGGTTTTTTTTTTCTATTGAAACATTTGTTAAAAAAAAAAAAAAAAAAGAACTAAGAATAGATTTATAAATTAGACTGAGTTGAGAACAAAATTTAAGAACATTTAAAAGGAAACTATTAAGTAATGTTATATCTATGACTGTACTCAGGAAATTACAGCAAAAGACCAATTACAACAGCTTGCACAAGCAAGCAGCAAGCCAAGATAAGGTGACTATGTTTAAGCAAAAGCATAATACGCAGATCAAACAGGTAGGAGGCAAACAATAGTTACCAAAGGCAGTGGCTGTAGATGTGTAGTCATGAGAGCAGATTCTGCATGCAGTCATTGTCTCATGGTTGCCTAGCAGACATGGTTTTTACAAACAAAGCACATTGGCATGGAAAGTTAAACACCCGAGCCAGGAGCAATAGCTTCTCCAAACAGAAGGTGCAATGCAATTTAAAATCCAGTACATTCTTGGCCTCTGCTTTTAGAGTTAGGAAAGATATCTTCAGATAATATCACAGTTCCTTCCAGTTGGACTTGGGCCAACAAGATGCTTAGACCCATGGCTCTAAGCTCCTATGTTATTATACAGGGATCAGTGACTTTAATGGCTTAGACTCATGGAACTTAAGCTCCTATGTTATTATATGGGGGCAGTGACCTTATATGGCAGATGGAAGGTTTATATGGCAAATGGCAGCATTTGGGTTTGCTTATTTCCAGATTTTCATTTTTAAAAATACAAATTAGGTATTATAGATATAATTAAATATATGTTGTTGTTGATAAGTACCGTCAAGTC
>NW_006408861.1:738794-750600 GCF_000296735.1 Chrysochloris asiatica | reverse complement strand
CGTAAAGATTTACACCCTTGGAAACCCTGTACAGGGTCGCTATGGGTCGGACCCGACTTGATGGCACTTAACAACAACAACAACAACAATATGTATATATATGTATATATATATAGTTGTTATTATTGTTATCTAGTTATTGTTATCTAGTTAGTTCCAACTCATAGCAACCTTGTATAGGATTTAGCAGCTGGTGAGCTTTAACCACCAACCTTGCAGTTCAAACCAACTTTGCAATCCAGGGCATTAACCCACAGCATTTAACAACAACAGCAACAATAATACATACATATATATATATATTATGCACATGCACACAATGGTGAGTCAAAAATTATCCACACACCAATTATATTAAAACATCCATCCACATCCACAGCTGATGAGAGCACTGAGCCTGCATATAAAATGATTCTGTTAAATAGATAAGTAACAGTGGATTATATGGCAAATCATCTGCAAATCATCCATGGCTCTGCCTATGAAATGATCCACAACAGACATGTGCAAGATAGGTCCTGAAACAACTCATGGAACAGCATAAACAGAAGTGTGTGGACATCTGCAAACAAAATTTGGGCTGATACTTGAAGGAAGGGGAAATGTTCTTTAAAAGAATTATTACCACAAGACCTGGGGACTCCTGGGCCCAGAGTCAGTGACATAGCCACAGAGGACTAGAGTGGAGAGTGAAGTGTCCAGCTGATAAGAAGAGAGGGAATATGCACAAGAATGCCCACACTTGCAGATAATACCCACTAGACCTGGCTTCAATGGCTGGATAATCAGAACTCAACTAGAAGAAGAAAGAAGAGGAAAAAGTAATCTGATACAATTTGATGAATTTGACCTACACCTATGGATGCAGAAGCTCAAAAGAGGGAACAAATCTTTACAGTGAGGATCATCCCCACCCCCTCGGTACACAAAGTAGACAGGGATGGGCAACTTGGACATTGGCTACCAAAAATGGGGGGCGGGGTCCTACAAAGGCAAGAAGTGACTGGCTTACAAGCTTTCATGAGGGAGCCTAGATCCAAGGACACAGAGGAAGATAGAATCTCCACTGAGTAGTAGCCAATCTGTCTGGGTGGGGCTAAAGAAAGGAGATGGGGATAGGACTCTTGTGGTATAATAGTGAATAATTGCTATCAGGACTGACTGTGTCTGTTGGAAATGTAAAAATAGATGTTTTGTAGCAAAAGGAGGTGAGTGGTTGACTTTGCAGTTCAGGAGCAGAGGGCCCTGGGACCATCAAGGGAGAAGAGCAGAGTGCGGGACCCTACCCAGAAAAGCAGTGATGTCAGATATGGAAGAGATGGAGGAAGAGATGACGACATGGAGAGATGGAGTGGCTGGGGATTCTAGACCCAGAGAGGGAGAGGGGCTGTGTGCTGATGACTGAGGGGCAGGCTTGTAGGGTATATACCCTTTGGTTGTTTGATGATACATGGAAGGGATTGTAATTATGGCAGTGAAATGATATATGATAGAATGAATGTAAAGCTAATGTTCTCCCATGTAAACTATCACATAATTCACAATAAAACATTAAAAAAAAAAAGAATCATTATCAGTGATGAGACATGGACTCATCACTATGAGGCTGAGAGTAAATGGTAGAATATGGAATGAAAACATCCTCAATCACTCACCAATAAAAAGTTCAAAAGTCAACCATCAGGGGGATTGTTATCATTGCAATGAAACAATGAGTGTAAAACAGATGTACTCTCATGAAAACCATTCACAATAAATACTTGAAGAAGAAAAAAAACAATCAACCATCAGCTGAAAAATTGATGATTACAATTTTCTGGGATTCTCAAGAGCCAGTATTGGAACACTATAAGGAAAAATGTTGAATAATCAACAGTACTCTTTACTCTTTACAGTGAGATGCTCACTGAAGAGCTGAAGCCTAAACTTCAGATTAAACATAGAGAACTGTTATCCAAGGGCTTTGTGATCTTGCATGACAATGCATGTTCCTTTGCACAACTCTGCCCACACTGTTGACACTACAAAAACTTTCTTTTGAGAAGTTAACCACCCTCCCTATAGTCCTGATCTTGCTCCATCAGATTTTCACCTTTCTGGTTCCCTGAAAGCAGACCTTTGAGGACAAAGATCCACCACTGATGAAGAAGTGAAGACAGCAGTGTATTTGTGGCTTGCAGATCAGCCTAAAACATTTTTTAATAAGGGAATATGAAAGATTGTTGACAGATGGACAAAGTGTATTGAAAAGCAAGGAGACTATGCCAATGATGTATTTATCTTTTCTAAAAGTTCAACTGCAAGGTCAGCGGTTCAAGCTCACCAGCTGCTCCTCGGAAACCTTACAGGGTTGCTATGGTCGGAATGGACTTGATGGCACTTAACAACAACATATACAGATAGGCAGACACAAACATATAAGCATGAATTATGTGTACATGTATATTTTCACTTTGTTCATTATTAATGAGGCTACTCATTTTTCCATGTGTCAAACCATTAGCATTTAATTTCATCATAAATTGTTTGTACCCTTTACCTGTTTTACAAGTGCATGTTTATTTTTCTTCTTGATTCCTAAAAGCCCTTGACATATTCAGAATATTAACCCTTTGTTTAGGCTAAGTATTGCAAACACTTCTCACAATTTGTTGTTTTTTTCAAACTTTTCCAAGAGTGTCCTTTATCAAATAAACAAATAAAATGTAATTATTTGATGTTTACTTAATTAAAAATACCTTTCTTTCCTATTGGAGTCCTGATGTGGCAATGTAGACTAAGCACTGGACTGCTAACTATAAGGTTAGCAATTTAACTTATTCCTTGAGAACCCTATACAGGGTTGCTATGAGTCAGAACCTACTCAACATTCTTAATAACAATAACATATTTTCTACTATAGCTAGTGGGTTTCATGTCATACTCTAACCCCAAGACTATAGATGTGTTCTCCTGTATTTCTTTTCATCATTTTATGTATAATTTTAATACTTAAATCTTTACTCCATAGAAATTATTTTTTATGCTTGGAATGAGGAAAAGATCCAGTCAATGGTCCGAATATGATTTATTTTCCCACTGCGGTGGATACTTTGATCAGTTGTTTCATGCAGCCTTCGAAAAGGTTGGAAAACTAAAGAGAACATTTCCCAGGATCTCCTAAAATTAATTTCTACCATTTAAAGGCACTCCTGAGAGATTCTGAGAGGCAGACACAAGTCATCTTGAATGTTGCTATTAATAAAAGAACTAAAAAAATGTTAACCCCTCTTTCACCAGCATTCTAGTATCTATTCCACAGCTTCCATGTATCAAGAAATAATGACATTACAGACAGCTTCCTGAAGTCACTTTCCAATTGAAGAGCACTGCTTTTGAGACCCATTCTTAAGTTTCCTGGTTGTGAGAAGCGGTTGCAAAGGCAACAGCTTCTTGTTTCTGACAGAGCCATATTGGCAATTGCTGAAGTAATACCAATAGTCCCCATTAAATCAGTTCTATTTGTGCTGATGAGTAGTGATCAGCACAAATAGAACTGATTTAGGGAAGAACATGCTCAGCATTTCTCAAGCAGAGAAATTCAAGCCTCAACTTGCAATATGGAAAGATTCTATAGGCAAAGTATTGAATGATGCAGAAAGCATCGAAAGATGGAGGCCCACTTGGAGTATGGTGAGAGCTGGTTGGCCTGAAGTACGGTGACATGGCCACAGAGGGCTAGAGCTGAGAGTGAAATATGCAGTTGATAGGAAGTGAGGGGATATGCACAAGGGCATCCAAACTTGCAGACAGTGCCCATTGGACCTAACTTCAATGGCTGAATGCTCAGAACTGAACTAGAGGAAGGAAAAGGGAGAAAAAAAAATTTTTTTTTAATAAGTGTAAATCACTACAATCTGATGAACTTGACCTATACTTATGGATGTAGAAGCTTAAAATACCAACCAAGAAGGAAAGAATCTTTACAGCAAGGATCATTCCCATCCCCTCTGTATACAGGGGTGACAGGGATGGGCAACTTAGATATTGCCTACCTAAAATGGGTGGGCTGTAAAGGCACGAAGTGACTGGCTTACAAGTTTTCAAGAGGGAGTTTAGATTCACAGTGTGTGAGGGAAGATAGAATTCCCACTGAGTGGTTTTCATCCTGTCAAGACAGGTCTGGTGAAAGGAGATGGAGACAAGACTCTCATGATTCAATAGATATTGTTATGATAGCTAATTGTGATTGTCACAACTGTAAAGGTAGAAATTTTGTAGCAAACTGGGGTGAGTGGTCCATCTTACAGTCCTGGAGTGGAGGACCCTGCGACCATCAAGGGAGAAGAGCAAGAGCGGAGTGTGGGACACTACCCAGAGAAGTGGTTATGACAAAATTGGAAGCAGAGATGATGACATGGAAAGATGGAACAGCTGAGGACTCTAGACTCATGGAAGGAAAGGTGCTATGTGCTGGTGGCCAGTGTGCAGGCTTACAGGGTGTGCCCATTGGGTATTTGAATGATTGTGTATTCCTGAGTATTTTGGTGCACATCCACCCCCCCCCCCAAAAAAAATAAAAACACAGGGAATAGTACCTGCAGGGGATTGTAATCATTGCAATGAAATGAATACAATAGGATGAGTGTAAAACTGATGTTCCCCCATGTAAACTATCACTCAATTCACAATAAAAACTTAAAAAAAAAAAAAAAAAAAAAGATGTAGGGAATACACAGTCACTGTACCAAAAAGAAATGGTCAATATTCAACCATTTCAAGAGGTAGCATATGACCAAGAGGCAATGATACTGAAGGAAGAAGTCCAAGGTGAACTGAAGGCATTGGCAAAGAACAAGACCCATGGAATCAATGAAATATAAATTGAAATCATTCAACATACTGATGTGGCACTGGAGGCACTCACTCATCTATGCAAAGAAATTTAGCAGACAGCTATCTAGCCAACTGATTGGAAGAGATCCATATTTGTACCCTTTCCAAAGAGGTGACCACACAGAATGCAGAAAGCATCAGACAATATCATTAATATTGCATGTGTTTAGTCATCTTTTATGTTGCATTAAAAGGTATTTGCAATGAAGAAATCATTGGTCTTCTTCATTGCAAATAAGATCTCCAGCATCATTTCTATCACCAAGGCCATATTTTCCAACTACTGATCCTTCCTCTTTGTTTCCAACTTTTGCATTCCAATTGCCAGTAGTTATCAATACATCTTGATTGCATGTTTGATGAATTTCAGACTGAAGAAGTTGATAGAATTCTTCAATTCCATCATCACTGGCTTTAGTGGTTGTTGCACAAATGTGTATAATAGTGGTATTAACTGCTCTTCCTTGTAGGTACATGGGTCACAGACAGCATTGTACTTCAAGGCAAATCCTGAAATGTTCTTCTTTATGATGAGTGCAACATCATTCCTCTTCAATTTGTTATTGCAAGTACAGTAGATGGTGTGATTGTTAAATTTAATACCCATATTTCAGCTAATTAATTCCTATAATATTGATGTTTATGCATTCCATTTCATTTTTGACAATTTCCAATTTTCCTAGATTCATGTTTCATACATTCCATGTTCCATTTATTAATGGATATTTGCAGCTCTTTCCCTTCATTTTGAATTGTTCCCCTAAGGCTTTACTCAAGTCACAGGACACGTTCAATTCTATTTTGGGGAGGCAGTTATTCCCCAGTCATATTTTGAGTCTCTTCCAAACGGAGGGACTCATCTTCTGGCACTATATCTGACAACATTCAATATTCTGGTGCTATCCGACAGTGTTCCACTACTAATCATATGGTTTTCAGTGACTAGATATTAGGAAGTAGTCCATCTCTCCTTCCTAGTTTGTTGTCATCTGAAGACTGAAACTTGTCCACCATTGATGTCCCTGCTGGCATTTAGAATACTGGTGGCATAGCCTCCAGAATCACAGCAACATGCAAGCCACAACAGTATGACAAACTGAAAGATGAGTGGTGGTTTGCCCATTGTTGTTGTTGTTAGGTGCCTTTAAGTGAGTACCAACTCATAGCGACCCTACGCACAGCCGAATGAAAGACTGCCCAATCCTGGACCAACCTCACTACAGTTGCCATGCTTGAGTCCATCGATGTTGCCACTTGGCCAATCTATCTTATTGGGGGACTTCCTCTTTTTCTCTGACCCTCCACCTTACCAAACACGATATCCTTCTCCAGCAACTGGTCCCTCCTGACAATATTTCCAAAGTATGAGAGATGAAGTTTGGCCATTTTGGCTTCCAAGGAGCACTCTGACTGCACTTCTTCCAACACAGATCTGTTGGTTCTATAGGCAGCCCATGGCAATTTCAATATTCTCCTCCAACACCATAACTCAAAAGCATCAATTCTTCTATGGTCTTCCTTATCCACTGTCCAGTTTTTGCATGCTTATGAGGCTATTGAAAATACCATGGCTTGGTCCCCTCAGAGCAAGACTAAGACTCAATAGGAATACACATTTTGGTGACCACGTTCACCACTGATAAGGGGAAGTGAGGGAAAAATAGCAATGAAGCTGCAGGCTAAGCCCTACAATGCTCAATAGACTCCTGTGAAATTGGGTGGAGACCTGGTTGGCCAGCAGTGTGGCAAGACCTGGGGACTCTTGGGCCCAGAGTTAATGACATAGCCACAGAGGACTAGAGTAGAGAGTGAAGTGTCTAGCTGATAAGAAGAGAGTGCATATGCACAAGAACACCCACACTTGCATATAATACTCACTTGACCTGGCTCCAATGACTGGATGATCAGAGCTCAACTAGAAGAAGAAAGAAGAGGGAAAAAAGAGTAATCTGATACAATTTGATGAACTTGACCTACACCTATGAATGCAGTAGCTCAAAAGGAATAAATCTTTACAGCAAGGATCATTCCCACCACCTCCATACACAGAGTAGACAGGGATGGGCAACTTGGACATTGGCTACCCAAAGTTGGGGGGCTACAAAGGCAAGAAGTGACTGGCTTACAAGCTTTTAAGAGGGAACCTAGATCCAGAGGACATGGAGGAAGGTAGAATCTCCACTGAATAGTATCCAATCTGACTTGGCGGGGCTGATGAAAGGAAATGCGAATAGGTCTCTTGTGATACAATAGTGAATGATTGTTATCAGGACTGCTTGTGAGGGTTGGAAATGTAAAAGTAGGCGTTTTGTAGCAAGGAGGGGAGGGATTAACTTTGCAGTCCAGGAGCAGAGGTCCCTGGGACCATTAAGGGAGAAGAGTGGAGAATGGGACCCTATCCAGAGAAGCAGTGATGCCAGAGATGGAGGCAGAGATGATGATGTGGAGAGATGAAGCAGCTGGGGACTTTAGACTCAGAGAGGGAGAGGGACTGTGTACTGATGACCAGGGGGCAGGCTTGCAGGGTATACCCTTTGGTTTGTTGATGATGCATGGAGGGGATTGTAACCGTAGCAATGACATCCTAACGATATACGATAGGATGAATGTAAAACTAATGTTCTTCCATGTAAACCATCACATAATTCACAATAAAACATTAAAAAAAAAAAAAAAATACCATAACTTGGGTCAGGTGCACTTTAGTTCTCAAGCTGACATCTTTGTTCTTCGACACTTTAAAAAGGTCTTGTGTAGCAGATTTACCTAATGCCATACGTCGTTTGATTTCTTGACTGCTGCTTCCGTGAATATTGATAATGGATCCAAGAAGAGTGAAGTCCTTGACAACTTCAATATTTTCTCCGTTGGTAAGAATAGAATCCTTCAATATTTCAAACTGAAATTTGAAAATGTTTTCAATTCCTTCAGTTTGAGAAATGCTGATTCTAATTCCAGGTCTTTGCACATTCCATTATAATACTTTACTTTGTCTATTTGAGGTCCACTGTGAAATTTTCTGCTCAGCTCTTTTACTTCATCATTTCTTCTAGTCACTTTTGCTTCTCTATATGCTCAAGAGCAAGTTTCAGAGTCTCTTTTGACATCTATTTTTACCTGTTCTTTCTTTCCTGTCTTTTTAATGACCTTTTGCTTTCTTTATGTGTGATGTTCTTGATGTCATCCCACAACTCTTCTGGTCATAAACATCTAATGCACCAAATCTGCTCTTGAGAAGGTTTCTAAATTCAAGTAAGATATATTCAAAGTCATATTTGGGCTCTTGTGGACTTGTTTTCATTTTCTTCAGCTTCATCCTTGACTTGTATCTGGGCAATTGATGGTCTGTTCCACAGTCAACAGCTGGCTTTATGTTGACTGATGATATGAGTTTCTCCATTATCTCTTCCCACTGATATAGTCAGCTTGATTCTTGTATGTTTCATCTGACATTCACATGACAAACATTTAAAGTCACTGTTTATGTTGTTGAAAAAAGACAGTTGCAATAAATAAATCATTGATCTTGCAAAATTCTATCATGTGATTATGATTGCTTCTATCACTAAGGGCATATTTTCCAAGTACTAATCCTTTCTTTTTGTTTCCAATTTTTACATTCCAATCAACAGTAATTATCAATTCATCTTGATAATAGCAAGTTTGATCAATTTTAGATTGAAGAAGTTGGCAGAATTCTTGAACTTTATCATTACTGGCCGTGATAGTTAGGTTCTGTGTCAACTTGATTGAGCCAGGATTCCCAGTTGTTTGGCAGTTGACAGTTAATTCTATGATGACTGGTTATGAGCAGCTAATCAATTAGAAGGATGTTTCCTTGGGGACATGGTCTTCTCCCAATATAGTAAACACACCAGAAAGACTCATACTATTCTTCCCCAGTGGGTCTGGATCTCACATCTGAGTCATCCTCCAACCTCTGGATCTTTGATCCTGAGCCTGCTTTATGGTATGTTTGCATGCTGGCTTACTTGCCGGAGTGTTCCTGGAAAACCAAGCACCCATAGGAGGGCCCTGCATACCTGTTCCTGCCACTCTGGCTTGTGTGCTCCACACCACCAGTTCTTCAGTGTGCCTGCCCAGGTCTTGGTTGGCCATCACCCTGCTGCTGCCCCTGCTCCAGCACTGAGGCCCTGCTCTGTGTCCTGACTTGGGATTTGGAATTCCTTCCTTCCAGAGCTGCCCACCAATCTTGGTTCACCTGACCTGCACATGGAACTCTCCTATCCCTACAATCATGAGCCATTTCCTTGATATAAATTTATAAGTAGTACTGGTTTTGTTTCTTTAGAGAACCCAGACTAAGACACTGGCTTTAGTGGTTGATGCATAAATTTGAATAATAATAGTATTAACTGGTCTTCTATCCCAGGCAGTATTATACTTCAAAACAGTCTTGAAATGCTCTTTTAGATGATGAATGTGATGCTATTTCTCAAATGTGATGCTATTGGTCATTCCCTGCATAGTAAACCATATGACTGTCTGATTCAAAATAGCCAATGCCAGTTCATTTCAGCTCACTAATGTCTAGGATATCAATCTTTATGTGTTTCATTTAATTTTTGATGACTTTCAATTTTCCTCAATTCATAGTTCATACATTCTACATTCCAATTATTGATGGATGTTTACAGCTGTTTCTTTATATTTTGAACTGTGCCCCATCAACAAATGAAGGTCCCAAAAGCTTTACTCCATCCACATCATTAAGACCAACTCAACTTCTAGGAGGCAACTCTTCCCCAATCATATTTTGAGTGCCTTCCAACCTAGATGAATGTTTTACTACTATTCATAAGGTTTTTGGTTGCAAAAACTTCATAAGCAGTCCACCCCTCCTTCTTTCTAGTCTGTCTTAATCTGGAAGCTCTGCCAAAACCTGTCCACCATGGGTAACTGTGCTGGCATGTAAAATACTGGTGGCATAGAGTCCAGCATCACAGCAACACACAATTCACCACAGTACAACAAACTTACAGATGAGTGGAAGGCAAATTGACTACATCTGTGAAAAAAGACAATGAAGACACTCAATATCATCAGTCAGAACAAAGCCAGAGGTGGACTTAAGGATAGACCATCAATTGCTTTTATGTAAGTTCAAGTTGTAGAAGGACATCATAGATTTAAAAAAAAAAAAAAAGGGATTAAGGCCATTAAAAAGACAAAAAAAAATTAAGAAAAGACCAAATTGTGTGTCAGAAGAGATGCTGGAACTTGTTGTTATTAGAATATTTAGTAGCTAGCTTGAATGGAAGAAATGAAGAGGAAGAAAAAAAAGACAAAAGAAAATATTATATTGAAAAGTGCAAAGACCTGAAGGTAGCAAACCAAATAGGAAAAGCATGCTCAGCACGTCTCAATCTGAAAGAAATGAAGAAAAAATTCAAGCCTTGAGTTTTAATATTGATCCTATAGGTAAAACATTGAATAACACAGAAAACATCAAAAGAAGATGGAAAGAGGACTTTTGGCAAAACGACAGACTAGGCAGATATAATATTTAGACTCTCTACAACAAAGACATGAGAGACCAAACAAAATAGATGCAAATGATAGTCCTGGAGCCCTAAGCTTCAGAGAAAAGTATAGAAAAGTAGACTGAATACCAACTAGGAGAATAAACTGAACAAAAACAGTAAGAGAGAGAACAAACAAGATGGCGGATTGTGTGGAAGTGCAGTAAGGAGCTCCACCAGCAATAACACAGAATACCCGACCAAGCAGGCTCGGGGTATGGTCCCAGAACTCTGAACCACATATAAAGGAATATTTAGAAGGTTGGAAGGCTAAGAGCTGGGATAATTTGTGGCAGAAGCAAGAAATCCATTGCTTTCTAATTCGAGATGCTCAGCTGCTCGAGGAGCCGCCATCTTGGGTGAGACCAAGCAGGGGAAGGATCGGAGCAGCCACAGACGCCTGGCAGAACAGCAGACATAAAGGTGTGGACATTATTTTCTTTTGGTAGCTGTTTGTTTGTCCCTTGCTGTCTGCACACCTCCATTCAGGTGACTCTAGGGGTGCCTGAGCTAGTGGGCACCCCAACCGCACCCTCGGAGGGTTCTACTACACATGCACACAGATCCCCTTGAAATTTAAAGAGTCAGTTTCCAATTAAAACCAAAAGGCCACAGCTGACCCTGAACCGTTTACAACTAGAAAAAAGGCCTTAATGGGGATTGTGGAGCAGGACAACCAGACAAAAAAGGAAATAGGCTGAAAATTAAATACTAAGTTATGTCAAAACGACCAACAGTGGCATCTTGAAATTTCTCAAGAAGAAGAGTGAAGAGGGAAGCAGCCCATTTCCTGATCACATCTACCTGGAGGCAATCAGAAAGCATAAAAAAATACCAAAATACATACCCATCTGAGTATTAAGGCCACAGATAACCCCTGAAGATGCCCAAAAAAACAGAAGCAGATGACCATATCTGCACATGTCCAGAAACAAGATAAAGTGACTAAGGCAAATGAGCTGGAAGAAAACCTACACTCCATACTGGAAGATGGGCAGGCTTTGGAAATGCCAGAGAAGGAATTCAGAAAAATGATTATAACATGTATCAAAACACTATACAATGGAGTTGATAAAAATAAGGAAGAAGTCAGGAAAGCACTACAGGAACAATCAAATAAGATAGATACAGCATTGGAAGCAATTCAAAACCTACAGAAAGAGGCCCAAACAATCAATAATAGAATATTAAAATGGACTATACACTGAAAGGGCAAAGGAATAGAACTGAAGAGATAGAAGCCAGAGCTAGAAGATAAATCTCTCAACACTACTAAGATAGAAGAACAAACACAAACAAGGATTAAAAAAAAAATCTGAAGAAGGCCTAAGATTCATGTTGGATTACATGAAGAGGAATAACATAAGAATTATTGGCATTCCAGAACA
>NW_006408861.1:722593-737118 GCF_000296735.1 Chrysochloris asiatica | reverse complement strand
ACTAAGAAGAGAAGGACTAAGAGCTGGTGGTCAGGCACAGATTTGCAGAATGTGCCCTTTGGAGATGTAAATTATTATATATGCCTGAGTGGGTTTTTCTGTTTGTGTGTTTTTTAAAAAGCTAAAGTGGATAGAGAAAAATACTGCTATCTGATGGTACATAGAGGGGATTATAATCAATGTAATGAAACAAGGTATATGACTTGTTGAATGTAAAACTGATATGTCCTGTAAACTTTCACTCAATCCACAACAAAAATCTTAAAAACAAAAAACAAAACAAAACAAAAAAACAGTAAGAGACAGAGAGGTAAATGGTTAGCTGACCTGATGCAGTGTTGCCATTTTCAACTTTTGCAAGCATCATTCCATCAAGACAGTGGCCTAACAACACAAATGCACTCTGGTAACTTGTGATGAGAAAGGCAGGATCTTACCTTGTTCCCCACACCATCCTGGTGACCAGAAGCACTGCCACCCATTGGCTGTTGACAATCCCCACCCTGCATGGTCCCTGCTCTGCCTGAGGTCAAAGCCTTGTTGGGTGTCCAGGGTTTGGAGGAGCCTGAACTCTGCCTCATGCGTAAAGAAGAGCTAGCAAGTACTGGCCACCACAGGGAGGCCCAAAACTCCTTTCATATCCAGCCACCCTGACCCAGCTGCCCTCTGAGACTGAAAGATTTCCTTACAGGAACAAACTACTTCTAGATCAGACTCCCTGACTGCAGCCAATATCTAGGCCTGCAGGAACTCCAACTAGGACCAGGTTTCCTACCAACACCTATCCTGGCACCCTGTGAGCCTCTTGGCCGGCAGAGGGTGACAATCCATAATGAGTCCCTTGTTCCCCATAGTTTTCTCCTCTCTAGGGTCTATTCTTGCCCCTCCCCCACTACTTTCCCCGTCTATCTTTGTTTTTCTTTGCTTAACTTTCCCTTGTTTTTATCCTTTCTAGCTCTGTTTATCTTTTTTCTTTATCTTCTTCTGTCTCTCTATTCTTTTTATCTTACATCTTAGGTTTTCTTTTTATTATCTTTCTCTTATATTTTCCCCTCTCCATTTTGCTTATTGTATCTTTTCTTTTTTTCTCTTTCCTTGTTTTTATTTTACTTTTGGGGAGGTATTAAATTCTATTTTCTTGTTATTGTTTACCTATTTTTCCCCTACTTGTTTTCTTTTTTATTATTTTTCTTTTTGCAGTTGTGTTTGCTTCTCTCTCTCTCTCTCTCTCTCTCTCTCTCTCTCTCTCTCTCTCTCTTTTCTTGTCCCACTCAATGGGAGAAAGAAACCATGCTCATAGAACCCAGCCACAAAAACACCTCCTTCAGTTCATTTACTAGGTCACTATCCACTGCTGTACCATCTGATTATTGATAGACAACAGCCAACAACAGCCAAATCCACCCTCAATTGTGCTATAGAAACAACAAAGAACTGCATACATACTTACATTCTGTGTCATACCTACCAGAAAATAGGTGGAGAATGCCTAAGAACACACCAAATTAGAATTATTGATTAAACACAAATAGAACAACACCACAATATCTCAGAGTAAACAGATATGAAGAAACAAGATAAAGTAGCCTAAATAAGTGACCAAATACACGGACAAAAGACTTTCTGAGGAAGAAACAACATTAGAACTACCTTACAAGGAATTAAAAGAATGATATTTAAATACCTTCAATGGATTGAGGAAAAGATTGAGAAAATTGCAGGTGAAATCAAGGAGAACACAAGCAAAACTTTTGAAGAAAACACTACAGAACAAACTGACATATTAATTAAAAATTTAGGAACCAAACAAAAAGGCATCCACAAGATTAATACTAAGGTTTCAGATATAGATAATACAATGAAAGGGAAAAGAAATAGATAGTATTGAATTAATGGAAAGCCAAATTAGTGAGCTTGAGAATAAATCTTTCAATACTAATCTGTTAGAGGAATAATAATAATAAAAAGAACAAAAAAATCCAAAGGAAGTCTAAGAATTATGTGGGACAATACGAAGAGAAATAAATTACTTGTGATTAGAATTCCAGAGCAGGAGGAGACCAAAAAAAAAAAAAAAAAAACCCAGAGAAAATTATTGAAGATAAGTTAGAGTAAAACTTCCTTAGCATCATGAAAGATGAGAATCTAAACAAACTCCAAACAGGATAGACTCCAAAACCAATGAGAAGGAAAGAGCAGCTCAAGAAAAATAAAACATTACCTACAAAGAAAAACCAGTAAGACAAAGCTCTGATTTCCTAGCAGAAATCATGAAAGCAAAAAGACAATGGGATGACATATATAAAAATCTGAAAGAAAAACAGTGCCTCCAAGAATAATCAAACATGGAACAAAATTGTCCTTCAACTGTGATAATGAAATTAGGGTATTTCCAGATAAACAGAAATTAAAGGAATTTGTAAAAACTAGACCAACCTTACAAAAAATGCTAAAAGGAGTTCTTTGGACATGAAATCAACAACATCGGACAACAGCCTGAGACTACCATAATGACAACACTACCCAGAAATCAACCCAGATATAGAAGTATCCAAAGTAAAACAAACTTACAAGACTTAATATACATAACTGAAGATATAAAATTGTAACAAAGTAGTTACAGAACTTCCAAATGGAGAGGGAGTCAAGTAGATTTTAAGTCAGAACAAACTCTTTTATTATTAGGAAAAAATTAATATATATTACTTGGGTGAAAAGGAATGCATTATGCAATTGAATATACATGCAAGCTGAATAGATATGGGTGGGAAACTAGGAGTATAACCACAGATACATATGATGTGACAGAAGATATTTGTACATGGTTATTTACCTTTGCACAGTCCTGGTGTGATGCTGCAGGTTAATGCTCTTGACTGCAAAGTCGGTTTGAACCACAAGGTTGGAAGTTCAAGCTCACCAGCCACTCCTTAGAAACCCCATACAGGATCGCTATCGGTTGGAAGCGACTCAATGGCACTCAACAACAATTTACCTTTGCTGCAAATAAATCTATGAATGTGGAGAAGCATATGAGGCAAAATTATGAAAACTTCTTAGATATAAGCAAACACTTTAAAGGAATGAGTTGCTGGTTTCAGGGTATTAGGACCATAATTTCAGGAGACCCCAAGGTTAACTGTATGGGCAGATTCTGAGTGAATCAAAGTGACCAGAATGCAAGCTGGATCTGGATAGGAAAATACAGCAAAGCAGATGAGCATACTAGTGGCACCAGCAACTACACAGCTCACTAGTAGAGTCCTAGTCATTTCGGCTGAAGGCCCAAACAGAAAGGAAGGCCTATGAAGTGGCAATTGGAGATGCTGAGCTCTGGATGTTCCTGCCTGTCCCTATTGAAACTTGGCTGTTGTTATGTGCCATGGAGTCGGTTGCAACTCATAGAGACCCTGTACAGGGTTTCTGAGGCTGTAAATCTTTATGGAAGCAGAAAACCTCATCTTTCTCCTGAGGAACAGCTGATAGTTTCAAACTTCTGACTGTGAGGTTCGCAGCCAGATTTGTAACCACTACACTACCAGAGCTCCTTGTTGAATCTTGGCAGGAACTGGATAATTGGCTGTACTCGTCCATAAGTATACTGGGCCCATGACAGTGAATTATGGACAGAGAAGTGCTTTTTTTTCTCCTTCTTTCCCTACCACACCTTCCTGGTGACCAGAGGTGAGGCTTCTCCCAGCACCAATGTGGTGTCTAGGAGCACCTCTATCACCTCAAACCTGCACAGTTCACTCGGCTCACACTTTCCCAAGCAGACAAAGCCCCGTGCCTGCAGTGCCCTTGCATGACAGGTGCACTCTCATGGCCACCAATGGCAGAGGTACACACACATGTAGACCATGTGCATGCACTACTGCAGATCACACAACAAGCAGCATTGCCATGACACATCCCTGGTTCTACTTTTTGGTCGTTTCTGGGTTTTGTTTGTTTTCTAATTTTTGTCTTTTCTCTTTTCCACTTTCTTCTTTTATATTGGTTTATTTCCCCCCTTTTCTCTTCTTCATTTTACCTACTTTTCCTCATCCCCCTTTTTTATTTTTTTTTCATATATTTTTAAATTCTGCCACATCTAACAATAGGAGAATATTGTTTTCCCACTAGTCAGCCAAACCTACACACCTAACACCAACCCTCTACCCAATGGTTGAGTGGTACCACATGCTCCTGCACAAATGGATCAATGGCATGGCAGACAGGGGACAACATGTACTCACCTTGCTTGCAGCTGTTCATCATAATCAGCAAGAAGAAGCCCAAACCCACATTCCCACTAGGTACTCCACTCACATGGAGAATGGAGGAGAGTGGTCCAGTCTGACCAAACTAGTGTCCAAAATAGCACACCAGCCATGCTCACCTAGATATATCAAAACAAAACAAAATTCTAGATGTAACAAGCCAATACATAATCAACAAATACAACATCTCCAAAATGTCTCAGAGACAACAGACAACTGCAAATCAAATGAAGCAACAGATTAAGGTGATGAAAATAAGTATCCAAAATAAAGAGCCAGGAAAAATGTTCAACAAAGAGCAGGTAAAAAAACCTACTGACTTATAGTAACCTTATATAAGTTTCCAAGGAGTGGTTGGTGAGTTTGAATCATAGATCTTGTGATTAGCAGTCCCGTGCTTATCCTACAGCAATGCACAAGGACTCCTGGTAACTTAAAAAAAATAATAATAATAACAATAAATAACCTATAAGAATTCAGGAAAACAATATAAGAGCAAAACAACAAAATAAATAGAAAACTAGAAATCATTGAAAAACAGTAACTAGAAATCCACAAGATTAACAATAAAAATTCATATAACACAGTAAAGAACAAAAGAGTTGAATCAAATCAACTGAAGAATGGATGGGAAACTTAGAAGATAAAACCCTTGACATCAATTTGTATGAGGAAAAAAATTAGAAAAATAAATGAAGAAAACTGAAGAAAGCCTAAAAAATTATGTGGGGCAGTATAAAGAGGAATAATTTACATGCGCTCAGAATTCCAGAGGAGGAATTAAAAAACAAAACTAAAATTACAAAGAGAATTGTAGATTTGCTAGCAGAAAACTTCCCTAATATCATGAAAACTGAAAGGATATTCATCCAAGAAGCTAAATGAACCATACAGGATAGACCCCAAAAGAAACTCACCAAGCTATATAATCAAACTTTCCAAAACCAAATAAAGAATATTGAGAGCAGCTCATAAAAATTGAAATAGAAGAACTAAATAACATAATCATCCAACTTGACCTTATCAACAGAGGAATGGTTGAACAAACATTGATATATACACATAATTGAATATTACCCAAAATTGAAGAACAACAATAAATCTACAAAACACCACACAACATGGTGGAATCTGGAGGACATTATGCTGAGTGAAATTAATGACAGATACTGTAAGAGACCACTGTAGTAAAAAGTCAAGAAAAGATTTTCATTCTATAATAAACATTCTATGATGTTTGCCAGGAATTGGAGGGAAAGGAAAATTATTCACTTGGCAGCACGTAAATACATGCTAACTTGGGTGACAAAAAGGAAAGTTGGAAAAAAAAAAGGGGGGAATTGCTTTTTTTTTTTTTTTTTCCATGTACTGGAAGGGAAATCATATATATTTATTTTCTCATTAGACACACCATTGGGAACTTTCCCACAAATGAAAATTAGAAAGGAAATAAGGGGGAAGGGGGAAGAAAGGAGAGAGAGAGAAAAAAACTTGAAATGTATAGTGGTGATGGTTGTGCAACATGGATGGGGAGTGTGGTTTGTATAAATGTAAAAATGGTTGAAATGGCTAATGTTTTGTGGCATATATATTGCTGGGAAAAAAGATAATGGAATTTTTCAAAAGCTGAAATATTACATATAAATTAAATGTAATTACAAATTAATTACATTAAAATTACATGTAAAGGACAACCAATAAGACTGAGTTCTGATTTCTAAGCAGAAACTTACAGGCAAGAAGGCAGTGGGGTGACACATAAGCCCTTGAAAGAAAAAAAGAAGAAACAACAACAAGCAAGAATTCCAGCAAGATGGTGAACTAGGTAGATGTTCTTTACCTCCATTTACGTGTCCCTGCTTTGTATTTATAGTTATCATGTTCTTTTTCTCTGGATACTGTTTTTATTTTTTTTTTCTCTTTATTATTTTCTCTTTTCATTGGTGGCTCCTTGTTTGTTTATTCTGTTTTGTTTTTGTGTGTGTGTTTTTGTGGGGTTTTCTCTTTCCGATCCAACAGGAGACAGCAACCTTGCATATGCATCCCAGACACAACCGTACCCTCTGCACCTCCACCCACTGGTAAAGATCCAATACCAGCTCCTATACCACCTGATCAATTACAGACAGAAACCAACACCAGCCAAACTCACTCTAAACTGGAAGACAAATTGGTTTCAGTGGTTTATATATAAATTTGAATATTGGTAGTATTACCTGGTCTTTCTTGTAGGCGTATGGATGTTATCCTATCACAGACAGTGTTCTACTTCAAGATAGACATTGAAATGATCTTTTTAATGATGAATGTGACACCACTCTTCAATTTATTATTCCATGTGACTGTCAGATTCAAAATGGCCAATATCAGTCCATTTCAGTTCACTAATGCTAGTATTCACCACTCATCTGTCAGTTTGTTGTACTGTAGTGCCTTGCATGTTACTGTGATTCTAGAATCTATGCACCTATGTTTTAAATACCAGCATGGTCATGCATGGTAGACAGGTTTCAACTGAACTTCCAGACAAAGAGAGAGTAAGAAGAAGAAGAGATGGATTATTTCTGAATATTTAGTCACTGTAAACCTTAAGAACAGCAGTGTAACACTGTCAGGTAGCATCAGATTGCAAGTAAAATATTTCTAAAGATAATTCAAAAACAGCTGCAACTGTACATAGATACGGAACACCCAGAGGTTCAAGCCTAATTCAGACAAGACAGTGAAACAAGGGATATTACTGCTGTCATCAGATGGATCTTGGCTGAAAGCAGAGAATGCCAGAAAGATGTTTACCTGTGCTTTATTGACCATGCAAAGGCTTTCAATTGTGTGGATGATGACAAACTATGGACAACACTGCAGAGGATGAGTATTCTGGAACACTTAGTTGTGTTCTTAAGGAATCTGTACATACACCAAATAGAACAAGGGGACACCGAATGGTTTAAAATTAGGGAAGGTGTGCAGCAGGGTTGTATTCTTTCAACATATTTATTCAGTCTGTATGCTAAACAAATAATTCGAGTAGCTGGATTATATGAAAAAGAACATGGCATCAGGATTGGAGGAAGACTCATTAACAACCTGCAATATGCAGATAATACAACCTTGATTGCTGAAAGTGAAGAAGACATCAAATAGTTACTGATGAAGATCAAAGACCACAGCCTTTGGTATGGGTTGCTTCTCAATGTAAAGTAATCAAAAATCCATACCACTGGAGCAAATACCATCAAGATAAATGGAGAAAAGACTGAAGTTGTCAAAGACTTCATTTTATTCAGATCAACCATCAATACTCATGGAAGCAGCAGTCAAGAAATTAAATGACATACTGCATTAGGCAAATCTGCTGCACAAGACCTCTTTAAAGTGTTCAAGAGCAAGGATGTCAGTTTGAGGACCCAAACTATGGTTATTTTCAATAACCTCATATGCATTTGAAAGTTGGACAATAAATAAAAAAGACCATAGAAGAATTGATGCATTGGAATTATGGTGTTGGAGGAGAATATTAAAAATACCATAGACCACAAAAAGAACAAACAAATCTGTGTTGGAAGGAGTACAGCCAGAATGCTCCTTAGAAGCCTGGGTGGCTAAAGTTCATCTCTCATATTTTGGACATATTGTCAGGAGGGACCAGTGTCTGGAGAAGGACATCATGCTTGGTAAAGTGGAGGTTCAGTGAAAAATAGTAAGACCCCCAACAGGATGGATTGGCACAGTGGCAGTAGCAATGAGTCCAATCATAGCAACAATTGTGATGTTGACGAATGACCAGGCAGTGTTTCATTCTGTTGTGCTTAAGGTTGCTATGAGACTGTACCAACTCGATGGCACCTAACAACAACAAAAACTACAACAATGCCTAGGATATCAATGTAAATTTCCTAGGGTCATACTTTGTACATTTGGTGTACTTATTATTAATGGATATTACAGCTGTTTCTCCTCATTGTGAGTTGTGCCCCATCAGCAAATGAAGATCCCAAAAGTTTTGCTCCATTCGCATCATCATGGTCAACTCTACTTTGAGGAGGCAGCTCTTCCCCAGTCATATTTTGATTGCCTTCCAATCTGAGGAGCTCATTTTCTGACAATATTCTGGTACTCTTCTCATTCTTCAATATTCAATATTCTGGTGCTGACAGTATTCCACTGCTATTCATAGAGTTTTCAGTAACTAAATATTCAGAATTATTCCATCTTTCCTTCTTCCTAGCTTGTCTTAGTCTGAAAACTTAGCTGAAGCCTGTCCACCATGGATGACCCTGCTGGCATTTAAAATATGGGTCTGATCATCACAGCAACACACAAGCCACCATAGTATGACAAACTTACAGAGTTGTTCTTGTTGTTAAGTTATGTTGAGTCTGTTAAAATGGATAGAGGTAAATAATGTTAACTGTTCATACATGGAAGGGATTGCAATTGTAATGAAGCAAGGTATCTGATTTGTTGAACATAAAACTAGCTGCGCTGTAAACCTTCACTCAATTCACAATAAAAAGTTTTTTTTTTCAAAATAAGAGAATTATATATCCAACAAAGCTGTTCTTTAAATACAGTGGTAAAATTAAGACATTTCCAGATAAACAGAAATTAAGGGAATTTGTAAAAAAAAAAAAAAAAAACAGACCAATCTTATAAGAAATGTTAAAGAGTCCTTCAGACAGAGAATCAACATCAGACAGCAACCTGAGATTAAGATACAAGACAGTATCACTGGGAACCAACTCAGAAAAAAGAATTCTCACATAAAAAAAGAAAAAAGTTTACAGCACTGAAAATGGAAAAACAAAGTATTCAATCTGTAAATAACAACAATTATGCTTTAAGATAAGCACTGGACCACAAGGTCGCTTTGAACTACAAAGGTCAGAAGTTCAAGCTCACCAGCTGCTCCTTGGAAACCCTATTACAGTGTCAGAACCAACTCAATGGCACTTAGCAACAACAACAACAATAAAGCAAAAAGAGATAATAAATTATAGATCTTCCAAATGGATAGGATTCAGGACAGTATTAAGGTTGAACAGACTGTTTAAAACTTAGGAAATTTTTTAAAAAGAATACAGGGTAACCACAAAGAAAGTTAATAAACCTTCTAATAATATAAGAAAGAAGAAAATCATAAGGACTAAGTAAACACAAAATCAACAACAACAAAGAAAATAAAAATAAAATCTGACCAAAAAAATTAACTAAGCATAGGAAAACATCGAAACAAAGAAATAATCAACACCACAAATAAAAGACACAAAGGAATGATAGTTGTTGCTAAGTGCCATCGGGTTGGTTCTGACCCATGTTGTTGTTGTCAGGTGCCATCGTGTCGGAACCGACTCATAGTGACCCCATGCACAGCAGAAGGAAACAATGTCCGATCCTGGGCCAAGCTCACTACCGCTGCCACACTTGACGCCGTTAATGACGTCATCTGGCCAATCCATCTCGTTGGGGGTCATCTTCTTTTTCTCTGACCCTCCATCTTACCCAGCATGACATCCTCCTCCAGCGACTGTTCCCTCCTGACAATATGTCCAAATATGAGAGACAAAGTTTAGCCATCTTGGCCTCCAAGGAACACTCTGGCTGCACTTCTTCCAAAACAGATCTATTGGTTCTTTTGGCAGTCCATGGCACTTTTAATATTCTCTTCCAACACCACAATTCAAAGGCATCCATTCTTCTACAATCTTCCTTATTCACTGTCCAGCTTTCGCATCCACATAAGGTTATTGAAAATACTATGGTTTGGGTCAGTTGCACCTTAATCCTAAAGATGACATCTTTGCTCTTCAACACTTTAAAAAGTTCTTGTGCAGCAGATTTGCCTAATGCAATACGTTGTCTGATCTTTTGACTGCTGCTTCCGCAAATGTTAATAGTTGATCCAAGAAGAATGAAGTCCTTGACAACTTCAATCTGACCCATAGCGACCCTGTATAGTGTTTCCAAGGAGCGGCTTATCTACAAGGAGCCCTGGTGGTGTTGTGGGCTAGGTGTTGGACTGCCAACAGCAAGGTCAGTAGTTAAAACCCATTAGGTGCTCTGTGAGAAAAAGATGAGGCTGTCTGCTCCCATAAAGAATTACAGTCTCAGAAATCCAATACATGGCCGCTATGAGTTGGAGTCAACTAGAAGGCAGTGGGTTTGGTTTTAATCATTAATTACACTAAATGTAAACAGATTAAATATACAAGTTAAGAGAAAGAGATGGAGAGATGGAGCAGCTGAAGACTTTAGATCCACAGAGGGAGAGCGACTGTGTGCTGAAGACCTGGGGGGTACGGGGGAAGGATTGCATGGAGGGGATTGTAACCATGGTAATGAGACGATATACAATAGAATGAATGTAAAACTAATGTTCTCCCATGTAAACTATCACATAATTCACAATAAAACATTTTTTTAAAAAAAGAGAGAAAGAGGATGACAAAATGGAAATATGCTTCCTACAGAGACACACCTTAGGCACAAAGATAAAAAATAAATTAAAATCAAAGGATGGAAAAAATATCAAGGTAACAGCAACAACAACAACAAAAAGCAGGAGTGGCAATATTAATTTCTGATAACAGGATTCAAGAAAAAAATCTAACATAAGGTATAAAGAATGGTATTAAATAATGATTAAAGGGATAAATCCAGCAAGAGGACATAACTATTATAAATATCTATATAACCAATGAAAGAGTCACAAAACGCATAAAGCAATATTAACTGAATTGAAAAGAAAAATAAGCAAATCCACAATAATAGTTGTTGTTGTTGTTGTTAAGTGCCATCAAGTCAGTTCCCACAATAATAGTAAGAGACTTTAATACACTTTCAAAGGATAGATAGAACAACTAGAAAGAATCTCTATGAAGACATAGAACTAAATAACACAATCAACCAAGTTGACCTCATAGACATATATAGAACTCAACAAAAATATAATACACTTCCTTTTCCATTGCTCCTGAATTATATTCCAGAACAGACTATATGTTATGCCATAAATCAAGCCTAAATAAATTTAAAAACACTGAAATAATACAAAACATCTTCTTAGATAGCAACAGTATAATCAATAGTAAGAAGTTCAGAGGGAAAAATTCAAATACGTAAAAACTGAATAATACCCTGCTTAAAAACTACTGGGTAATATAAGAAATAAAATGTGAAAGAAAAAAAAATCCTAGAAGCAACTAAGAATAAAAATATCATACACCAAACTTTTGGGACACAGCAAAAGCCATACTTATAAGGCAATTTCCAGCAAAAATTTACATACCTCATAAAAGAAGAATCAAAATCAATACTTTAACCCAACAACTCTAACAATTAGAAAAAGAGCAGCAAAAAATAATATACAATAAAAAGTCTATAATCTCCAGAAGAAAGAAAAAAATGAAGATTAGAGCAGAAGTAAATGAAACAGAAAAACAATAGAAAGAAAAAACAAAACTAGAAGTTGTTTTTTTTTTTGAAGATTAATAAAATTGATACATCACTGGCAACTTTAACACAGGAAAAGAAAGAGAAAATGAAAACAGCACAAATAAGAAATGAAATGAGTATGTCATTGCAGGATAGTTAATTTTATGATAAAGTACAATATTTTAAAAACCTGTTCTCATCAATTCCTACTCATGTGTGCAGAGTACTCCATAGGATTTTCATGACTGTGACATTAAGAAGCAGATTGCCAGGTCTGTCTTCCAAGGTACTTCTGGATGGGTTCAAACCACCAACCTTTAGATTTGTAGCCAAGCACTTAACTATTTGTAATACTTAGGGATGGTACAATGTACCTATAATACTATTTTTTTCAGATGAGGAAACTGAGACACAGAGCTTTTACATAATTTATGCATTGAGCTGCAAGCCACAAAGTCAGTAGTTTGAATCCACCAGCTGTTCCAAGGGAGAAAGATGAAGCTTTCTGCTCCTGTAAAGATTTACGGCCTCAACAACCCTATACAGAGTCACTATGAGTTGGAACTGACTGGACAACACTCAACAACAACAAAAAGTACGAGACAGAGATTTGATTCAAACCCAAAGGCCATCTGGCTCTCAAGTTCTTACTTTCAACCACCACCCTACACTGATTCCTAAGGTGTGTACATTCTACTTTAAAATAGGTTTAAAATAATGTGTCACTTTTGGAAAAGGTGCTCCTGATCTAGCTGGACTGACTCCAGGCCTGTCTTGGTCATTTAGCCATCCCAGTCCCTCAGGACCCTGGGCCTGGTCTCCATTCCCAAATGGTTGTTTCATTGATCCACTTTGTGCAGTTGGGATCCTGTCAAGTTCTTTGACTGACTCACCACCCCCTCAGCTTCCTGTACCTCATCTGCCTCCATGTCTCTTTTAGACAGCTCCTTCCATTTGGAACTCTCTCAGTTGTAGAATTCCCAAAATTTTTAAAGACTTGGTCAAATCGCACCTCTTTCAGGAAGTGCTTCCCATCCTCATTCATAAAGATATGGGCCTCTTCAATGAGCCACATTGGCATATGGTCTGGTCTTTCTTATGATGCTGATCACATTGTGATAGCAATTTATGTGATGCTTCTACCCCTACCTTTTCATTCTTCTATTAACCTGCATTGCTTGGCTTAGTTCCCACCCAGTGGTTTGATGCTGTTGTTGAGTGCCATTGAGTCAGTTCCAACCCATAGTGATCCTATACAGGGTCCTTATGGGTCAGAACTGACTTGATGGCACTTAACAACAACAACAGAGCATTTTCTGAACCTGTTAACTTCCCTAATAAACCCCATAATTGTGAGTATTGTCTTTGAGTTCTATGTGGCCATTGCAATGAATCACCAAACCTAGTGGAATAGAGAGTGTTGTGGGAGGAATGGTTGATACCATATATATATATGATGCCATATGTAGTGGTAACAACATAGTGGGTAACACATTGGGTTGCTCACCATAAGGTCAGTAGTTCAAATATACCAGCCACTCATTGGGAGAAAGATGAGGCTTTCTGCTATTGTAAAGATTGATAGCCTCAGAAACCCTCTGCAGGGTCACTATTAGCTGGAATCAACTCCACAGCACACCACCACTGTATGTATGTATGTATATATGTATTGTTGTTGTTGTTGTTAAGTGCCGTCGAGTCGGATCCAACCCATAGTGACCCTGTACAGGGTTTCCGAGGCTGTAAATCTTTATGGGAGCAGAACGCCTCATCTTTCTCCCGCGGAGCAGCTGGTAGTTTCGAACTGCTGGCCTTAAGGTTCGCAGCCCAATTCGTAACCACTATGCTACCAGAAAAAAGAGATAAAATAATTAATACATGTCATTTTGATACTACTGTCTTATGTAAGTACTTTCCTAAGCAGCTAGTGAATATTAACTTATTTTATCCTCAGAACGATCTGCTGAGATTGATGTCATTATTATCAGTAGCTGACAGAGGGGAAGCTGAGGCAGAGATCTACTAAGAAAAGTCACTTGCCTATGTCATGCAGCTTGTGAATCGTGGGGCTGGGACATAAACACAGGTTGTCTGGGTCTTCAATATTGTGCTCAATTGTCTGATCTCCTTTGTGACCACTTGAGTGTCTCATCCTTTATCACCCTGAAAGTGCAGACTGCACAACACTCCATTAAGATGTGTGTACTGGTTAAGAATATAATCACAGACTAGTAACAAGTTGCCACTGACTCGATTCCAACTCATGACAATGCTATGTGTGTCAGGATATACCAGTGCTCCATAGAATATTTAATGACCGATGTTTTGAAAGAAGGTAGGAATTTCTTTCAAGGCACCTCTGAATAGAATCGAACATTCTACCTCCCTTAGCAGCTGAGCATGGTAATTAACTGTTTGCACCATCCTGAACTAAAATCCTAAGCACTTTTTTTTAGTTTCAAGTTTTTATTGTGAATTGAGTGATGGTTTACATGGTTTTTAATACTCATCCTATCGTATTTCATTTCATTGCAATGATTACAATCCCCTCCATGCATCAGTCAACAGTATTTGCTTCTATTCCCTCTGGGTTTTTTTTTCATCCTAAACACTCTTGATGAATTACTCTAACCAAAAAGCTAAATCCGCCCTGGATATCCACAGACAAATGTAAAAACCTTCCCTAAAAGCCGAGACTGTAAATTCCAATAAGCCAAGTCGCCCCCCATCCAAAAAAAAAAAAAAAAGCTAAAGAGGATAGAGAGAAACACTGTAAACTGATGATATATAGCGGGGATAATAATCAATGTAATGAAACAAGCTATATGA
>NW_006408861.1:680848-722493 GCF_000296735.1 Chrysochloris asiatica | reverse complement strand
CTGATGATGTGCCCTGTAAACTTTCACTCAATGCAAAATAAAAACATTTAATTAAAAAAAAAAAAAAAAAAAAAGCTAAATCCACTGCCATCAAGTAAATTCCAATTTGCAGCAACCCTACAGGACAGTCTACAACTGCCCCCAAAGGGTTTTCAAGACTGTAATCCTCATAGAGGAGTCCTAGTGTGGGGCTGTGGGTTAATGACCTGGACTTCAATGTTGGGTTGAACCACAGTTCAAGTGTACCAGCTGCTCCTTGGAAATCCTATACAGGGTTGCTATGGGTCAAAACCAACTCCACGGCACTTAACAACAATTTCTACAGAGGAGTCCTGGTGTGGTACTGTAGTAGAAGCACTGGACCACAAGTTCAGTTTGAACTGTAAAGTCGGTGGTTCAAACCCACCAGCCACTCCTCGGAAATCCTATACAGGGTTACTAAGCATTGGAACCAACTTGAAGGCACTTAACAACAACAATCTTTACAGAAGCAAAGTGACTGGTGCGTTCAAACCATTGACCTTTCTGTTAACAACCAAGAATTTTAACCACTGAATCTCTAGGGTCAAGTACACAATTTCTGGACTTCTTAGTACATTTACAAAACTGAGAGTCTTCATGTTAAACTTTTCTAATACAAGCCACACCTAAAGAAGACAACTTTCATCTCTAAGTACATCAGTATATAAGTCAGCGATGTTATTTCCCCTTATGTGTGCTACAATTAGGCAAAGTGGAGGTTATGATTGGGCTAGTGTTAACCTGTAAATGCCAAATTTGCAGATTTCCCTTTCTGCACCATAAGCTTGTGACTCATGCTAAAAATCTGATTTTAATGGTGAAAGGTTATGGCAGAACATCGAGTTCATTGCCTTCAGATGAAAAGCTAAGGTCTAGGGAAATTAGCTTATTACCTTAGTGAGTCTGGGGTAAAAGAACGTACTAGAACCTAGGTCTCCTTGTTGCTGTTATTAAGTGCCATCGAGTCAGTTCTGACACATAGTAACCCTGTATAGGGTTTCCGAGGAGCAGCTGGTGAGCTTAAACCATCCACCTTGCAGTTCAAATGGCTTTGCAGTCTGGCACATTAACCCACAGCACCATACCAGGACTCCTAGGTCTCCTTAGTGTAGCTTTTTTCAGTAACTATCCTGCATATGACTTTGCAGAATTGTTTAGATAAGGCTTACCTCACTTATTTGAAATGCATTATAATGTGGATATGTCAGTTCTTATTCTTAGAAAAATGATTTTTGTTAGAGCGTTACACAATTTCATGTTTCACATACTTGTAACCCAGCTGTGACCTAGTCACTATCTGCTGCTCTAATGCTTGCGCCATCACTTAAGGTTTTGCAATGAGCACAAATTAGTTGCTTCTAAAGTCTTGACCACTTTCAGTGTATTTGCCTGCTTCCCTTTTTTTAAAGTTTCCTTTGTTTTGGCAAACCCACATACTAGTATAATATTTTATCTAAATGAATACACATGCTAACTAAAATGTGTGTCATATGTAGAGCTGAATTTTAAAGCCATATTGCTTGCATATTTCAGTGTTTGTAATCATGTAATTGCCACATTTTCTCTTTTGCAAAATCACCTTTCTCTGGCTTTTTCCTGAGTCTTTTGTAAATGCTTTGAGATGAATTCAGTTTATCAGCTGTTTTTTGTCTGGGGAAATCATGTCGTTGGTGTAGAGATTCAATTTCTTAGCTTGAGAAAGCGTTGTTTAAGAGGAACTATTTTGGCTTCCTACACTTTAAAGCACTTGTTTCTTCACAATGTTATTTGACCATCTTCTATTACCCCATTTCCCACAAAAGCTAGTTGTTTGTTTGTTTGTTTTTAAAAATATTTCATTGTTTTCAGTTAAAGTATACACAGCAAATTAGGCTCCATTTTACACAAGTTGTTTAGTGACATTAGTTACATTTTTCACAATGGGTAAACATTCTCATTAATTGCACTTTTGTTGTTCCAATTCCAGTACTCTAGTTTCCCCACTAACCTTTGTCTTCTCATATTTGCATTGGAGTAATTTTTGACATTTGGTTTCATATAGAAGGGTTTTTAATAGAACCTGGTATTTACAGAAAGGAGTCCTGTGGTTTTGTAGGGTAAGCATTGAACTGCTAACCATAGGTTGTCAGTTCAAACCCATGGGAGAAAGATGAGACTTTCGGTTCCTGTCAATATTTATAGCCTTAGAAATTCTATGTTGTTGTTAAGTGCTGTTGAGTTGCTTCTAACTCATCGTGACCCTGTATAGGGTTTCCAAGGAGCAGCTGGTGGGTTTGAACTGCTGACCTTCTGGTTCACAATCCAGAGCTTATCCTACAGTGCCACACCAGAAACTCTATACAGAGTGGCTATTAGTTGAAATCAACTCAGTGACAGTTGGCTGGGCTTGGAGTTTTTGGTATTCTTGGGTATTATCCTTTATTAAGCCACAGCTTTATCTATCATGAAACCATTACTATATGGTGCCCAGGCAACACTAATAACTGTTTTGATCAGGGCCACAATATATAGATGCAAGTAGAACAGAGAAAAACACAGAACAAATTCAAATTCTTAAACAGTCTAAGTTTACTGGAGCAGCTCAGACTAGGGTACTCCTGAGACTAGCTCCCTGAGATAGTCTTAAAATCTTGAACACAAACTATCGCAAGGTCACTTTTTAGCGAAATAACATCTGCTAACACTAGTTTTCGCTATGAGTTGGAACCAACTCCACAGCATATAACCAACCAACCAACCAACTAATACTAGTTTTAGCAGAGTCCTGGTGTGGTGCTGCATGTTAAGGCACTAAACTGCAAAGTCGGTTTGAACCGAAAGGTCGGCGGTTCAAGCTCATCAGCTGCTCCTCAGAAACCCTATATAGTGTCACTATGAGTTGGAACTCTGGTAGCGTAGTGGTTACGAATCGGACTGCGAACCTTAAGGTCAGCGGTTTGAAACTACCAGCTGCTCTACGGGAGAAAGATGAGGCTTTCTACTCCCGTAAAGATTTACACCCTCGGAAACCCTGTACAGGGTCGCTATGGGTCGGAACCGACTCGACGGCACACAACAACAACAACAACATGAGTTGGAACAGACTCGAAGGCACTTAACAACAACAGCACTAGTTTTTAAAGAATAACTTCAGGTTTATTAATGGAACTGCTAATGGATAAATTTTGCTAATGACTGGAGGCTTGAAACTGAGGTTGGAAGACAGAATGGAAATTTTTAAATCACAATGTTTAGATTATTCCTAGATCTTGGTATGGCATTGTAGGATAAGCACTAGACTGCTAGCCACAAGGTCAGTGGTTCAAATCCAGCAACCACTCCTCAGAAACCCTAAACAAGTTTGCTTATTTGGAATGGACTCGACAGTACTTAACAACAGCACATACATAACAGCAGCAACAACAATTATGCCTGTGACAAGTAGGTGCCAGAAGATAAAAGGGTGAAGCTTGGTAGAAAAATGGAATTGTACGGGGAAATGAAAACTTAAATACTGGAGAGAGGCAAAATGTGGAAAAGACAGGAAACGAATGAAGTAAATCAAGAAGAGTGAGTGTAATGAAAGAGTCAAAATGGCATGAATAGAAACAGAAGAAAGCATAATACCATTTCAGGAAGTGTCTGCCTAAACCTTCAATAATTCATTAGATCAAAGCCAAAGTACCAGCATGAGCCAAATACAGATGGACATGGGTAATCTTCCCATGATCAATAAGCTTACAGTTTAAAGCCTCATTAAAAGACAGAAAGAAAACAGAAAACCTATAACCTATGGATTCCCAAAGGAGTTTTAGTCTACTGTTCATGAAGTTTATAAAAACGACAGAACATCATCAATATACACAAAAACAAACCCATTGTTATATAGTTATTTCTGACTCATGGTGATACCATGCTTTATAGAGCAGAACTGCTCCATTCAGTTTTCTTTGTTCTAACCTCTACAGCAACAGATCTCCAGACCTTTCTTCCATAGCATGGCTGGGTAAATTCAAACCACCAACCTTTTGGTTAGTTGTTGTTTATTAAGTGCTGTTGAGTCAGTTCCAACTCCTAGTGATCCTGTATAAGATTCCCAAGGAGCGACTGATGGGTTTGAACAACTATCCTTGAGGTTAGCAGTCCAGTGCTTATCCTATGTTGTTGTTGTTAGGTGCCATCGAGTCAGTAACAACCCATAGCAACCTTAAGCACAGCAGAACGAAACACTGCCCAATCCTGCGTCAACCTCACTACTGTTGCCATGCTTGAGTCCATCGATGCTGCCACTTGGCCAATCCAACTCGTTGGGGGTCTTCTTCTTTTTCTCTGACCCTCCACCTTACCAAACATGATATCCTTCTCCAGTGACTGGTCCCTCCTGACAATAGGTCCAAAGTATGAGAGATGAAGTTTGGCCATCTTGACCCCCAAGGAACACTCTAGCTGCACTTCTTCCAAAACGGATCTATTGGTTCTTTTAGCACCGTGTAAATGGTTTATGCCACCAAGGACCTGCTGCAAGAAGTAATGCAGTATAAAAAGAGAGCAGTTCTGGGAGGCAGGATCTCTGCTGCTGCTGCTAAAAGGGTTTTCGGCCAGCCCATCAGTCACCAAAATCTGATATGCAGAACACTTTGGTGAAAGGGTACAATCTATCCAGCCTCCAGCAAGATTCTCTTATTTTTTAATGACTTGCTTACCAATGCTGAAGAACAAGAACAAAATTTCAACAAGAGTCTTAAGCTCCCAGGAATTGGAGCTAAGGGTGGTGTTCTTTGAATGAGACATTTTCTCTCACTGTCAGAATCCATAAATGGGTAAATGTGCTGAACTGCGATGTCAGTTTGAACCACAAGGATGGTGGTTCAAGCTCACCAGCTGCTCCTTGGGAAACCGAAACAGGGTTGCTATGGGTCAGAACTGACTCAACAGCACTTAACAACAACAACATCTGAATTTGCAACTCCCCCTGCTTAGTGAGGTCCAGTATGGACAACCTCCAGGTATATAAGACTTCTTAGTACTTGAAACACGTATCATGTTCATAAGGAGTGGTCACATTGCCAGTCATTTCCTCAAGAGTTATGTTGTTGTTCGTAGCTGCCATCAAGTTAGCCCTGACTCATGGTGATCTCATGCAAAATGAAATACTGCCTGGTCTTATACCATCTCCATGATGGGTCATTGGATTTGTCTTGGCTGGTTTGTGATCACTGTACCTTTCTTCCTAATTCTCCGTAGTCCTGATGCTCTGTTTAAGCCTGCTAAGCATCACACCAACGTGCAAGCCTTCATTGACAAATGTGTGGGGGCTGCACATGAGGTGCACTGGCTGGGAACTGAACCTGGTTCTCCTGCTGCACTTAACCATAAGGGAGAGGGAGATAGCTCTTATTTTGTGTAATCAGAATACACACGTGTAGTTCCCTACTTATGACAAAACTCACAAAAGTAGGTTCTGATGTAAGTTGAATACCTTATTCTTTCAGTTTTCATTATTATTGTTTCTTATTATCAATATCTTTATAAATTGGATCTTTGTCTTTGGACCCAATATGTATAAACTTACATATATATTTAATTACCTAATATGTTGTTGTTGTTATGTGCCGTAGAGTCGGTTCTGACTCATAGCGACCCTGTACAGGGTTTCCGAGGCTATAAATCTTTACAGGAGCAGAAAGCCTCATTTTTTTCCCATGGAACAGCTAGTAGTTTTGAACGGCTGACCCTGAGGATAGCAGCTCGAGTCGTAACCACTACACCACCAGAGCTCCTTAATATACATACATAAAAATACACAATTCCTAAAAATTTACTCTGATAATAAGGAATTGAACAACATTGGCATTTTCTGTCAGTAGCAGTAATAATTTCACATATGGAAAGCTCTGGAACATCTGGATTATCCCTGGGGCTGAGGATGGTGTTTCTACTCAGAAAATTAATAGGTGTTGTCTGAATTGTCCTTTTCTTTTTTTCATGGTAACATTTCACTGCTTCTAATATCTGCCTATCGACCTGAGCAAAGCAATCTACAGTTGGGCCATATTTTCAAGACACAGAAACCTGTGATTTCGTTTAGAAAACTGAATCTATATGGCAGTGTTTTGAACAGTAAATGGCAAAATTGGAACATCTGAAAATAAAAATATCAGCAAATTACATGTGGCAATGCTGCATGTAGTACATATTACTAATGACAAAATATACAACAAACAACAACAACAAAATTAAGGTAGACTGTTGTACATGCAGATCTTTGTAATTCAGGGAGGAATATGTCAGTATTGGAGGACTACCTATAGTGTAGGTAGAATGGGTTGCTTTTCTTCCTTCTGTTGATATTCTCATCTCTCCCCCTGAAAAACTTTGAGGACTAAGTTGCTGAAAATAAGAACTTTTGACCTCATTCTTCAGACTCTTCTTCTACCTCCCTAAATTCTGTCATAACCCCACACTACCGTCAACTGACATCTTCATGGAAGACTCCCTAAGAATCCATGCCCTGTTAATTTGCTTCAAACAGCCTAGGTTTTATGCTTCATTTATAAAATATTCCATTTACTCGTGTTAGTATGCAAATGCCTGCTTATTCTGTAATGTTGTAAGGTGTAATAATGGACACATCACCATTTGGGTAATAGGGACAGATCTTTCATCCTTTTGTTGAGTGGTTTCCTAATCACCAGGAGGAGCTAAAGAGTTATTTTACGTTGGTATTGCAGACATCTTTTACACCTCTGATTTCCAAGTTACCTGGTAATAGAAAATGATGGACAAACATTATATAGACACAATCTACACTATCCTAAATCACTAGAGGAATACCAGGTACTAAAATTCATACAAAAATCAAGTTTCCTGGTTCAGAGAATTCCTCCATTGTCACTACCCTTCTTGAATTTCAAGTTGTCTTTAAGACTATCAACTAGCCATCCTACAGCAGCTCTGGAATTCAATGAATTTATGCAGAATGTAGACTGTGGCATTAAACTTTGAAGAATATGTTGAGGGTTGGTTATGCGGGACAGTTCTGGATTTCTATAAACTACTTGCATTTGTGACCCTGAGAAGGCAACTGACTTATGGATATGGTTTTCATGTCATTTAATTGAGGTTTTTAAAGCAACAGTAATAAAACATAAAATGGTAAAAAATTAGAAAAGTGGAAAATATAAATCAAAATTGGCACTGAGTTTTAAGCTAACCAACTATCTGGAATAAATATGTTTAATAGAGGGAATTAACTCAAAAGTCCCACACTGATGTGCTTTGTGAAAGTGAGTACTTGGGAAAGTGAGACCAGGGGGAAGTTGATAAAGGTCCATATTGCTGTCTAAACTATTGGCAAATCTACACTTCAACACATGAATTATGAAAACTCAGCATTTGTATTGAACCATGGCATTGTCCTTGGAGAATAGTATGAAATGAGTGGATTAAAAAAAAAAAGGTAATTAACAAAATTCTTAAAACGTCGCTCTTTAGAGTGCTTACAATAAACACTGGTAGTGTAGTGGTTATGAATCGGGCTACAAGGTCAGCAATTCAAAACTACCAGCTGTTCCACGGGAGAAAGATGAGGCTTTCTGCTCCTATAAAGATTTACAGCCTCACAAACCCTGTATAGGGTCACTAAGAGTAGGAACCGACTCCACAGCACATAACCACCACCACCACCAATGCGAGAGTGTGGAGGTAGAAAAGGGCCAAAGTTAGAAAGTAGATTTTCTGCTGATAACTACAGAAGATGGTGATGGTTGCCAGGCTTTACCTTGGTGTTTGCTTTAAATTGTCCTTTAAAAAGGAAAAAAAAAAAAAAAAAGAATTTATAAAGGAATTTTTCCTTTATCTTTTTAAAGAAAAAAAAAAAATTTTTTTTTTTGTTTCTAGGAAAAAGAACTGTGAAGTTAGGAAAGGCACTTAACCCAGGTCCTGTATAATCCAAGCAGAACAGGAAGGGAGGGGACAGCACTGAGGAAAGGTCCTTCCCTATGTACCGGTAAGTATTCCCTATGCAGGTGACTTTGCCCGCACGGTTATGAATATGGCTTCCTTCACAGAGGACGCCAATGCCCCGCCGTCTATTAATCTGTAAACATGGTGTACATATATACATGCCACGTTCCTTTACAGTATTTAGTGTGACGACTTGTGAACTCAGTTGTCTTTCTCTCATTTTTTGACCTATCTTTTGTAGATAAGGGAATGTGGACAGATGAAAATCGCATTTAATTAGGGGCAGAAATAACGTTAATGAGATACTTGATTCAAGATCACCGGAAGAAAACCTTCATGGTTGTCTCAAGCACAGAGCCTACGCCGCGCTAAGAGGCCTCAGCACCAGACGCCAGTGGGCGTAAGAGTCCGGAGCACCCCGTACTAGGAGCTCACATCCCCTCGGAGTTAAGATCGGACTCCCGGCGGCCACCTCTGCGCGGTCAGGTGGCAGATGGAACTCCGCAAACCTCATTACCCAGTAGTGTTACGCAACAACGTTGCAGTCGAAATCTTCGTCCTAATTGTGCAGGCTTTCTCGCAGCCGCTCCGGTCCGTCTCCGCTCTCTCGGGAGAGGCGCGGAGGGTATCTTAATTGCTGCCTAAGCAGCACTGAGAGGATCGGACCCGCCCGCCACCCACATTGCACGCCTGGTGTGCTGGCGACTCGCCACCTCCGTCCTGTCCCTCCCTCGCGACCAACCCAAGGTGTAGGGGTCCTACCGGGAGGGTGCGGCCAGGGTGAGGGGGAGATCGCGCTGTACCCTGCGCCCCGTGTGTCCTGGCCACGCCCGGGTCACCGCAGCCCTCGGTCTCGTGCTCGGGTCGGCAATAGGTAACCTGGCTGGCTCTGCTCTCCCGGAGCTAAAAAGCCACCGAGGACCCGGTGCGCCTTAGAGAGCGAGCGAGCTAGTTAGCGAGATACCCCATAATGACTGAAAGAAAGAGGTATGCGCGAGGTGGCGAGGTGGGGGGGGTCAAGTCCCAGGCGGTTCCTCCCCAGGCTCGCTCCGGTCCTGTCAGCACCGCTGGTCGTTGCGCAACCCTCGAGCGGTCTCTGGTCCTCGTCAGCGATCCGGCGACAGCGGCAGCAAGGACGCGTAGGGACGCGGGCTGGTAGTGGCTCTGCCCAAGAGGGGGAGGGGAGCGGGGACGGGGCGGGGCCCACGCGGTGCCCACCCCGTTCCCGCCCCTGTCGGCCGGGGCCATTAGCAGTGAGGCGGGGGCGGGGGCGAGCGAGGCGATTGGGGCCTCGGCCGCCAGTCACGGCAGGGCTGGCGGGCGGCGACGTAGAGAGGCGCTAGGAACTGACCTACTAACACACATCTCTCGGCGCGGCCGCGGCGCCCGGGACCCGGCGCGCCCGCCCGCCTCCCGCGCCGCGCCCTTGTCCGTCGCCTGTCCCAGCCCGCTGGCCCGGAGATTGTGTCCGAGTGCCGCCAGCAGACAGCCCCTTTCTTTCTACTCGTTGTTCTAGTTCTGCGGGCCGGAGAGAAGGAACAAGGTAACCGCTCCGCCCACCCGCCGGGCCGAGGGGCTCCGGAGCTTGGGCGCCCTCCCCGCTGCCCCGGGCGCACACGACTGGAAGGATCACGGGGGAGGCGAAGCGAGGGGCGCGGGCCCTACGTGCGGCCCCGCGGCGACGTGTTTGCGGGAGCATTCATTATATAAACTTTTGCTGCCTTGTCAGGATGGAAATCGCCACCTTAAGGTGGCTGCTTTGATTGCAGCGCCCTCGCGCCGGCACGTCGTCTCTGCTTGTTTGCTCTCTTTCCCTCAGCTGTTGTTGCATAATGTCTCCTTATTTAAGGAAAATTGATGTTTTGATAAAGAAAAGCGCCGGGGAGGAGGCTCTGAGACTGAGCCCTCTCCAAGCGGGATGGAAAATGCTCTCTGGCTCTCCTTTCTTTCCCCTTCTCTAGGGCTGGTGGAACGGGGTGGGGAATAGACCTGATTTGCTTGTTGAGAAAGAGGGTTTGTAGCGTGAATGGTGACGGCATTCTTGCCTGCGCGGCGTTTGTTTGTGGCAGAGGTTATGCCTTCACGTACGTTTTCCACCCTGTTTGTCGTCAGCGTGTTTTACAAGCCCTAGGGAAGGTTTGTGGGATTTATTCTCTCATACATTGCATAATCAGCCCACGGTGAAATATTGGCAAAGACTGGGAGGCTGATGTGTGAACGTGCGTGTACGTGTGCAATGATTTGGTAATTTTAGCTCAGCGTTAGGCATTAGATCATTACACAAATAATCCTAAATAAGTAAAATGGGTTTTTAAACAATCCTACCCAACATAAAAGAAAGAATCCCTTGTGTTGAATCCTGATACTGAATAATACAGAGTTTTACCCTTTTTATGATCTGGACTATTATTTTTAAATCTCGCATAAACCATTGTGACGTTTACCTTACCATCTTCCTAATTTTAATGCATTCCATTCAATCAGCTCTTTTTCTCACCTTAATGTCATCCCTTTTTTTTTTTAGACACAACAAGACAGATCACATAATAGTTCCTGGAAATGTTGTATTATGTAACTGCCGAATTTGCTGGCAATGAGCAAAGGAAGAAGGAGCTAATTACGTGATTTTATAATCTTGCTACAAAGAAAGTAGGACAATCTCAGCCTTTAAAAATGTCACTGTAACAGTTCTTACCCCACGCCCACTCCCACCCCTCAAAGATGTTTTAAACCGGAAAGTAGACAACCAAGCATTGAGTTTGCTCATGCTGCGGAATGTCTTTTACCCCAAATGAAATGTGTGTTCTTCTAAATTTAGCCCCAACGAACACATTTTTACAATTGTGGCCTCACAGTGCTATTTCTGGTGTTTGCTTCAAGGCTGTGTGCAAACTCAAATTTAAAGCCATTTGTTGTAGTTTTAATTCCACGCTGTCAGAGACCTTTTGATAAGATTGTATTTTTAGGTAGGTATTTCTCCAAGACTGGTGATTTTCTGGGTGCTGACTCCCGTTTGCCTTTTTAAAGGACACTTTAGGAAACTGCTCTTCTCTGAGAACTGCAGGGAATGGCCAAGTGTCATTTTTTGTTCTAGGCTTTTATCAAAAGTATTTTATCTCACGTTGTAATTTTTTCCTCCCAGACCAAGTATGGTTTATGGGAAACTAATACAAGTTAGTAGACTGTACTTTTATCTGGATATTCTGGTTTTATTAAAGAATGTGAAGATATATAATGGTGGAAAATGGAATTAGTACACGAATACTATATGGCATTTGTACACGAACTTTTTGAAGCCCCCTCGTGTACCCTGGTTATTAAGTGCCTTACAGTCAGTTCCAACTCATAGCGACCCTGTATAGGGTTTCAGAGGAGCCGCTGATGGGTTTGAACTGCTTACTTTATGGTTCGCAGTCCAGTGCTGATCCAACGCCACACCGTTAAATATCTTCCTGGACTAACTACATGTGAATATAGGGATATAAAGATGTGTAAAGATACATATAACATTTTCTAGTAATAACATGTAAATTAGAGTGCCAGACTTTTTTTTGGGGGGGGGGAGGTATATGTTAGAGATTAACTACAAAGACAATTTACTCCAAATAATTAGTTGTGTTCCAAGAAAATAGTAATGTTCAAGGTATGACCCCACCCTCCTCTATGCCAGACCCCAATCCTGCTTAGCGAGCTTGGGGTTGGAAGCCTCGGGCCTGTGAGGGGCCAAATAGCGCCACCTTCCGATCGCAACCTCCAGCATAAAGTCAGTGTTGTGCTGTCGCGCCCCTCCCTCCGGGTGGGCCCGAGGAAGCTGTGGGAAACTGCTGCTCGGTTGGGTGGGCTGGGAAAGTGGTCTGCTGGGGGTGGGCAAGAGGACCTCGCTTGGGACCTGGAAAGCACCTATGGGCGTCGGTCGGCCGAGGGGCTGGACCTTGGCCTTCGATCCTCTTCCATCCTCCCCACATTCCTTTGTTCTGGCGCGGGGACTCCTAGCAGCGCCCAGACCCGGCTGCGGCGCCCACCGGCGGGAAGCTTGTCTCGCGGTATCGCCATGTGGGGGTCGCGCAAGATCGAACTGGGGAGCTCCTAGGGGTACGCGGCCGTGGGCACGTTCTGTGGGGTGTACGCCCCAGGTTCGTCCATGCGGAGGGGAGGAGAGGAGGTTCCGGGAGGGCAGGAGAAGGCGAAAGGAAGCCCAAGCGTGGAGCAAAGATCGTTTATCTAGGCGTTTAGATGATGCAGCCTGCCCTCCAATGGGCACATCCCGGGTTCTGAGCCCACCCATTTGTTAGTGAGGTTCTGGTTAATGGCAAACACCTTTGTTCCAGAACGCGTTTCAGAGTCAAGCCCTTCTCGATTTGTTGAGTTAAAAAAGACTCAGGAAGACCTACAAATCTCAAAACTCCACGGAAAATGGGGGTTAGGCCACTAAAACTTTGATCGCGACTAGAAAGTGACTTTCAACTTTACTGTGATCGACTGAATTGATGGTTTGTTTTTTTTTACATCTTCGATTTATGTGGCCAAAGACCCCAGGAGCCAAAATAAAGCAAAAATCAAAATGCCCACATAGACACCGTTGTTCCTAGTGTAATGCTGTATATACTACTTTTATCTCCTCCAGTCCCCTCCCCCCACACACCACAAACCAATTTCTATGATTGGGTTCACACAGTAGTTCAAAGTGAATTTGTGGAAACAACACAGATATTCTTTAAAAGCATCAGTGTAGTTTGCTTTTTGTTAAAATCTGCGTGAAAACTTGACTTACATGGGATCATATACTGACAGACATCCTCATCCGTAATCACTTTCTCTCTTAAGTTACAGGCCACTTTGAGTTTTTAAGAAACACACTTTGCCAAGAAGTAGAGACCACAGGCTCTGAGCTCAGAAGAGCCCTGGGTCCCAGGCCCCAGCTTGCCACTTGCCACCTCTGATCTTTGGTGCTGCCCTGATTTCCATCAGCCTCAAGGGTAAATAAACTGAGGGAATAAAACCTGTTCAGCTGGGCAGTGGTGAGGAACTCAGTAAATGCTGCCTGTGTAATTGACCAGGAGTCAGAATTTTTTCATATAGGTATTTGCCTTTATTTTTCTCTACACAAATCTCTCTGCAACAGTAATAAGGATTAAGGTTTTAATTAAAACTATAATTAAAGATACTTTGAAATAAGGTTTTGTTTTGCTACTGATTATTTGATTTTTCTCAAAACAGTTTGCCTTTGTGTCCTGTGTTGATTTAAGTTAGAAGGAAATGCTTAACAGAATTGCAGCTCCTCCAGCTTCTCAAATTGTCAAGTTAATGTTTAGGGAAACTGTTATAAGAAGCAGGGAGATTTGATGGTAGGGGAATAATATAAATGGTGCCAAGCAGTTTAGCTTTTTTCCTCTATATTTAACCTTTCTGTGACTCATGTTCTTTGGCCTGGGTAATCTCTGCAACCAAAATTCTATGATCCTGAGATCAGCAAAGGCTGATTCTACTATGTTAAAGGGGATGTCTATAACCTGTGTTGTTGAAAACAGGTTGAATCTTGTGAAACTGCCAATATATGGCCATTTAAAATAATACAGGAGAAAATTTCAACCTACGAACAGTGCTTTGCTAAGAATCATGAAAAGCTAAGAAAGCCTAGAACTAATAACCATTTGTTGCCTTAATTCTGATTATCCTTCAGAGCGGGAATTAATTAAGATTAATATTTACTGATTGTTACCCTCTGTTTCTGAGTCCTGGTATGGCACTATAGGATAAACACTAGACTGCTAACCAAAAGATCAGCAGTTCAAACTCATCAGCTGCTCCTCAGAAACCCTATACAGGGAACATCATTGTGAGAACAATTGTGAGGATGACACAGAATCGGGCAGTGTTTCATTCTGTTGTGCATAAGGTTGCTATGAGTCTGAACAGACTCAATGGCACCTAACAACAAGTGGGAACTGACTCGAAGGCACCTAACAACAACAACACCATCTTTGTGTCAGGCACAATGCTGAGTGCTTTATGTCATCTACATTTTATAGATGAAGACAGGGAAGTTTACCAGGGTCACAAAGACTAAGAAGGGGATGGGGCTGAGGGAGCTGTGCTGACGACACCCTTGTTCTGTCTTGGTGTGAGTGCAACCTCACTGACATTTTTGAAACCATTTCCTCTTCTGTGTTAAAAGGCTTATCTTCATGAAGTGCAATTATAACATCACTGTGATGCAACAACTTGAAAATTAAAGCCTTTTGTTAGAGCCCTTTCACATATTGAGCAATGTGCCTGACTCACCACCTGAGTGGATTTTTCTAGCTGACCTTGCCATGGCCATTGCAGTCAGTTATTAGATGGAAATGTGATTACAGCTATGGAATGGAAAAGGTGCAGTCATATTGCCTAGGTTTTATTTTTACCAAGTTAAAATCACATGTATTTCATTATTTCTATTGTAATCCAGCTGGCTCTGATCCTGTTAACTGTTGTTTATTTTTCATTTGTATTGAGGAATGAGGGCACACTTGGGATTCCATTCAAAATATGACAGAATCAGTATCAATGAAATTTCCTTTAATATTCATTTCTGGTTTTGTAAGGCATGCTTGCACTTAACAGGGTTAACACATTGTCTGATAGCCTGTTATTTTCTAAATTATATTTGAGTGGATTTTTATCAGGAATGGACTAGTTATATGAGAATGTTGAAAGACATTGACCTTTGGACACAGACATTACATAAGAGTTTTTCAGTTTCAAAATGAAGTTTTATTACCATCCCCCTGCAATTATCTCTCAAATTTCTTTGCAAATAACTTTCCTGTATATAGGGGAGGGGGCTATCACATGGCTTTAATTAGAGAGCGTAAGCTTGCTTTTATGATAAGAAAGTTGAGTCAGGATTTACTACATGTTGTTCATTAATAATCTGCTTTGAGGACTCAGTTTCAGTGGGATCAGAATAGGCTTTATAAGTCTTGTAGTTATCAGAACAGGGTGTCTTTTATTAATTAACTTTCTCAGGATCTTAAATTGTAATTAAGTAGCCTTCAAATAAACACTAAAAATAACCTACTTCATCTTTTTTTTTTAATTCATTCTATTCATAAGGCACATGTTGGTGTTAAGTGCCATCAAGTCAATTCTAACTCATAGTGACTCTGTATAGGGTTTCCAAGTAGTGACTGGTAAGTCTGAACTGCTGACCTTGTGGTTCAAACCAACCTTGCGGTCCAGTGTTTTATTCCACAGTGCCACACCAGGACTCCATAAGGCAAATGGTAAAGTAAGTAACATTTATAATCATCTGCTCACTGGGAAAGAAAGTAAATGAGAAATTAAAAGTAGAGCTGGGAGTAATTGGGATAATTCTTTAATATCATTAGGAATATTCAAGAATTTTCTGTGCCATATTCCTCCCACACACATACCCTCCCTAAAGCCATCCTTAATTCATGGTGTATGTATCCTAGTATTGCTTACCCTTTGCAATGTCACAAAATAAAATGTATATAAATTTTTGCATGGAAAACTAACTTGCTCTGTAAATTTTTACGCAAACCACAATTTTTTTTTAAAGGAACAATATTAGAGATGAAATAAATGAAGGTAAAATGAAAGAAAAAAAATTTTTTGTGTTTCTATGAGTCTTAGTATTCTTTAAGATTTCAGATTAGTTACTAGATTAACAAGTTACCATTTCTGAATGTTTCAAGAAAATTAATGGTCTCCATTTTTAAAAAGCATTGATGCACATAAAAATTGAGAGCTCGGTGTCTCTGTTGGATAAGTACTGGACTGGGAACTATAAGAATGGTCCCACCAACTGTTCTGTGGGACAAAGATGAGGCTTTCTGTTCCTGCAAAGTTAAAAAGTCTTGGAAACTCTATACAGGGTCACTAGACTAGAGTTGAAACCAATTCCATAGCAATTAACAACAACACATAAAAATGGTAGAAATAGCCAAGTGTTATTTATATTTCACCACAGTGATTTTTTTTTTTTTTTAATGCATTGCTATCCCATTCTTCCTTACCCCTAAATTACTCTGGTTATTTGGTGAGGACAGTCTTTTCTTGATTTCTCAAGCCGTGCAGTGAATGGTTTTGACACATTAGTGTCTGTACATTTAGTATGTACAGTCTCCACATAGTCTCATCCTGCACTATAAACATTGGTCTCTTATTAAAGAAAGTCTTGCAATGTTACTTCACACTTCAATTTCTTAAATTATATAACATCAGAAAATTAATCAGGTGTTGACACATTTATTTACAGATAACTAAAATAGGAAAACTAGGCCAGTATGTTGCTATGATAAGATAGATTCTAGCAAAGTGTGAAAGTCTATGTGTTTATATAAGATATACATTACTCTAGCTCTGTAGTGAGCTACTTGTTACAGGAAGAATTACATTCTTAATGTGAGGTATCTAGTTGGCACTTAGAAAGTTTTAATGAAAGTTTTCTTAATTTCAAAAGCCTTATTTTTCAGTGTAATTCGGAAACCCTTATGGAAGTTCAAAGTTCTTAGTTTTCTCATCTCCTCATGATTGTACATGAGCATTCTTTTCTTATTTTATACCTGCTTATAGATTTCCAAAATCTATACAAAGAATTAAAACATGGAAGCAGTCATATTGTGGATTTTACCCATTGTAAGAAAATATAGATGAAGTATTTTGTTAACTTTAATAGTTTACATGTATAAAGAGCTGAGGATTGATTGATTGTAGTTTTTCACTAAAGTGGCACTATCTCAAAAGCACGTAACTGCTGCTTAGTGCAGAAATGGGTTACAATTTAACATAAGTTTACCTTCAAAAGAATTTTTTTTTTCTTTAATGTTATCTATACTATACCTCTTGAAAAGCAAACAAAACATTGAGAAAATAGAGGAAAGTTACATACTTCTATTACAGTGTTCCCAAAGCATTGAACATATCAAATCATATTTCATCTTGTACTGACAACACTTTAAAAATCAAACTATAGAATAGAAACAATTTATAATAAAATTTGTCTTTGAAAGAGATAATAAAATGTTCTCATAATAGGTATTAATATCTAAACTGTTGGTAAGATTTTAGATTCCAAATGTCTCTTATTGTTATTGAAGAGTTTGTAAAACATTGTCTTTTGGAGAGATCACACAAACAGGCCTCAGAAAATACAATCTGTTATTTATAAATACAAAGATAGCTTTGGTTTAGAATATATGCTATAACATTTAATTCTTATGGAGAATTTTCCTAATCAAATTCTAATCGTAATTAAAAGTAATATTTACATAATTTGACTTAAATAAACTTAAAGACAATATAGGCTTATTAATAGAAGTCATGCTTACAAAAATAGAAAGGATTAAAGTAAATTAAAATTTAATTTTAATTTACCTGCAAAGGCCAGTAAAAACTTGGGTAAGGCCTGTCAGAGAAGGAAAACTCAAATTTATTTCACTAAAATATGTGATAGAAGAGTGATAAGGCCTGGAAATTTGTAAGACCTGGAAAAACAAGGCAGTTCTATTGAGTCCCAGCTCTCACATGTTTCATTGTTTAATGATGGTACCTCTTAGTTGTTGTTGTTATTAAGTGCCATCATGTTGGCTCTGACTCACAGTGACCCAGTATAGAATTTCCACAGAGCAGCTGGTGGTTTTGAAACACCAACCTTGCAGTTAGTAGTCAAGTGCTTATCCTACAGCGCCCATCAGGACTAGGTGTGGAAAAACATTTCAGTTGGCACGTGTGATGGTTAAGGTTGCATGTCAACTTGGTTGGGTCATGATTCTCAGTAGTGTTGCAATTATGATGTCATTTGGCAGTTATACAATAATGTAGTCGTCCTAAATGATGAGATCTGATAGAATGTAATCACTTCCAGGATGGTATCTGCTATGACCAGCCAATAAGTTGAGGGAATTTCCTCAGGGTTGTGGTCTGCATCTAGTATCTATGTGGGCATTCTGGCAAAGCTCTCTGTTTTGTTGCTCAATCTGGATCCTGCATTATTTGACCTCTGGTTCTTTGGACTTGAACCATTGGCCTGCCATATTTCTGGTTACTGATCTTGAAATTTATTAGCTTCCACAGCCTGTGAGCCAGCAGCCTGCTGCCTTACCTGCCAGTCTTGGGTCTGTCAGCCTTGCAGCTAGCTATCTGAGTCAAGAGAAACCTCCAGTCTGATATCTAATCCATAGACTTGGGACTTTCCAGCCACTATAAATAAAGGGGCTTCAGAAAGTTCATGTAAAAGTTCCATTGTCCTTTCATTTCATTTTTTTTTTACAAATTTAATGAAGCCTCCTCATATATAAATTTAACTGGTTTTGCTTCTCTAGAGAGCCCAGCCTAAGACAGCATGTGATGACTTCTGCTCTTAAATTTATTTTTAGTGTTTTTTTTCCGAAATAGTAATATTACCTATAATTATACACTAACATTATAAAATTGGCATTTTTTTCTTTGTTGTTGTTAAGTGTCCTCAAGTTGTTATTAAGTGCCAACTCATAGCAACCCAAGGAGCTCTGGTAGTGTAATGGTTACAAATTGGGCTGCAACCTCAAGGTCGACAGTTCAAAACTACCAGCTATTTCATGGGAGAAAGATGAGGCTTTCTGCTCCTGTAAAGATTTGCAGCCTCAGAATCCCTGTGCAGGGTGACTATGAGTCAGAACCGACTCCATGGTACTTAACAGCAACAACATAGCAACCCTATGTAGAGTTTCTGAATCTGTAAATCTTTGCAGAAGCAGAAAACTTCATTCTCCTAGGAGTGGTTGGTGAGTGCGAACCCCCAACTTTCTGGTTTGCAGTACAATGTTTAACTTATAGTCACTGCACTCCCCAAGAATGGTACTTTATATCAATTATTCATCAAAAAGGGGGGGGGAGCCTAAGCAGGGGTGAATATACCACAGCATTAAATGTTAACTTAAAAAGATGAAACATAGGTGAAATCATCATTAAATTAATCATATGAGAAAATATTGCAGTTTGAAATGAAGCCATTAGTTCAACATAAATACTGATGTTTCCAGAAGCATTGTAAACCACCATTAATTGCATCCACCTTAATTAATTTAAGTTCATTGTTGAGGAACATAAATAAATTCTAGGCCCCATTTCTGCTATTGACTGCTGTGTGAATTTGGAAAAGCCACTCAGCCTTTATATATACATATATAAAATATATGTATTTGCATCAATGTAGAGTGCATTTAGAGTCCTGGTGTGGTGCTGTGGATTAATGTGCTGGACTGAAAAGTCAGATTGATCCACAAGGTTGGCAGTTCAAGTTCACCAGTTGCTCCTTAGAAACCCTATACAGGGTTGCTATGGGCCACACTTAACAACAACAACAGAATGCTTTTATATGATATGTATATATATATAGATTATAGATTACATATCCATAGCTATAATTTTTCTTTTCCTTTATTTATTTTAGCATACATGGAATTTCCCGGAGATTAAGATTTCAGCACAGATACAAAATTTAGTGGAATTATTTCTCAATTAATATAAATACTCTCCAGATCTTAAACAACTTTCTAGGAAGTTGGAGAAAAATTCTAGGCGATAACTTCTTGACTTAAAGAAGCATGACACCATATTAAAGTACCTACTGCCCCCAGAGTAGCATTAGAAGGATATCTGCTGCTCAGAAAGAAGAATGAAGAATAACCCAGAATGGGACTGTATGCAAATAAAGATGCCTTACCCTGATACATACACTAGAACAATTCTGTAAAACCAGGGAATCAGATTGGAATTGGGACTGGGCTAGAACCTTACCTGTCCAACTCTGAGCAAGTAACTTCTCGGAGTCTTCATTTTTTTGTCTGAAGTAACTCAGGTCAGGGGCATGGTGCCTGTTGGGTAAGTAGATACAGACAGCTGCCAGAGTCAAGTTGTACACATGCCAACCTTATGTACCGTAGCATAAAGTGTTGCCAGTCCTGCGTCTTAACAGCTGCCGGCATGATCAAGTCCACCACTGCCAGTCTCACATGCACTGGCCCTCTTCTTTACCAAACATGATCGCTCCTCATGACATGCCCAAAGTGGGTGAATTAGACAGTGTTCTTTAGTGGCCCATAAGGTGTTCATAAGCTGATTTTTGGAAGTAGGTTGGCAGGCCTGTCTTCCTAGTCTGGCTCAATTTGGAAGCTCCTCTGAAACCTATTCACCATGGGTGGCCCTGCTGGTATTTGAAATATTAGTGGCCTGGCTTCCAGCATCATAGCAACACCCAAGCTAGCAAAGTATATCAAACTGATGAATGATGAAGGGCTCAATAAATGGCAGCTGTTGTTGTTTTGGTCACTATCGCTGTACCAGGAAAAGAGCAATGCTGCTAAAACTATGAGGTGTGTGTGCAGGTCCTGTGTTAGCATTTCTCCTTGCACAATCCTGTGTTCTCATGTGTCAAGTTGATGTGGGATCAGACCTCCTTGAATGTAAGCAGCAAAGAGGAGAATCATGATCAACATTAGCCCAAAGCTGATTCCTAGGAGGTGGAGGTCAGACATACTTCCTCTCTTCAACCTTTTTACCAACTCTGACTCCAGCCATCCCTCCACTGCACTCTCCTTCTCTGCTGAATGTAATAATTCATTGCAATGGCCACACAGAACTCACAGACAATACTCACAATTATGGAGTTTATTAAGGAAGCAAATGGTTACAACTCAGGATCAAGATCAATGGGCTGCAACTAGGAATAGGATCAGGAAGCAAAGTCTTTTTTGTTCAGTGCAGGACAGCTCTCTCAGCTCCTCTTAGCTAGGAAAGGCTCCTTTTCACCCTCCCGAGGATAGGCTTCTCCTGACTCTCTGAAGAAAGGCTCCTCTCAATCCCCTGAGAAAGGCTTCCCTCAGCCCCCTCAGGACAAGCCTTCTGTCTTGGCCCTCTGCCTGGCCTAACCTTCACTCTGACAAGTGTTGCAAAGCTCTTTAGCTCTGCCAGACACCCCACTCCTCCAGGAAGTTTCCTGCTTGAAAGTGCTCAGTACCCTGACTCAGTGAGTCAACATGCCCACTCTAGCTACCTTGCACCATGGGCTGGGAAACCTACTGGGCTTTCTCAGGCTGGTCTCCTGGTTTCTCTACCATACTTGCTTCCTACACGTGTCATCTCTTGTCTCCTATGTTATAGCACTCTCCTCCCCAGGTCTTGGAGATTCTTAAAAGACATGCACCACTCCTGGTTCTTCTTCTTGATGGTAGTGAACTCCTAAACTCTCTTTTTATACCTAGTATACCTAGAATAGCAAAACTGGCCAATCCTCTACAAGGGTTCTGTGCACCTTACATGACCTTACCCCCTCCCCTTCACTAGAGTTATATATACCTTGTTTGCATTATTATCAGGTTTTCAAACTTCCTTGGTGAGACACAAGCATCTTATTTGCATATATCCCACTGATAATTTTTTAGGAGTTACAAGACTATGGAAGTCCTGGTATGGTGCTGTAGGATGAATACTGGACTGCTAACCACAAATGCAGCAGTTCAAACCCACCAGGTGCTCCTCAGAATATAGGATCACTTTGAGTTGGATGGCACTTGACTAGAAAGGCCATATTAAAGCTTTTCACTGTTGTTGTTGCTGCTGTTGTCATCAAGTTGGTTTCAACTGTAGGGTTTCTGAGGCTGCAAATATTTGCAGAGCCAGAAAGCCTCATATTTCTCCTGTGGAGCTGCTGGTGGGCTCAAACCACAAACCTTGTGGTTCACAGTCCAGTGTTTATCTTACAGAACCACCATGCTTTCTTTCACTGTGCTACATCGTATTTGCCTCCCTCCCTAGATGAGGAGCTCCTTGAGTGGTGGGAATTTGGTTTTCCCTCCATCTTTATGCACACCCAGCCTAGCTCAGCATCTGATACACAGTTGGAATACCATATGTGTTGAATTAATCAATTAATGAATAAGAGTGGCTCTCTCTGTTAATAAGTAAAATATCCTCCTTAAAATTCACACAATAATATTGAATTGAGAAAAAATGTATCAAAAATTTTTGGTCACAAAACTCTTAGAGAAATGGCTGACTACCCACTACCCATCAATTGTTGAGCACCTAATATGTTTAGTTCATTTCCAGAATCATCCAAATTTGTATTAATTTCTGCCCTGAAATAATCTACTTGGGACATGTAAAACAACCATGTAGAAAGATACACAGTGTGTAAAATCAACATGCTTTCTACATTATCTCGCAATACTGATACACTCTTTTGCAACACTGTAAGATTATTTGATAAATCATATAGAAAATATCATCCTAAAACAATATGTGGTGTTTTGCCAGTGGTTCTAGAGACAGTACATTTTGTACTTGCAGAAGACGGAAGAATCTCAGATTTATAACACAGCAAGTGAAATGCAAAATGCTTCTTCCCAGAAGATTAAAAAGAAATGAGGTTTTCTTAAGCTTTGAAGGTACCAACAGAATTGTAGAGATGGTAAATTGGAGAACTAGGTTAAAGATCTTTTGAGACAAATGGAATTTAAGTCCTTATCTACCCCTATACCCTAATAAACACACACGGAGTGTGCACCTTTGAAACTAGGAGGTTCACCTGATGCAGACAGAAATAATGAAATGTTTAGAAAGAACAAACAGACTAGAAAGGGTGGGAGGGCATTTCCAAGGTATAATTGTAAAACTGGGTGAAACAAAAATGTGAAAGGAATGCTTTGTGTTTTTTTTAAAGGAAGGCGCAAATAAAAGTTCATGAAAGAGAGAAGAAAATACTTGGAACAATAGTGTGTAAGAGACTATAGGCACCTCTGAAAATTGCAAACACATTCAGGTGCTAACTGCAAGGTTAATGGTTTGAGTCTACCCAGAAGCACCTCAGAAGAAAGACCTGGAATACCTGGAGTTGCCCTGAGTCAAAGTCAACTCAACAGCATCTGGCACTGAAAGGAACCATGTGATATTACAAAAATTTTAAAAAGGTAGTAACAGAAATATATTGGAGGTTTTTTGTTTTGTTTTGTTTTTAATATATTGGAGATTTGGAGAGGCATATTGCAAAAGATCAGTTGTAATTGTGTTCCTTTAGCTGAAATTCCTAACTGTTTGCTTCAACACTAATTTTACTTCAGCTATGAGGACCTAAAGGAGCTCTGGTGGTGTAGTCAGTTATGTGTTGGGCTGCCAACCACAAGGTCAGCAGTTTGAATCCACCACCAACCCCTCCATGGAAGAAAAATGAGGCTTCCTGCTCCCATAAAGGTTTACAGCTTTGGCAACCCTCTAGAGGGTCTCTGAGTCAGAACCAACTCAGGGGCACACAGCAGCAACACAACGACCTAATTCATTGAATATGTTGAGAAAAAAATGTGTTTTCATGTTAGAAAACAAAACCTAAATAGAAATATAGGAAATAGTATTATTTTGCTAACTGCTGACTAGAAAGATTCCTTTTCTGAAACATCTTTGTATGCTGTGTGAGAGATTTTTTTTCCATTCATTTCCCATTAAAATTTTATCTTCAAAACCCAAACATAAATTTGGTATTAATAATCACAGAGTTCAATAAGTTGTCACTAGCTGTTCCTTAACCATGTTGGCTTAGTTTGATGGACAAGTACATGGCATGAAATCTTACTCGTTATGATCCTGTAAGCTATTAAATCTTTCCTTCAACTTCATTTGGAAAAGACAAGAGAAGTTGGCAGACTTTTCCAGCTGATAAAATTAAACTTCATTTCTTTAGTTACTGGCATAAGAAAGAAATATCCGCATAAAACAAAAACATCAAGTCTTTTTTTAATGAGGCAGGATAGAAGGTCACTTCACACAGAACGTCTTGAATGAAGAGTTGTCTTACCACATTTACTTTATGAAAATTAGTAAATAGAAGCAGTGTCTAGAAAGAAATCTAAAAACCACTATGAAAAGATTGTTATTGGGACATGAAATGGATTTATTCTCTAACGTCGAACTAAACATCAGGCCAAATTCATGTTATAAATATTTCATCAGTGGAAGAGGAAGCTAGTTGATGGTTCTATTTTTGAGTTCTCATATTTTGTTTGAAACTAATTAGTAAAATGAAAGAAATTCTTTCCATAACTCAGTTTAAAATTAATTTTAGCTTTCAAGAATGCACTGTACTTTAAAAAAATAATTCCTTTGACTGTTGTTGGGTGCCATCCAGTCAGCTTCAACTCATAGTGACAGAACAAATTACTGTTGAGTGCTCCACCATCCTCACAATTGTTGTCACACTTGAGCCCAATGCTGCTCCTACTGTGCCAATACATCTCACTGGGAGTCTTCCTCTTTTTCACTTTCCCTCCACTTTACTAAGCATGATGTCCTTCTCTAAAGACTGGTCCCTCCAGATAATATGTCCAAAGTATGAGAGACAAGTCTTGCCATCCTGGCTCCTAAGATAGATTTGTTTGTTGTTCTGGCAGTCCACTGGATTTTTAATATTCACTTCCGATACCATAACTCAAATGTATCAATTCTTCTAAATCTTCCTTATTTATTGCACTGAGGCTATTGAAAATGCCATAGCTTGGGTCATATGCATCTTAGTCCTCAAAATTGTTTATTTTAGTCCAAAGTTGATTCACAATTGAAATCTATGACAGAATTTTCAGGGCCACTAAAAGCATTTAAGGAGTCCTGGTGTGGCACTGTGGGTTACTGCGCCAGACTGCAAAGGCATTTGAACTGTGAGGTTGGCGGTTCAAGCTCACCAGCTGTCCTCGGAAACCCTGTATAGGGTCACTATGGGTGGGAATCGATTCAATGGCACTTAACAACAACAAAAGCATTTAGGAGGGGGAGTTCTGGTTTTTGTGGAAGCAGAGACAGCCAGGTAGGAAAGTCTCCATGGGGCAAGGATTGAAAACCCAGAGAAGCTGCGCTCACGGAACAACACCAGAGCATTGGATCTAGCATAAGGTGCATGGTGTTTGTTTCCTGCACACGCAAGTGGAAAAATCAAGATATAAAGGAAAATACTGCAAGTTAGGAATCACTCAAGACTGGACTCTCTCTGCGGCCACCCCGCCCGGGCGGATTTCAGAGGGTGGGGCTACATCCAAACCTGCACAGGGAACCAGTGCTAAAAGCCATACAGTGACATTTACAAAAGGAGGTGCAGGAGATTCTGCACATTTTTTCCTCCTCTTCCTTGTTGCATCTTCTTTGCCCAGCCCAGACACCTTCAGTTGGGTGGGTGTGCACCCCCAAAATAAAGTCCAGCGCTGAACCCACAGTTTTCCAATGGTGCAGAGAGAAAGAGCTTGGCAGCTACTTATGATATCATCCTCAGGGTCGAAGTCGTAATATTAACTTGTGTAGGACCCTTTACTCCTTTATCTAGCAATAAAAGAGCAGGTCTGTCAGGCCTAACAGACAAACCATATGAACAATTTGTAAAACCCAAACATAAAAGGATGCAACTATCTTGAGAATTACGCTGTGCACATGCAGATACATAACTGACCTTCAGACACAAAAATAATGGAAATCTTTCTCCCATTAACTTCTCAATATCTGTGCACCTCCAAGGTGGTGACTAGAGGAGGGGCCTGAGCAAGTGGACACCCCCACCCACTGCTGGAGGCTTCTACGGTTCATACACACTGCCTGTATAACAAAGTGACTAGACAGTCATCCAGAGTTTTATTTTTGTTTCAAAGTAGTGGCTTTTCTCTCTGCTTTTTATTGCTTCTGCTTTTGATCATTTTGATCACACATTTTTCCTGGAAGTAGGCACTTTTTCTCCCTCTGTTACCCAAGCAGAGACAGCAATCATGGCCATATAGCCAAGCTACAAGCATACCCCATAATATTCCACCATTGAGACAAGAGCCAATAACAGCTGCTAAGCATTACACACGAAAAGGGAAGCCTATCTCCTGATCATAACCACCAGGAGACACCCAGTAAACTTAATAACACAACAACAAATATCCATTTCAGCATTAAAAACCCCTATACCTACTAGTTACAAATCAGGCTGCGAACCGCAAGATCAGCAGTTTAAAACTATCAGCTGTTCTGCGGGAGAAAGATGAGGCTTTCTGCTTCCATAAAGATTTACAGCCTCAGAAACCCTGTACAGGGTCGCTGTGAGTTGGAACCGACTCCACAGCACATAACAACAACAACAACGTGCCTACTGGAAATGACAAACAAACACACAAAAGATATCAAAACATGTCCCAAAACAGAAAAGAGTAACTGAAACAAATGCGCTGGAGACAAACAAAGGCTCCCCAGAAGACGAAGAGCAGGTTTTGGATTTGCCTGACAAGAAATTCAGAAGAATTTTATGGAAACAAATTCAAATGCTCCAAAAAGGGGTGGAGGAAAACAAGGAAGAAGTCAGGAAAGTACTACAAGAGCAATCAAACAAGATTGAAACAGCACTGGAAACAATTTAAAACCTGCAAAAAGAGGTCCAGATGATTCATAATAAAATATCAGAAATGGTCAATACACTGAAAGGGGAAAGGAACAGAATTGAAGAGATGGAAGCCAGAACTAGCAAGCTAGATGACAAATCTCTCAATACTGCTAAGATAGAAGAGCAAGCAGAAAGAAGGATAAAAAATTCTGAAGAGAGTCTTAAGATTCATGCTGGATAACATGAAGAGGAACTACTTAAGGATTATTGGCATTCTGGAACAGGAAGAAACAGAGAAGTCCACAGAGGAGATAGTGGAAGAGCTTCTGGAATAAAATTTCCCTAACAGCTTGAAAGATGAGAAGATAAACATTCAAGAAGCCGAATGTATCCCAGGAAGGATAGACACCAAAAGAAAGTCACAAAGACATATAATAATCAAGCTCTCCAAAATCAAAGTGGCCAGGGAAAAGAGAAGTGTCACTTACAAAGGCAAGCAAATCAGATTAAGCTCTGACTTCTCAGCAGAAACCATGCAGGCAAGAAGGCAATGGGGAAACATATATAAAACCGTAAAAGAAAAAAACTGCCAAGCAAGAATCGTCTATCCAGCAAAACTGTCCATCAAATATGATGGTGCAATCAAAACATTCCAGGATAAACAGAATCTAAGAGATTTTGTCAAAACCAGTCTAGCACTTCAAGACATCCTAAAGGGAGTACTTTGGACTGAAAACCAACAAGAACAGACAACAAACAGAAATTGACAGGTGTGGCAACAACACCTGGAACTCAGCTGACAGCACAGTTCAGAACAGAACAAAACGACAACAAATTCGAAGGAGCTGGGAGGTCAACCAAATATCAAATATCAGTGTCAAAGAAGGGATAAATGTAGGAACAGAGATCCAGATGGTGATGATGTCAGGTAGATTATAAGATACAATGTTTGTTGTTGTTAAGTGCCATGGAGTCGATTCCGACCCATAGTGACCCTGTACAGGGTTTCCAAGACTGTAAATCTTTATGGGAGCAGAACTTGCAGATAGTACCCACTTGACCTGACTTCGATGGCTGGATGATCAGAACTCGACTAGAAGAAGAAAGAAGAGGGGGATAAAAATAGTAACTTGATACAATTTGATGAACTTTACCTATACTTAAAGATGTAATACCTCAAAAAAGGGAACAAATCTTTACAGTGAGGATCACTCCCACACCCTTGGTACACAGGGTTGACAGGGATGGACAACTTAGACATTGGCTACCCAAAATGGGGGGCCTATAAAGGCAAGAAGTAACTGGCTTACATGCTTTCAAGAGGGAGCCTAGTTCTACACGGGGCATGGGAAAGTAGAATCACCACTGAATGATTTCCAATCTGTTGGGACCGGGCTGGTGAAAGGAAATGGGGATAAGACTCTTGTGGTACAATGGTGAATAATTGCCATCAGGACTGACTGTGAGCATAGGAAATATAGAGCTAAGTGTCTTTTGACGAAAGGAGGAGAGTGATTGATTTTGCAGCCAAGGAGCGGAGGTCCCTTGGACCATCAAGTGAGAAGAACAGAGAGGCAGTGGAGACAGAGATGACGACGTGGACATTAGACTCGGAGAAGGGCTGTGTGGTGTACCCTTTGGTTATTTGATGATGCATGGAGGGAATTGTAATCATTGTAATAAAGCAAAATACGATAAGGTGAGTGTAAAGCTGATGTTCTCCCATGTAAACCTCACAATAAAAACTTTAAATAAATAAATAAAAAGCATTTAGGAGACGTTGATCTTTTTTTTTTTTTCTTTAAACTTTTTATGGTGAATTGAGTGAAGGTTTACAGAGCAGATCATTTGTTTTACATTGAACAGATCATATACTTTGCTTTATTACATGGTTGCAATCCCTTCTATGTACCAACAATGAACAGTTTTTACCTCTATTGACTTTAGCTACTGTATTCGTCCCTGTTTCTCCTACTGCCTTCATCTTTACTCTGCTAACATTGTATATTGCCTGCCCTGTTGCTCATGAATAATTTTCCCTTCCATCCCATCTCACATAACCGTCATAGATTATTTCTTATATCAAGAAAAGCATTTTTAACTTTTTACAACATTGGTCTCATACAATATTTGCCCTTTTGTGATTGATTAATTTTACTCAACATAATATCCTCCAGTTTCAGCCATGTTGTGAGATGTTTCATAGATTCACCATTATTCTTTAACATTTTGTAGTATTCCATTGTATATATGTGCCAACATTTACCCACTCTTCCATTGGTGGGCAGAAGACTGTCTCTGTCTCTTTAATATATCTCTCATAGATAGCATGTTGAAGGATCCTGTTTACTTATCCATTCTGCTCTTTATGTCTCTTGACTGGTACATTTAATCCATTTACATTCAGTATAATTACCAGTAGGTATGAATTGATTGTTGTCATTTTTCTGTATGTTTTGTTGTGATGCTGCTGGATTCTTTGTTCCACAAGATTTTGTATGCTGAGTTCCTTTTGTTTTAATTTTCTTTTCTTTTCATTTCTGTTGTGTTGATATTTACTAAATATTTCTGATTTTCCTCCTTTTTTTATTTTGATGTGCATTATTTTTCTTTGAGGTTATCCTGTAATGTATTCTTTTTTCCCCCTGCTTAAAACTGTCTGTTTTATCTTGATATATACTTGACTTTCTTGCCATTTGGAAATTCTGTATCTACATTATTCCCTCTTTTTGCTTTGTAGCTGACTTCATTATACATTGATATCTATGTTTCCCTATTTTAAGTCTTGTAGATTTGTTTTACTTTAAATACTTCTATATATGGACTGATTTCTGGGTATTGTCATGTGTGGTAATCTTAGGTTGTTGTCTGCTGTTGTTGGTTCTTAGTCCAAAGAACACCCTTTGGCATTTTTTGTCAAGTTGGTCTAGTCATTACAAATTCCTTTCATTTCTGTTTATCAGGAAATGTCCTTTTTTCACCATCATATTTGAGGGATAGCTATTCTGGATATATGATTCTTGGTTGGAAATTTCATTTCTTTCATAGTTTTGTATAAATTATCCCAATGCCTTCTTATTTGCATGGTTTCTGCTAAGAAATCAGAGCTTAATCTTATGGTTCTCCTTTGTGAGTAACTATTCATTTTTTTCTGAGTTGCTCTCAGGATTCTTTCCTTGTCTTTCATTTTGGAAAGTTTGATTATTATATGTCTTGATGATGTTCTTTTGTAATCTATCCTGTTTAGCTTCTTGTGTGTTTATATTCTCATCTTTCATGATGTTAGAGAACTTTTCTTCCAACAACTCTTTGACAATTTCCTCTTTGCTTGTCCCTTCCTATTCTGGAATTACAATCACCCATAAATTGTTATTTTTCATGGTGTATATAACTTAAGCTTTCTTCTGATTTTTTTTTTTTTTTCATTCTTTTTTTGATTGTTCTAGTGCCTGCTGTTGAGATATTTATCTTCAGGCTCACTAATTCAGGCTTTCGTTGCTTTGCATCTGTTCCTTTGCATTTTCAATGTATTGTCCCTTTCTGAGATCATAATATTAATCTTCTGTTTTTCTGATTGCAGGTTTTATATTGTTTCAAAATTTGCCTGTTTGTTCTTGTAATGTTTTCCTGAATTCTTCTAAAGTTTTTATTGTGTTCTCCTTGTTTTCCTTAATTTTTTTTATCAATCCTTTGAAGATACCTAATTATCATTCTTTTGAATTTTTTTTTTAGTTAATTTGAAAACATTTTCTTCCTCAGAAACATTTTCTGGTTCTGCATATTGGTCATTTGTTAGAGTCACTCTTTCTTGCTTCGTCATGTGTGCTAAAGTTGTCTGCTATCTTCAGGGCATTGTGGGGTTGTCATATTTGTAAAAACTAAAAGTGCAGTTGGTGAACCTAGAAGGGAGAAATCTTGGGGCGGGGGTTACTGCAGTTCAAGAAACTCATGAGGTGGTTGTGAAAGGGATGTGACAGCAGAGTTCCTGGCCCTAAATGGAGTTCCTGTTGGCCTTGGTGTTATCTATGTTTCAGTCACTCAATCCATAGTAGTTTGTGGGGGCCTTTGATGGAGCTGGTTTCATTGTCTATTAGGATCAGAGGGAAGCTGGAGGGCAACATAGCTGATTAAATGCTGGTCTTGTGACTCTTTGGGTTCTGTAAGTCTGGAACTAAGCCCACCTGAATCCAGGCACTACAGTAATACATCAAAGCAGCACAGCCAGCCCCCACCTCACACTGGCATACCTCCCAATCACTTAGCTCTTAACTCCTAGTGAGAAAGGTCTGCACTGTGGATGGATGAGGCTAGGAGCTGGCCACACTTCTGGTCACCTGGGGAGTGTGGGGGAAAAGAAGAAATCACACCTTTTCCATCACCTGTGCATATCTGCTCTGTCAGGTCTCCCTCCACTGCCAAAGTTGCTCACAAGATGGTTGAGCCATATCTGGCTGGCCGTTCACCAATCAGTCTCCCTCTCTCACCAGCCCTGCTCCCCTTTCCTTCCAGCAGGCACTCCATCCACCACTAACCTTCCTTCTGAAGTTTGAGGTGCCAGAATTTTCATCTGTATCTGCTTTATTTTATCTCCCTTATCCTTTCGATTGTGTGGATCATGACAAGCTATGGACAACATTGAGAAGTATGAGTATTCCAGAACACTTAATTGTACTTCTGAGAAATCTGTAACTGGACCAAGAAGCAGTTGTTCGAACAGAGCATGGGAACACTGAATGTTTTAAAATTGGGAAAGGTGTGCAACAAGGTTGTGTTCTTTCACCATACTTATTCAACCTGTATGCTGAGCAAATAATACGAGAAGCTGGGTTCTATGAAGAAAAACGTGGCATCAGGATTGGAGGAAGACTCATTAACAACCTGTGATATGCTGATGATACAACCTTGCTTGCTGAAAGTGAAGAGGACTTGAAACATTTACTGATGAAGATCAAAGAGCACAGCCTTCGGTATGGGTTGCATCTCAATGTCAGGAAAACAAAAATCCTCACCACGGACCAATAAACAACATTCTTATCAACAGAGAAAAGATTGAAGTTGTCAAGGACTTCATTCTTCTTGGATCAACTATCAACACTCGTGGAAGCAGTAGTCAAAAGATCAGATGATGTATTGCATTGGGCAAATCTGTTGCACAGGAACTTTTTAAAGTGTTGAAGAGCAAAGATGTCAGCTTGAGGACTAAGGTGCGCCTGACCCAAGCCATGGTATTTTCAATAATCTCATATGGATGTGAAAGCTGGACAGTGAATAAGGAAGATCATAGAAGAATTGATGCCTTTGAGTTGTGGTGTTGGAGGAGAATACTAAAAGTACCATGGACTGCCAAAAGAACCAATAGATCTGTTTTGGAAGAAGTGAAGCCAGAGTGCTCCTTGGAGACCAAGATGGCTAAGCTTCGTCTCTCATACTTTGGACATATTGACAGGAGGCAACAGTCGCTGGAGTAGGATGTCATGCTGGGTAAGATGGAGGGTCAAAGAAAAAGAGGAAGACCCCCAATGAGATGGATTGACCAGGTGGCATCATTAATGGACTCAAGTGTGGCAGCAGTAGTGAGGTTGGCCCAGGATTGGACATTGTTTCGTTCTGCTGTGCATGGGGTCATTATGAGTCAGTTCCGACTCGATAGCACCTGATAACAACAACAACATCTTTATTGTAGAGGGTCCATGTGGTGTATCTCCCTAGTCCACCATCTTGCTGGAAGTCCTAGGAGACTTGGATCTTAAATGAATGTTTGATAAATCAATTTTGAAGGTACCAGAAAAAAGCATCTGATGCTTTTCTGAAGAAGAATCCTTTTCATTTGGTTCTGAGAAGTCACATTGGTGGAATGAGCCCAAGTCAGTCATGAATGGAGTAGACATATTTGTGTTTGTATTAAGAGTCAAATTAAAAATACATAAATGACTACTCAGTGATGTATGTGGCTTTTATTCTATCTTTTATAGAGAGAAAAATTTAGCTTCATATATATGTTCTATACTGGTGTTTCAGAGGCTTACTTGGTAAATTTATTTTTTAAGAGGTGAGGTTGTTTGCTTTGCAGTGATACAGTTATCTAAAATTATTCAGAAGCATCACAATATGCAAGAATTATTTTAAAATTTACCAACCATTGGCAATTTATTATTTACCTTCTATAATGTCCCTTCCCTACAGCCACACCAACCATTTCTCCTTTTTTTAAAAACAAATTGTATTGTAATTTGGGTGAGAGTTTACAGGACAAAATAGTTTTCCACTCAACAATTTACATACATTTTGTTCCATGGCTTTGGCTGCAATATCCTCAATGTAGCAGGACCTTCCTACTCTCTTCTCAGGCTCCCTGGTTTCATCCATTCTCCTTTCCTGCTCCTTGCTGTCTTCTGAGTTTTGCATTTGGGCAAATACTCTTTTGATCTCATATGGTTGATTGTGCTGAGAAGTACATTCTTCCCTGGTGTTGTTATTCACTGTATAGCCGAAAGTTGATCCCTGGGGTGGGTTCAGTTCCAAATCTGAAGGGTGGCTAACAGCCAAAGTCTTAGGGCAAAGTAACGGGGATGTCTACTAGATTCTACCAGACATTAATCCAGTAATTCTGGGTTTGTTTGGTTTATATGTTTTTGAATTTTGTTTTACATTTTTTTCCCTCCCTCTCTGTAAAGGACCTTCTGTTGTGATCCTGATTAGCGTGATTTCCTGATCCTAAATAGTGGCCAACTAGTTTTTCTGGTTCATTTCTCCTGTTTAAATATAGCTTTCCTCTACTTCTAGGGCAGATGTGTTGCCTCACTCTCCTGAACCTCATAGTCCTCTGCTAATATATCTCACTTGCCATTTGTCTTTACAGTTTTAACAGTATAGGGACTTGGGTGCTTGTTTACTCTTCAAGAATTGTGTGTTGTTCATACCTGTATATCCTAAATACATTGCATCATCGCATGTATATAATCAGTAATCAGTATTCACCAAGTAGATTAACTGTTTCTTTTAATGTATTGCAGATAACCCTGAAGATACCTACTCTATTCATCAAGAAGAGCCTGAGAGATTTACCTTGGACTGTAAAGCTAAAAGAAAGCATATGAATGGATTTTGAACCACAGTTTTTAAAGAGTTTAAAAATACAAAGAAAATTAATTTGCTCTCCTATACCATACATATAAATAACGGTTGTTTCTGATGCAGCTGAGAAAAATGCAGACCATTAAAAAGGAGCAGGCATCCCTTGAAACTAGTAGCAATGCAGACAAGATGATGGTGCTTAATTCTGTTTTAACTGAAGTATCTGAAGACTTGACAGCGGGGGAAGACCTCCTGCTAAATGAAGGAAGTGTGGGGAAAAACAAATCTTCAGCATGCCGGAGAAAGCGGGAATTCATTCCTGACGAAAAGAAAGATGCCATGTACTGGGAAAAAAGGCGGAAAAATAATGAAGCTGCCAAAAGATCTCGTGAGAAACGTCGACTGAATGACCTGGTTTTAGAGAACAAACTAATTGCACTGGGAGAAGAAAATGCCACTTTAAAAGCTGAACTGCTTTCACTAAAATTGAAATTTGGCTTAATTAGCTCTACAACATATGCTCAAGAGATTCAGAAACTCAGTAATTCTACAGCTGTGTACTTTCAAGACTATCCACCTTCCAAATCTAGCGTTAGCTCCTTTGTGGATGAGCACGAGCCCGCAGTGGTGGCAAGTAGCTGCATTTCTGTCATTAAACACTCTCCACAGAGCTCGCTGTCAGATATTTCAGAGGTGTCCTCAGTAGAGCACACTCAGGAGAGTCTGCTTCAGAATAGCTGCAGAAGTCCTGAAAACAAGTTCCAAGTCATAAAACAAGAGCCAATAGAACTGGAGAACTATACAAGAGAGCCCAGAGAAGACAGAGGCTCCTATACAACATCTATCTATCAAAACTTTATAGGAAATAGTTTTTCTGGCTACTCTCACTCTCCACCCCTATTACAAGTCAATCACTCCTCCAGTAACTCTCCAAGAACATCGGAGACAGATGATGGTGTGATAGGAAAGTCATCTGATGGAGAAGATGAACAGCAGGTTCCTAAGGGCCCAATCCACTCTCCTGTTGAACTTAAACGTGGACAGTCAACAGTGGTTAAAGTTCCAGAAGTGAACTCTGCATTGCCACACAAGCTTCGGATCAAAGCCAAAGCTGTGCAGATAAAAGTAGAAGCATTAGACAGTGAATTTGATGCCACACAAAAACTGTCACCACCCATTGACATGACATCAAAAAGACATTCCGAACTTGAAAAGCATAATGTCCCAAACATGGGGCATCCTGCTCTCACTCCTTTCTCAGTGCAAGTGACTAACTTCCAAGATTGGTCTTTGAAGTCAGAACACTGGCATCAAAAAGAACATAGTAGTAAGACCCAGAATAGTTTCAAATCTGGAGTGGTTGAAATTAAAGACAGTGTCTACAAAGTTTCTGACCCAGAGAATTTATATTTGAAGCAGGGGATAGCAAACTTATCTGCAGAGGTTGCCTCACTTAAGAGATTTATAACTACACAACAGATCTCTGCTTCAGACTCTGGGTAGACTACTGAATGATATCTGGCTCTTTAGGAAGATGTCATTCACAATAGATAAGTATGTTTTGTATTATGCTGAATTTTCACTGGACCTGTGATGTCATTTCACTGTAATGTTCACATGTTGTCTGTTTGGTGTCTTTTTGTGCACAAATTATTATGAAGATTAGATTGTGTTATCACTATGCCTTGTGTATAGTTAATAGTCCATACAAGAGCTGTATATATTGAACATTATTTTTGTTGTTCTATAAAATGTGCAAGTTACCAGTTTCAATAAAGAATTGGTGACAACACAGAATTTCTGCCCAATTGCACTTGATGTTCTAGAAACAGAAACAATTTAAATTACCAAAGTAGATATTAGGAAGTTCAAACCCACCAACAGCTCCTCGGAAACCCTCTACAGGGTCATTATGAGTCAGATCTGACTTGATGGCACTTAATAACAACCTTTAACTTATTTTGGAGAATTTTAATGGGAAAACTGAAGTGCAAGCTCAGCAAATCATTTATTTCTCTAATTTGTCCAGGCTACAATACGTTGTTTTTTGTTTTCAAAGAAAACCTCCTAAAGAATGAAAAATCATTAACAATAAATTTTCTTGCAAGTAGAGAAATCTGTGTTGATTGGCAAACAGTTGGACTTTAGTCATCTCTCTTTTAACCTGACACATGGTGGATAGTTGAGTCACTGAACTTTGTTTTAAAAGGTTGGATAAAGACTAAGTGTAAAGGCATTTTTATGTTATTGTAAATCTTAACAGTTCTAGAGAATAACAGTCAGGATAATGAAGCTAGTGAGATACTGTTTTTAGTGAATTTCCAACATATCCATTGCCATATTATATCATGTATAGTCTGAAAATACATAATGGCTGTATTTTTAATATGTAATGATTAATCTAAGTAATAGCTCTGTATCTTTGGGTAGGAGCTGTGGTTAAGTGCTTGTTTGCAAACTGAAAAGTCAGTGGTTTGAACTCACCAGTTGCTCTGTAGGAGGAGACCCTATGGGGTAGTTCTACTCTGTCCTCTAAGGTTGCAATGATTTGGAATCGACCTAGCGGCACACCTTACAACTTAACTTCACATATTAGTTTAGAAACTATAGCACTTTTGTTGTTAACTTCTGTCCAGTCAGCCCTGACTTACAGTGACCCGAACCATAACAGAGTGAATGACTGCCCAGTCCTGCAGCATTCCTGAGATTATTGGGGATTGAGCCATTGTGATTCATAGTGTTTTTCATTGGCCGAGTTTTGAAAGTAGATTGCTAGGCCTTTCTTCCTAATCTTAGTGTGGAAGCTCCAGTAAAACATGTTCAGTAAAACATAACAGTACGCAAGGTGGTGATGGTTGCACATGAGCTGCATTGGCTGGGAATCAAACAGGAGTCTCCAGCTACGTCAGTTGCAACCATACAGTCAGCAGCTCAAATTCACCAGCTGCTCCTCAGAAACCCTGTGCTGGGTCGCTGTGAGTCAGAACTGACTTGATGACACTCAACAAGAAGAAGAAGCATAGGAAAAGAGAATTCTACCACTGAACCACCGATGGCTTTATAGCTCAAAAGTACAGGGAAAAAAGGCATCATTCTGTATAAATCTATAAGACTATCACCGATTATTTTTCCAATTGTGCTATGAAAGTGAGTGTTGTACACATGAACCCAGTTGATTGCTGTCGCAGTGCACTAGCATCTGCACATAGCTGTTGCTGGGAAAGGTTGGGGGGTGGGCATGCACTGGCTGTGAACTCAAGAACAGCTTTTTCATAGTTAGACTCCTTAGAAAACCTCTTTCCAGAATTCTCTTTTGTTACACTGATCTCTTTTCCTGTTCTAAAAGTAGGTGTTAGATTGGCACCTGGGCAGGAAGTCACTTTTGTGATGGGCCACAACTGAGGTCTGGGGTCTTTTTGACTATAGCACTGTAGAATCAGCAATGGTCTGCTAACCTCAAGGTCAGTGGCTCAAAGCCACCATCTGCTCCTCAGAAACCCAAGACAGGGTCACTATAAATCGGAACCTACTTGATGGCATTTAACAAGAGCACCAGTAACATTTGAGAGAAAAAAGAACCTTGGTAGTGTAGTGTTACACACTGGGCTGGTAACCACAAGGTCAGCCGTTCAAATCTACCAGTTGCTCTATGGTAAAAAGAGGAGGCTTTCTGCTTCTGTAAAGATTTACAACCTTAGAAATCCCACATAGGGTTGCTATGAGTCAGAATCTACTTGATAGCAGTGGGTTTTTTGGTTTGAGTAAAAAGGAACCCTGGCCAGGCGTTGAGCTGCTAACCTCAAGGATGGTGGTTTAAAGCCTTTCAGCCTCTCCATGGGAGAAAGCTGAGGCTATCTGCTCCCATACAGATTTATTCACAGAAACCCTCTATGGGGTCACTATGTGTTGAAATTGACTTGATGGCAGGGAGTTTTTTGGGTTTATTTGAATAAAGTCTAATTTTGGATGTGTTCAGTTTCCTGCCTTTATACATTTTTAAGTGGCAGTGGGTTTGGTTTTAGAGTTTTATACATTCTACAAAGTCTGGTCCTCTGAATTGAGGACAGTGCCAGCAGTGTGTATTGCACAGTCTATTTTGCCTTTTGGTTTTTCTCTCTGAAATTACCTGGTTCTGAGAGAAATGTGCTTCAGGGTTTGACCCTTGGCCTTCTATCTCCTGCATTTTATTAGTGACAGGATGAAGATCTAAAGCAACTCATTTCATCTGGGAAGGTTACAACTCAGAGGACTGAAGTGTTGGGTGGTAGTCAGGATCCAAAAAGTCTTTGACAGTCTAGAACAAGCGGAATGAATCTAACAAGATGAAACATAATAAGAGATAAAATGTGAAGGCATATTCTTAGATGAAAAACAGAAAAACAACAACAAAAGATCCAAGTTGACAATTTGTCATATACGGGTAAAATGTTTTAATTCCCTCAAGCATACTGAATTACACCCAATGGAATCTTGGGTTGTAATAACACAGTTAGTATCCAGAACCAGAAGGCCCATGCTCTGCTCTACACTGAGTGCCACATTTGGTAAGAGGAGTCCTGGTGTGGCACTGTAGGATAAAGCACTGAACTGCAAGGTTGGTGGTTCAAACTCACCAGTCGCTCCTCAGAAACCCTATCTAGAGTTGCTATGGGTCAGAACCAACTCAACAGCACTTAACAACAAATAAAAGAATAAGTGGGTATTCATCCTGGTGTGGCACTGTAGGATAAGCACTGGACTGCAAACCCAGCAGTTGCTTCTCAGAAACCCTATACAAGGTCACTATAAACCAGAACCAACTCGATGGCACTTAACAACAACAAGAAAGGGTGGGATCCATGAGTGATTAAAAAAAAAAAAAAAGATTAGCACTCAGCTGCTAATCAAACATTTGGAGGTTTGAGTCCACTCCAAGGCACTGTGGAAGGCCTGGCGAGCTACTTCTCTAAGATGAGCCATTCATACAGAGTAGTACAGCACAAGTCTACTGTGATACATGCAGGATCACTAGTCAATATCAGCTCTAATGGAAAACTTTGTAGGAGCCACCCAAAAGTGAAATGACCTACTTCAAGCCATATTTTTCACTAGATGTTAACGACCATTGTTAATCTAACATTTGAATATCATCATTTTAGTTCTCATTCTTCAACTTAATTTTTCTCTTAGAATGATTTCTAAGGACCTCAGATAATTGTTGTTGTTACATGCCATCCAGTTGATTCCGACTCATAGCAACCCTGTGTAGTGTTTACGAGGAGTGGCTAGTGGGTTTGAACCGCCAACCTTATGGTTCAAATTCACCTTGCGGTCCAGCTCATTATTCTGTAGCGCCACACCAGGACTCCAAAAGTTATAATTGGGATGATGTTTAAACTTACTTCTTGAAAAGGAATAGCATGAGCACACAGTTTTAAACCCACTAGTAAACAAAGCAAATACAAATGAAAATTGTACTGTGATGCATCTGTTTTATATCAACCAAGGGAACACCACCACCTCTCCCTGTCACCCACCAAGTCCCTAAAATGGATAAATGTTTTTAAAACCCAATCAAGCTACCTGTACTCAAAATCAGGAAATGGACAATTCAGAGCACCCAAAGTGTTTAGAATTCTCAGAAAAGTGGCTGTCAGGCAAGATTAGGGAGAAAATGGGAGCTGTGGGCAGGACACTGAAGGCTCACACAGGGCCCCAGCCCTGGTACTCAAAATACCAGGAGTGAGCATCAAGGGACACTGCAGCAGACATGGCCAGGTGTTTGCCTGCACACATGATCTCTCCCCCTGCCTTGGACTGGACATGCAGTGCACGAGTGTGGGAACTAGAGCCAGGGCATTGCTCTGTAATTTCTACAGTAATTTCTTTGTAGAATGCAGACACTGTGTCTTCAAGTGGCCAAGCTAACAGCTTTGACCCACCTGTATCCAACAGTATTACGTTGCTGCTTTTTTTATTTTTTATTTTTTTTAAGTTTTTGTTGTGAATTATGTGTTAGCTTACATGGGAGAACATTATCTTTACATTCATCCTAACGTATTTCATTTCATTGCAATGATTCCAATACCCTGCATGTATCATCAAACAACCAAAGGGTATACCCCACATGCCTGCACCCCAACCACCAGCACACAGCCCATCTCCCTCCCTGAATCCACAGCCCCAGCCACTCCATCTCATCTCTGCCTCCATCACTGGTGTCACTGCCTTCCTGCTCCTTGCACTTCACTTTCTCCCTTGATGGTTCCTGGGATCTCAACTCCTGGATTGCAAAATCAGCCACTCCCCTCCATTTTTTTTTTAATATATATTAATGTTTTATTGTGAATTATATGATAGTTTACATGAGAGAACTATAGTTTTACATTTATTCCATCATATATCATCTCATTGCCATGGTTCCAATCCCCTCCATGCATCATCCACCAACCAAAGGGTATATCCTAGATACCAACCACCTATACTCCTCTCTGGAGGAGACCGCCCCCCGCCAGTTTTCGGCCCACAGTCCCTTTTCCTCTCTGGGTCCAAAGTCCCCAGTCGCTTCATCACTCCACGTTGTCTTCTCTGTCTCTATCTCAGGCATCTCTGTTTCTCTGGGTAGGGTCCCGCTCTCCGCTCTTCTCCGTTGATGGTCCCAGTGACCTTTGCTCCTAGACTGGAGAATTAATCACTCCCTTCCTTGTTACAAAACGTCTACCTTTGCATTTCCAACCCTTATAATCCGTCCTGATAAGCATTATTCACTACAGTATCACGAGTTACCCATCTGTATTTCCTTTCATCAGCTCCGCCCAGACAGATTGAGTAGTACCTACTGGAGATTCTGCCTTCCTCCATGCACTAGGTTCCCTCTTAAAAGCTTGTAAGCCAGTCACTTCTTGCCTTTGCAATCCCCGCCTCCCCATTTGAGTATCCAATGACTAAGTTGCCCATCTCCATCCACTCTGTGTGGAGGGGGTGGGAATGTTTCTTGCTGTAAGGATTTGTTCCATCTTTTGAGTTGCTGCTCCATAGGTATAGGTCAAGTTCATCAGATTGTATCAGCTCACTCTTTTTTTTTTTTTCCCCTCTTCTTTCTTCTCCTGTTTGAGCTCTGATCGTCCAGTCATCTGGTCCAGGTCACGTGGGTATCATCTGCAAGTGTGGGCACTCCTGTGCATATGTCCTCTCTTCCCGTCAACCGGTAGCTCCACTCTCCTCTTGAGTCCTCCGCGGCCATGTCACTGACTCTGGGCACAAGAGTCCCCAGGTCTCCTCACACTGCATGCCAACCAGGTCCCCAACTGGGTCCACAGAAGTTCACTGAACTTTGTGGGGCTTAGCATGCCACTTCATTGCTGCTTTTACCCCACTTCCCCCCATCGGTGATGTGTGTGGCCACCAATCAGAGTGTGCATTTCCGTTGAGTCTTAGTCTTGGAAGGGGGTTTGCGTTGAGGGGACCTGACCACTTGCCTTGATGTTTCCTAGAGAAGTGATTTGTTTGTTCTTGTATTAACAGTCCATCTGCCTCCATTTTTCCTGCAGGTCTTTCTTTCAAGAGGTATCTTTTATTCTTCTAGCCGCTCCAGGCTGGTCTGCTCATCCTTTCCAGTGGAGATTTGCCATCTCTGGAGATTGGGATGTGGTTCCGGTTTCTATCTATAGTTTTATGTATTGGAAAGGCTCTGCAGGAAGCCTCGTTCACTAGTTGTGCTGTAGCCCCATTTTAGGTATTCCAATCAGTCATAGGCAGAAGACGGACTTACAAGCCTTCTGGTGTGATGCTTCTGACTATTCCTTTCCTCCCTCTCCAGTGTCTACTCTATATTATAATACTTGGGAAACCAAGATTGAAAAAACAAACAAAACAAAAAACAGTCAAGCATCTTAAGATGATTCCTCCCCATTCCAACCATGACTCAATCCCTGTATCTCAGAGCCCTGCAGTTCCAAGGCTGTGCATATATCATCCTTTATCTCTGTCCCATTTAGCCCTTTCAAACATGCCCAATTGTTCACCTATCTGCCCTGTTTCTCCACTTCCCTCTCCCTCCCTGTATATTACGCCCCTCCCCGGCACCCAAGCTCTCCTGTGTCCAATCCCCACCCTGCGCCACACCCTCCCCTCTTCCCCCCACCCATCACCAACTTCCCAACAACCAACAAAGACATCTCCCTACCCCCTTATAATATAATTTCTTTTTCTTAGTCTTTTACAGTAGTGGTCCTATGCAGTATTTCTCTTTTTG
>NW_006408861.1:658934-673629 GCF_000296735.1 Chrysochloris asiatica | reverse complement strand
TGTCCTAACTCTCTTTCAGTCACCGCTGCCCCTCCTCTCCCTGCTGTTAGGTGTTGTCGAGTCAATTCCGACCCGTCATGACTCTGTATAGGGTTTCCAAGGAGCAGCTGGTGAGCCCGAACCACCGACCTTGCAGTTCAAAAGGCCCTGCAGTGTGGCACCTCAACCCACAGTGCTATGCCAGGACTCCTCTCAAACCAGTGGGAAAAAAAAAGCAGATCACATAGGACACACATCCGTGTCTCCCATATAGGGTTTCCGAGGAGCGGCTGATAAGCTTGAACCAAAAACCCTGCAGTTCAAAAGAATTTGCAGTGCAGCGCCTCAACCCACTACACTACGCCAGGACCCCTCTCAACCCAGTGTAAAAAGGCCGACCAAATCCGCGTCTCAGCTTGGGCTGAGTGTGTGAGTTCCTGGCTGAGGAAACCGCCAGCGATAAAGGTGGGTCCTGGCCACTCGGCTAAGCCCCCACCTCTATTCACCCGACTGTAGGTGGGCAAACTGTGAGCGAACCTAATACCCAACACCAAAGAAAAAAATAAAATTGGAACCACACAAAATCAACAAAGTATACTTTCCAAGGTTCCTGTGGCATGTTTCCGCAGTGTCTCTGTGGCCCTCTCTGTCTGCAGCCCTGATTTCGTCCTGCCGCTTGGACTCACCCAGGATGTGGGCTAAGGCCTCCGAGACTGGCCGGCAGATTCAAAAGTACATGATTTCCCGCCTCAGCTCCAAATTCCACAGGCTATAAGCCTTCAAACCTTTAAACTATTCCTATCTCTGTGGGTCCGAGTCTTGGAGCTCTTTCTTGCCTTTTTTTTTTTGCCTGGAATTCTGAGTTATTGCTGGCGGCGACCTTCACTACACCTTCACCCTAGCCGCCATCAAGCCCCGCCCCTCCCCTCCTTTTGTTACAAAACATTTACATTTACCTTCCCAACACTCACTGTCAGACCTGATAGCAATCATTCCCTATTGAACCACAGGAGTCCTATCTCCCTCAACTTTTATCAACCCCATCCAGACAGGTTGGAAACAACTCAGTGGAGATTCTACCTTTCCCCCTACCCTCTGGAACTAGGTTCCCTATTGAAAGCTTGTAAACTAGTCACTTCTTGCCTTTGTAGCGCTCCCCCCCCCCCCCCCCCCCCCGCCCCATTTTGGGTAGCCAGTGTCCATCCTTGTTGAACCTGTGTACCAAGGGGGTTGGAATGATCCTCACTGTAAAGATCTGTTTGCTCCTTTGTCATTCTGCATCCACAAGCATAGGTCACGTTCATCCAATTGTGGTGGGTTACTTTTTTTTTTCTCTTTTCTTTCTCTGGCCGTGTTCAGATCATTCAGCCAGTGAAGCCAGGTCAAGCAAGTAATGTCTGCAAGTCTGGGTGGTCTTGTGCATCTCCCCTCACTTCATATCAGCTGGATGTTTCACACTCCACTCTAGTCCTCTGTGGCCATGTCCCTGGGCCCAGGAGTCCCCAGGTCTTGTCATACTGCTGGCCAATGAGGTCCAATCCAAGTTAACAGGAGTCTATAGAATGTGGTCGGACTTAGCTCACAACTTCTCCTTATTGGTGGCCAACATGGTCAGCAGCAAGTCCACATGCTTGCTTATGTATTCCACTTGAGTTTCAGTCTTGGAAGGGGGTTTGCCTTGAGGGGAACTGACCACTTGCCTGATGGCTCCCAGGGGAACAACTTGCTTGTTCTTGTAGTAGTCAATTGAACTACTGTTATTGTTTTTTATTTTTACTGCTGGTCTTTCTTTCAAGAAGTATCTTCTGTTCTTATAGCTGCTCCAGACTGGTCTGCTTGTCCTTTCAAGTGGAAATTTCCCACCTCAGAAGATTCTGGATGGGAATCAGGATTCCACCTATGGTCTTGTGCAATGCAAAGGCTCTGCAGGGAGCCTCCTTCACTGGGCAAATTGTAGCCCCATTTTAGGTATTCCAATCAGTTATAGAATGAAGATGGACTTACAAGCTTTCTATGGTGAGGTTTCTGGCTATTCCTCTCTCCCTCTTCAAGTGTCTATTTTATAATAGGAGATAAGAGAAACCAAGATTCAAAAGACAGGCAAGCATCTTAACATTATTTTCCCACTTTTACCCATTTAAACCATGCCTCAATCTTTGTATCCCCAAGCCCTGTTGTTCCACAGTTGTGCTTACATCGTTATTTGCCTCTGTTCTATTTAGCCCATGTAAACTTGCCTAGCTATTCTCCCATCTGTCTTGTTTTCCCTTTCCCCTTCTAGTGTATGCACCCCCACCAGCACCCAAACCATCCCATGTCTGTTCCCTACCCTGTGCTCCACTATCCTGTATCTATTCCCTATCCTGTGCCCCGCCTTTCCCTTACCCTCCCCTCAGCCAACCCCATACACCCCGGTCACCAACAACCCCCCCTCCTTTTAGTGTGGGTGCTTTTTCTTAATCTTTTATAATAATAGTCCTATGCCATATTTCTTCTTTTGTGACTGACTGATTTCACTCAGCATAATGTCCTCTAGGTTCATCCATGTTATGTGGTGGCTTGCAGCTTCCTTGTTATTCTTCAGGGTAGCATAATATTCCATTGTGTATATGTACCACAGTTTGTTTATCCATCTTCAGTTAATGGGCACTTAGGCTGTCTCCATCTTTTTACTTTGCTGCTTTTTTGTATCACTATGCTCCATGATGTGGAGTCCTGGTGTGGCGCAGTGGGTTAATGTACCAGACTGCAAAGCCATTTAAACTGCAAGGTCAGCGGTTCAAGCTCACCTTAGAAATCCAGGGTCACTATGGGTCAGAATTGACTCAACGGCACTTAACAGCAACAACAACATGCTCCACAGGAGAAAGATGAGGCTTTCTACTCCCACAAAGATTTAAAGCCTGGGAAAAAAGATTGCTATGAGTCAAACTGACTCGATGGCACTTAAAAACAACAACAATAACATGGCCCATTTTGAAGGAGTCCTGGTAGCATCGTGGATTATGAGCTTGAATGCTAACTGTAAGTTTAAATCTACCAACTGCTCTGCAGGAGAAAGATGAGTCTTTCTGCTCCCATAAAGATAGACAGGCTTGGAAATCCTATGCATGGTTGCTATGAGTCAGGACTGACTCCAAGGCACACAGCCCCACTACCACCATGCCCATTTTATGAAGGCAAAGTGGCAGGACTCTTACCTTCTATGCTGGAGAGTCAGGCTCAATTCCTAGCCAATGCATCTTGTACACAACCAATAACTCCATCCATGGAAGCTTGTGTGTTGCTGTGATGCTGAACAGGTTTCAGCAGGGCTTCCAGACTAAGGCAGAAGGAGGAAAGACTTGCAATCTTCTAAAAATCAGCTAATGAAGTCCTATGACTCACAATGATGCTATCTGCAACCAATCCTAGGGATGTCACTGACCAGGCAGCATTTTGTTCTTTAATGCATGGGGTGTTCATCAGTAGGAAGCTAACAGTAACAGCATGCCCATGTGATACAGGAGAAAATCGAGACTCTGAGAAGTTAAGTAACTTGCCTGAGGTCACACAGCCAGCCAGTGGGATCATTAGCCTCAGAACTCAGATCCTGCACCATCTTTATCATCACTTGTAAAGCTTGGGTTCCTTCTTGTGGTCACTGTGTATACTGGGTGACTTCCAACCCAGAGGCTCATCTCCCAGCACTACATCAAACTATATTCTTTTGTCATCCATTGGGTTTTCATTGGTTAATTTTTAGAAGTAGATCATCAGACCTTTCTTCCACATCTTAGTCTGGAAGTGCCACTAAAATTGACAAAATTAGGTGACAAAGGAACACTTAAAAAAAGAATAAAGGCCTTTCTGAAAGAGCACATAAAAGAAATGTTAAGGATAAAAAAGAAGGGATGGAATGAAACAATGGAAGTGGTTCAGTAATGATATATAATTGTTAAGCAAAAGAGAAATTAAGAACAGGAAGAAATATTAAAATTAATAACCCTTGAAGTAAATACTTTAATGTAACAAAGTTAAGAAAAGAAAGAGTTATTTTGCTAACAGCTGTGCCAGATTTCCAATGAGAGGAGGAGCTTTTTGAGAAAAATCACTGAGTACTGGGGTAATAAGAAAGACCTTAAAAACAATAATTCCCACAGATGCCTAGCACAAAGAAATAAGGAAGGTATTCCATAGAAAACAAGAGGGTGGTGGTGGTGGTTTGTGCTCTTGTGTCACTTTTGAAAGGCAGTGAGGGAGGAGCAAGAAGGGAGGGAGATCTAGCAGTTATGCAAAGGTCATGAGGCAGCACACTAGATCAGTAAAGGGCCAAGGCAAACTCCTGGTACAGGGCTGCCGTGGGTCCTCCAAGGCCAACTGTCTGATTTGAATAATTAGTATCCACAGCTGAATATGTGGCAAAAATATTTCTTCCACTTCCTCCTTAGATTTTCAGCAAGCCCTAGTAAACTCACATGCTTTGTGAATGGATTTTGATGGGTTTGTAGGATTTGAAATCTGAGTCAGCATTCTGCAGATAGGGGCAACTTACTGAAAGCAGGTGTCAAAGGCAGAGGTGGCTGTGAAAGTCCCTATAGAACCCGCAGACTTCAAGGGAGAACACCAATGAAAGAAGATTTTTAACATCACCTTAATCTAGATTCCCATGGTAAGGGAAGTCCCAGATAATTATCAATAAATATGAAGTTTCTTACGGATACCCAGTCTGTGCTGTGTTGTAGAGGAGACATAGATAAAAGAGCCAGTATCTCCTTTTGAGGAGTTTTAAAATTGTCAAGAAAAAGGTCAAAATACTAAGAGTAGCAACAGCTAACAGAGTGCTTTATCAAGAGATAGATTATGTAGAAAAGAGTATCACTAATAAAGAAACTTGCAGGATGGTCTGTTACTATGGGCAAGGAACTGAAGGCCATTTTAGCAAGAGAGGAATCTGGATTAGAAAAAGGAAATTTAGAACTTGGAAGGCAGGAAAGTAGAGATTATGCCACTGCTCCATGATCACTAAGGGTATTTATTCTGTATCACTCGAGAAGCAAATTTATGTGGAAGATTAATAAGAAAATTCCAAAGTAAACACAGAACCAGTTGTCAGAGTACAGTTGTAGGTTTATGAAATTGCACTTGATTCAACAGGACTGGGTATTGTTAGTTTTCATACAGTCAACCCCGAACTCATAGTGGTCCCATGCATGATGAAGCTGACAGTATGCCATCTCAGTCATTGGACCATTTGATCCACAGGAGTTTCACGTACTGATTTTCAGAAGTAAATCTCCAGGCCTTTCTTCCTAGTCCTTCCTTGTTTGAAAGCTCCAATGGAACTATGTTCAACATGTAAGTAACACACACATCTCCACGAGTGATGAGAAGTGAGTGCACATGAATTATATTGCCTAAAAATCAAAGTTGGATCTCTCATTTGAAAGGCAAGAATTTTACCACTGAACCTCCATTTCCCCCAGAAATCAGTGTAAAAAAAATGAACCTGAGAGACTCGGGAGAGATTGACTTCAGATGTGAGGTTATTGTTGTTATTAGGTGCCATTGAGTTGGTGTCAACTCATAACGACCCTATGCACAACAGAATGAAATACTGCCTGGTCCTGGGCCAACCTCACAATTGTTGCCCATTGATGCTGCCACTTTGCAAATCCGTCTTGCTGGGGGTCTTCCTCTTTTTCTCTGACCTTCCACCTTACCAAACATAATATACTACTCCAGCAACTGGTCCTTCTTGACAATATGTCCGAAGTATGAGAGGCAAAGTTTGGCCACCATAGCCTCCAAGGAGCCCTCTGGCTGCACTTCTTCCAACACAGAGCTGTTGGTTCTTTTGGAAACCCATGGTACTTTCAATAATCTCCTCCAATACCATAACTCAAATGCATCAATTCTTCTATGGTCCTCCTTATTCACTGTTCAGCTTTCACATGCATATGTTGGTTAGTTGGTTGTGTGCCGTGGAGTTGGTTCCGACTCATAGCGACCCTGTACAGGGTTTCTGAGGCTGTAAATCTTTATGGGAGCAGAAAGCCTCATCTTTGTCCTGCAGAAAAGCTGGTAGTTTTGAACTGCTGATCTGCAGGTCACAGCCCGATTCATAGCCACTACACTACCAGAGCATGCATATGAGGATATTGCAAATACCATGGCTTGGGTCAGGTGCACCTTAGTCCTCAAGCTGACATATTTGCTCTTCAACACTTTAAAAAGGTCTTGTGCAGCAGATTTGCCTAATGCAATATGTCGTCAGATTTCTTGACTGCTGTTTCCATGAGTGTTGATGATTGATCTAAAAAGAATGAAGTCCCTGGCAACTTCAATCTTTTCTCCGTTAACAAGAATGTTGTTTATTGGTCCAGTGGTGAGGATTTTTTTTTTCTTTACATTGAGATGCAATCCATACTGAAGGCTGTGCTCTTTGATCTTCATCAGTAAGTATTTTAAGTCTTCTTCACTTTCAGCAAGCAAGGTTGTGTCACCCGCATATTGCAGGTTGTTAATAACTCTTCCTCCAATCCTGATGCCATGTTTTTCTTCATATAAGCCAGCTTTTCAGATTATTTGCTCAGCATACAGGTTGAATAAGTATGGTGAAAGAATACAACCTTGTCACACACCTTTCCCAAATTTAAAACATTCAGTGTTCCCATGCTCTGTTCGAACAACTGCTTATTGGTCCAGGTACAGATTCCTCATGAGCACAATTAAGTGTTCTGGAATACTCATACTTCACAATGTTGTTCACAGCTTGTCATGATCCACACAATTGAAAGCAATTGCATAGTCAATAAAGCACAGATAAACATCTTTCTGGTATTCTCTGCTTTCAGCCAAGATCCATTAGACATCAGCAATGATATCCCTCATTCCACAACCTCTTCTGAATCTAGCTTGGACCTCTGGAAGTTCTCTGTCAATGTATGCTTGCAGCCATTTCTGTATTATCTTTAGTAACACTTTACTCTCATGCGATATGAAAGATACTGTCCGAAGATTTCAGCATTCTGTTGAGTCACCTCTCTATGGAATGGGCACAAATATGGATCTCTTCCAATCGGTTGGCCAGATGATTGTCTTCCAAATTTCTTGGCAGAGATGAGTGAGTGCTTCCAGTGCCACTTCACTTTCTTGAAAGATTTCAATTTGTATTCCATCAATTCCTGGTGGCTTATTCTTTGCCAATTCCTTCAATGCACCTTGGACTTCCTCCTTCAGTATCATTGGCTCTTGATCCTATGCTGCTACCTGTTGAAATGGTTGAACATCAACCATTTCCTTTTGGTACAGTGACTGTGTATTCCTTCCATCTTCTTTTGATGCTTCCTGCATCATTCAATAATTTGCCCAGAGAATCCTTCAATAACAAAAGTTAAGGCTTGAATTTTTTCTTCAGTTCCCCCCAGCTTGAGAAATGCTGATTTGTGTTCTTCCCATTTGGTTTTCTGATTTTGCACATTTCATTGTAATATTTGACTTTGTCTTTTTTGAGCTGAACTTTGAAATTTTCTGTTCATCTCTTGTACCTCTCCTCATTTCTTCCATTTGCTTTAGCATCTCTACACTGGAAAGCAAATTTCAGTGTCTCTTCTGACCTCCATTTTGATCTTTTCCTTCTCTTCTTAATGAGATTTTGCTTTCCTCCTATATGATATTCTTGATGTCATCCCACAACTCTTCTGAAGAGTGATTGTTGTTGTTAGGTGCCATCGCGTCGGTACCAAACCCATAGCAACTTTATGCACAGCAGAATGAAACACTGCCCGATCCTAGGCCAACCTCACTATTGTTGCCACACTTGAGTCCATTGATGCTGCCACTTGTCCAATCCATCTCGTTGGGGGTCTTAGTCTTTTTCTCTGTCCCTCTACCTTACCAAATATGATATGCTTCTCCAGTGACTGGTCCCTCCTGACAATATGTCCAAAGTATAAGAGACAATTAGACGATGGTAAAGTAAAAGATTTGAAAAAGGCACCAGATGAATTGAGTTTCATAAACAGTCTGGAAAGGGCAAAAAGAAAATAATGCAGACAAGCAAAAGTTTTAGAAGCTCACCTAGTGGACAACTAGGCTGAAGTCATATAGTCTTCAGAATAGTTCCAAGGTGGCCAGCTTGAATGTATAGCTTGGGTTCTCCTTGTCCTGGGAAAAGTGGTGAGGGTCAATGATCTCAGCTACACCTCTGAGCTGCCTTGTTGCTTAGAAGGAATGGGATTGAGTGTCACAGGATCTATATATCCCCAGTTATAATGGCTGGTTTGTTGTTGTTAAGTGCTGTTGAGTTGGTTCCGACCGATAGCGACCCTGTACAGGGTTTCCGAGGGTGTAAATCCTTATGGGAGTAGAAAGCCTCATCTTTCTCCCGCGGAGCAGCTGGTAGTTTCGAACCGCTGACCTTAAGGTTCACAGCCTGATTTGTAACCACTATGCTACCAGAGCTGTCCCAAAATGCATTGTAGAACCATTATCATCTGTTTATCTTTGAAGTTTGAATTTTCTACTCTTCTATTTTTTCTTCATTCTTTGCAAGTGTGCACTGATTTTTCCAGAGAATAAGAACAGAAGGAAGACAGGAGGAAAAAGAGAATGTGGTGTAAATAGAAAGAAAGGGATAAGAGAAAGAGAGAAAGCAGAAAGTGAGCCACAAGGGGATAGATTGAGATCAGCCAAGAAGAAATGTGTATAAGTGGAAAGAGATTCTACCTTGTTCCACGGCGATCAGAAATGAAGGTTTTGAGTCATTATGGGCTTAGAATGATCACTAAAATTAGTCAGAATTTTGCTTCTCTTTCCTCTCCTCAAAACTTAAGAGCTCTTCACCATGTTGTTAAATGCTGTTGAGTCAGTTCTATCTCATAGTGGCCCTGTATAGCAGGGATAGGGAAACTTTTTTTCTGCCAAAATTTATAACATTTGCAGATCATACAAAATTATCAACTTAAAAATTAACCTGCTATATTTGATCAAACATTTAATTTACTCGCCCCTCCTGGTGTGGCAATGCAGGATAATGCACTGTACCACAAGGTTGTATTGAACTGCAAAGTCAGCAGTTCAAATCTGCCAGCTGCTCCTCGGAAACCTTATACTATGAGTTGGAACTGACTCGAAGGCACTTAACAACACTGTGGTAGCTGGAACTGCAGTTACCTTGGAAGAGCCAGACCAAATGATTTTGTGTGCCTTATATAGACTTCTGGAGTCCTGGTGTGGCACTGTAGGTTAATGTGCTCTACTGAAAGTTGGTTTGAACTGCAAGGTCGAGGTTCAACCTCACCGGTTGTTCCTCGGAAACCCTATACTGGGTTGCTATGGGTCAGAACCAACTCAACGATGCTTCACAACAGAAACAATACAGACTTCTAAGGAGCTCGGGTAGTGTAGTGGTTATGAGTTGGCCTACTAATATTGAGGTTAGCAGTTTAAAACTACCATTCTCGTGTCTTCTATTTTCACTGCCCAACTTTCAAATGTACACTGGTGGTGGTGGTTATGTGCTGTGGATCCGGTTCCTACTCATAACGACCCTGTACAGGGTTTCTGAGGCTGTAAATCTTTATGAGAGCAGAAAACCTCATCTTTCTCCTGAGGAACAGCTGGTAGTTTCAAACTGCTGACCCTGGGGTTAGCAACCCGATTTGTAACCACTACGTTACCAGAGCTCCTTCAAATGTACACTAGGCAATTGAAAATACCATGTCTTGGATTTGGCATACCTTAGTCCTCAAAGTGACATCTTTACTCTTTAACACTTTAAAGAGATCTTTGCAGCAGATTTGCTCAGGCCAATATGCTGCTTGCTTTCTTGACTGCTGCTTCCATGAGCATTGATTGTGGATGCAAGCAAAATGAGCTTTTTGACAAATTCAGTCTGTTTTCTTTTTATAACAATGTTGTCTATTAGTCCAGTTCTGAGGATTTTAGTTTTCTTTACATTGAGTTGTAATTAATACTGAAGGCTGAAGTCTTTGACCATCATCAGCAAGTGCTTCAAATCCTTTGTTTTCAGCAAGCAAGGTTGTGTTCTCTGTGTATGATGCCATGAATTGTTATTGTTGTTAAGTGTTGTCAAGTCAGTTCCAACTCATAGTGATCCTGTATAGGGTTTCCAAGGAGCACCTGGAGGGTTTGAACCACCAACTTTGTGATCAGTTCAGTGCTGATCCTACAGCACCACACCAGGATGTCATGAAAATAGTACCTAAAATTGGTCTTTGCTTCAACAATACAACATGCATTTAGTGATAGAAGCTTAATAAAGAATGCACTAGCAATAGGTCTTTCCCCCACTAAGTTTACCTTTATAAAACCTCAGTACACTTTGAGGTTTTGTGAGTTGCCATTGAATCAGCTCCAACTCATGTATAACAGAACCAAGTGTCAGCCACCCCATAACATCTTCACAATTGTTGGCATGTTTGAGTTCATTGTTTTGTCCACTGTGTAATGACTTATAACCTAGTGTGTTCATCATCCAGCACTACGTTGGACAGTGTTGTGTTGTGATCCACAGGGTATTTAGTACCTAATTTTCAGAAGTAGACCACCAGGCCTTTCTTTCAAGTTGATCGTAGCCTGGAAGCTCCACTGAAATATGTACACTATGGGTGATCCTGCTGATACTTTAAATACTAGGAGCATGTTTCCTAGGATCTTGGTATTGTCACTCCATCTCACTGGGGGTCTTCCTCTTTTTCTCTGACCCTCCACCTTACCAAACATGATACCCTTCTCCAGTGACTGGGACCTCCTGAAAATATGTCCAAAATATGAGAGACGAAGTTTGGCCATCCTGGCCTCCAAGAAACACTCTAGCTGTACTTCTTCTAACACAGATCTGTTTGTTCTTTTGGCAGCCTATGGTACTTTCAATATTCTCTTCTAACACCATAACTCAAAAGCATCAATTCTTCTATGGTCTTCCTTATTCACTGTCTAACTTTTGCATGGATATGAGGTTATTGAATATACCATGGCTTGAGTCAGGCGAACCTTTGTCCTCAAGCTGACATATTTGTTCTTCAACAGTTTAAAAAGGTCTTGTGCAGCAGATTTTCCTACTGCAATATGTCATCTGATTTCTTGACTGCTGCTTCCATGAATATTGATGGTTGCTCAAAGAAGAATGAAGTCCTTGACAACTTCAATCTTTTCTCTGTTAATAAGAATGTTGCTTATTGGTCCAGTGGTGAGGACTTTTGTTTTCTTTACATTGAGATTCAATCCATACCTAAGGCTTTGATCTTCATCAATAAGTACTTTAAGTCCTCTTCACTTTCAGAAAGCAACAAGGTTGTATCATCTTCATATCTCAGGCTGTTAATGAGTCTTCCTCCAATCCTGATGCATAATAACATGCAAACCACCATAGTATAGAAAACTGATAGATGGGTGGTGGTGATTGGTTGTTAAGTGCTGCTGAATCAGTTCTGACTCATAGCGACCAAGGAGCAGCTGGTGAGTTTGAACTGCTGACCCTGTGGTTCACAGTCTGCTGCTTATCCTACAGTGCCACCCCAGGGTAGTAAACATATGGGGTTATGATGTGTGCTAAAATGAGAACCTAATCATGTCTTTGCACCCCTCTTCCTGCCCCATCTCCTCCATTTGTTTAGTGAACTAGATGATGAAACCAGGCTTCTGGGTGACAGCCAATTTGGAAGCTGTATTCAAAGGAACTTTTTGCCTGTGCTGAGGAGAATTTTCTCCCTCAGGGAATAAGACTGGCCACTGCTGAAGTTACCAGTGACTGACCATGCCTAAGAATATATCGTACTTAGAGCTTCTACACAATTTCACTAATGTTAACTATAATTGTGTGAGCTCTGCCTGTGTCCCAGTAAAGACCCATCATGGTACTCTGAAGTTATTTGTACTAGCTTACAGAACTGGTAGATAGTGAAGGCAGGATTTGATTTCAAGGATCACAATTCTAACCATTACAACACACTCTGGTGGTGTAATGTAGAAATCAGAAGAAAAATAAGTACAATAAATATTTTGCTACCTAGATTTAAGTTATAATCACCTCATGTCTAGGGATTACTAAAGCAGTACCTTAAACAAACAGTTGCTTATGAGGCAAATCTAATGCATGATGACTCCATTTGTGTCAGAGTAGAACTGTGCTTCATAGGGTTTTCAGTGGCTGATTTTCTGGAAGTAGATCACTAGGTCTTCCTTCTGAGGTGTCTCTGGGTGGACCTGAACCACCAACTTTTAATTAGAAGCCAAATGCATTAATGATTTGTACCACCCAGGCACTCTAGTCCTTTACCGCCAACTATTTCTATACTATATACTTTGTTGAGTCCACTGCTACAGATTAATCTTCCAAAAGCTCACATGTAATATCATCAATCTCCTTTTAAAACACCTCAATAAGACCTCTCATTTACACACAATAAAGCGTACACTTCCTTCTCTGAAATGTAAAACCCTCAAAAGTCTTGCTGAGTCTTTGCATTGCATAAGACCATATGTGGAATCCTGATCCCCATCCAGAATCTTTTAAGATGGGAAATTTCCACTTGGAAGGACAAGCACACCAGTCTGGAGTGGCTTGAAGAACAGAAGATATTTCTTGAAAGAAAGACCAGCAGTAAAAATCAAACACAATAATGGCAGTCCAATTGACTACTACAAAAACAAGCAAGTTGTTCACCGGGGAACCATCAAGGCAAGCTGTCGGGTCCCCCCAAGGTAAACCCTCTTCCAAGACTGAGACTCAAGGGCAATACATGAGCAAGTGTGCGGTCTTGCTGGTGACCACGTTGGTCTACCAATAAGGGGAAGTGGGGCGGAGGGGAAGCAATGAAATTGTGAGCTAAGTCTGACCACGTTCAATACACTACTGTCAACCTGGATTGAGACCTGGATGGCCAGCAGTATGGCGAGACCTGGGGAGTCCTAGACCCAGGAGGGACAGGGATATGGTCACAGAGTACTAGAGCAGAGAGTGAAGTACACAGCTGATATGAAGTGAGGGGAGAAGCACAAGAATACCCGTACTTGCAGATAGTACTCCTTTGACTTAGCTTCAATGGCTGGATGATCAAAACTCAACTAGAGGAAGAAAGAAGAAGATAAAAAGACCAATCCACTACAATTTGATGAATTTGACCTATACTTATGGATGTAGTAGTTCAAAAGAAGGAAAGAATCTTTACAGTGAGGATCATTCCTACCCCCTCAGCACACAGGGTTGACAGGGATGGGCAACTTAGACATTGGCTACCCAAAAAGGAGAGGGGGGTACAAAGACATGAAGTGACAGGCTTATTTCAAGAAGGAGCCTGGTTTCAGAGGGTGTGGGGGAAGGTAGTATCTTCACTGAGTGGTTTCCAACCTGTCTGGATGGGGCTGGTGAAAGGAGATGGGGATAAGACTCTTGTGGTTCGATAGTGAATAATTGCTATCAGGACTGCCTGTGAGCATTGCAAATGTAAAGTTAGACGTTTTGTAACAAAAGGAGAGGAGTGGCTGATCTTGCAGTCCAGGAGCAGAGGACCCTGGAACCATCAAGAGAGAAAAGCAGAGTGCAGGACCCTATCCAGAGAAGCAGTGATGCCAGAGATGGAAGCAGAGATGATGATGTGCAGAGATGGAGCAGCTAAGGACTCTGGACTCAGGGAGGGAGAGGGGCTGTGTGTTGATGGCCAGAGGGCAGGCTTGCAAGGGCCACCGTTTGGTTGTTTGAATGGTTATATATTCCTGAGTGCTTTGGAGTACATTAAAAGAAAAACAAAAAACAGAGGGAATGGAAGCAAATGCTGTTGAATGATGATGCATAGAGGGGTTGTAATCATTGCAATAAAATGAAATGCAATAAGATGGATTTAAAGCTGATGTTCTCCCATGTAAACTATCAATCAATTCACAACAAAAACTTAAATAAAAAATTCTAGCCAATAGTCATATTTCAGACTTATCTCGCATCATCTGTGAATTCCAAATTTTAAGCTGTATCTATAATAAATAGTGCAATTAATGAATGCTAGCCATTTTGTTGGAGCACTGGTATGGTACTGTAGAATAAGCACTATAAGATAACCTTATGGTTAGCAGTTCAAATCTTCCAGCCACTCCAGGGAAGAAAGATGGGCTTTCTGCTTCCGTAAAGATTTATAGCCTCATAAATCATATGAGTCAGATAGCACTTTACAACAGCAATAGCTAACTTTTTAACATGAAAGACTAGACAACATATCTATATATTATATGTAGTAAGTGCAATTAGGGTTTATGACACAGATATCTGCATATGTGCATTTGTTCATAATATAAAAAGGTGCCTCTTATTAGAGGTCTCAATCTAAAATGTGAAGGCCACTACCTCTTACCTCTGACATTAAACTGCTCTCCCTACATCCCTGGCAGATCAGCAGGGATGGTTCATTAGCCTATGGGGTAGAAGTGAATAAATGCACCTCAGTGACTAGGCCTTAGGGTCCCCTTCCCTCTTTAATGCTGCTAGAACTCCCATCTTAGTACTTACTGTGATTTTGTATGTTTGAAGTATAAAACCTTCAGGTTTTATAAAGGTATACCAGCACCAGTTGATATCTAATTGATTCCAACTCATGACAACCTCATGTGCCTCAGAGTAGACCCATATCCCATTACTGATTACAATTAGTGGCATCACTAAAGGTTGATTTCACCAAGTTCAGTAACTCATGGTGTCATCTGCCCCCCACCACCCCCGCCG
>NW_006408861.1:655700-657239 GCF_000296735.1 Chrysochloris asiatica | reverse complement strand
GAAGACAAATCTCTCAATACCACTAAGATAGAAGAACAAACACCAAAAAGGATAAAAAATTCTGAGGAAGGTCTAAGATTCATGTTGGACAACATGAAGAGGAATAACTTAAGAATTATCAGCATTCCAGAACAAGAAGAATCACACAAGTCCACGGAGGAAAGAGTTGAAGAACTGCTGGAAGAAACATTCTGTAACATCCTGAAAAGTGAAAAGATAAACATTCAAGAAGCTCAACTAACTCCAGGAAGGGTAGATCCCAAAAGAGAATGACCAAGACATATCATAGTCAAGCTCTCCAAACTCAAAGATAAGGAGAAACTTCTGAAAGCAGCCAGGGAAAACAGAAGTGTCACCTACAAAGGCAAGCAAGTCAGATTAAGCTTGGATCTCTCAGTAGAAACCATGCAAGCAAGAAGGCAATGGGGAGACATATATAAAACCCTGAAAGAAAAAAATTGCCAACCAAGAGTCCTTTATCCAGCAAAGCTATCAATCAAATATGATGGTATAATCAAAACATTCCAGGATAAACAGAAGCTAAGAGATTTTACCAAAGCCAACCCTGTGCTACAAAATATCCTAAAGGGAGTTTTGTGGACTAAGACCCAACAAGAACAGACAACAACCAGAGATTGACATACGTGGCAGCAGCTCCCTGAATTAAGTCAAAAGAAAGAAGAGTTGTTAACAGAACAAAACTATAAGAATAAACTCAGAGAATCTGGGAGGTCAGTCTATGATCAAAACAAGTACAATGTAAAAGAAAGTAAACATGTAAGAACAGAAATCCAGATAGTGAGAAGGCCAGGTCGATTACAGGATAAAATAGACTTTTGCACTAAATGGAGAGAAAAGTTAATGGACTATGAGGCAACCTGAAAGAAAATTAATACTTCACAACATACCAAGAGAATGAAAATCCAAGAAGAACATGAAAACATTAAAACTATGAGGAAACTCACAAGACAGAACACAAAAATCATGAACTCAACAAAGGAACACAAACAGATCAAAGGAGCAACAACACCACAAAAAACAAACAAACATAATGGCAGCAATTAATCAATACCTATCGATAATTACACTGGATATAAATGGAATAAATGCACCTGTTAAGTGGCAGAATGGATAAGAAAACAAGATCCTTCTTGCTGTCTGCAAGAGACACATCTCACACACAGAGACAAAAACAGATTAAAAGTCAAAGGATGGAAAAAAATATACCAAGCTAATTGCATTAAAAAAGCGAGCAGAAATGGCAATATTAATCTCTGATAAAATAAACTTTAAGGCAAAAAGAGCATAATAGATAAAGATGGACATTATCTCAGGATTAAAGAGACAATTGAACAAGATGAAGTAACCATATAATAAATATCTATGCACCCAATGAAAGAGCGCCAAAATATATAAAACAAACTCTAATATATTTGAGGGAAGAAATAGATGAATCTACAATAATAGTGGGTGATTTTAATACACCGCTTTCAAAAATGGATAGAACAACCAGAAAGAAACTTGACAAAGACACAGAAG
>NW_006408861.1:646715-648720 GCF_000296735.1 Chrysochloris asiatica | reverse complement strand
AATGCAGATGGGTCTCTTGTGATACAATAGTGAATAATTGTTATCAGGACTGATTGTGAAGGTTGGAAATGTAAAGGAAGACGTTTTATAAAAAGGAAGGGAGTAATTAACTTTCCAGTCTAGGAGTGGACGTCCCTAGGACCATCAATGGAGAAGAGCTGAGAGCAGGACCCTACCCAGAGAAGTAGCGATGCCTGAGATGGAGGCAGAGACGATGACATGGAGGGACTTTAGATCCAGAGAGGGAGAGCGACTGTGTGCTAAAGACTGGGGGTGGGAGGGTAGTGTAGAGGGGCAGGCTTGCAGGATATACCCTTTGGTTGGTTGATGATGCATGGAGGGGATTGTAACCATGCAATGAAACAATATACGATAGAATGAATGTAAAACTAATGTTCTCCTATGTAAACTATCATATAATTCACAAAAAAACATAAATAAATTTAAAAAAGTACCAGAAACCCTATACAGGGTAACTATGAGTTGGAATCAACTCAATGGCATACAATAACAACAACTATGTTATTGAGTTTCCCAGCTAAAACTTTATTCTCTTAAATTGTATTCCTTAAGAATAACTTGAATGAGTTAAGTTAAATCACTAGACTTTCAAAAAAGTTCTGGTATATTAGACCAGATTTCTCAATTTTTTTGTTGTTTATCTGACAGTTCTAGCTATATGTTGTTGTTATGTGCCATCAGCCCATTCTGACTCATAGCAACCCTGTATAGGGTTTCTGAGGAGTGGCTGGTGAATTTGAACCCTAACCTTGCAGTCTGGACCCACCTTGTGGTCTCATGCTTATCCTACAGTGCCACACCAGAACTCCATATATATATGTATGCATACAATATATATGTTGTTGTTAAGTGCTGTCAAATCAATTCTGACTCATAGAAACCTTATACAGAGTTTCTGAGGAGCAGCTGATAGGTTTGAACTGCCAGACTTTTGGTTCATAGTCTAGTGCTTTTCCTACAGCGCCACACCAGGAGTCTCTATCTATCTATCTATCTATCTATCTATCTATCTATCTATCTATCTATCCATATAGATATAGATATAGATATAGATATAGATATAGATATAGATATAGATATAGATATGAATGATGCATCTACCTATCTATCCATCCACCCACCCGTGTCTATTAAGTATATATCTATATATCTATCTACCTGCCTACTGTGTGTCCATCAAAATGGAGAGAGAGAGAATACATTATACTAAAGTCAGTAAGGAATCCTGGTGTGGAACTGTAGGATAAGCAGTTTACTGCTAACCTCAAAGTCAGCAGTTCAAACCCACCAGCCACTCCTTGAAAACCCTATACAGAGTCAGGCACTTTATAACAACAACAAAGTCATTTAATCATTAAACATCAGTAAAGCTTCATGTATCTCACTTCTAGAAAAATAAATGTAAAATATGAAAATATTTTTCATTATCACAAAGGATAATCTTGTACACATTCCAAGCATTACAATCTTCAGTTAAAGACCACTGTTCTGTGTGGGGGGTTCAGAGACAGGCAGTTAATAACATGATGACATATTTGATATTATCTTTTCATTGAAAATCATAGTGTTTTAACAACACAGTTAAAAGCTTTTAAGTGTTTCTGAATTTTAAAGATATAAAATCCTTATTTGTTCTTCCTATTTCTTTTCACCAGCATGGATTTTAATAGGTAATAGGGAGTCCTGTTGTGACGATGTAGGATAAACACTAGACCACAAGGTCTGTTTGAACCAAAAGTGTGCTGGTTCAAACCCACCAGCCACTCCTAGACAACCCCATACAGTGTCCTTATGAGTTGCTGTGCATTGGAACCAACCTGTTGTTGTTGTTGTTGTCAGGTGCCATCGAGTCAGAACCGACTCATAGTGACCCCATGCACATCAGAACAAAACAATGTCCGATCCTGGGCCAACCTCACTACTGCTGTCACACTTGAGTCCATCAATGATGCCACCTGGCCAATCCATCTCGTTAGGGGTCTTC
>NW_006408861.1:617417-645875 GCF_000296735.1 Chrysochloris asiatica | reverse complement strand
CACAATCGAAAGCCTTCGCGTAGTCAATAAAGCATAGGTAAACATCCTTCTGATATTCTCTGCTTTCAGCCAAGATCCATCGGACATCAGCAATGGTATCTCTCCTTCCACAGCCTCTTCTGAATCCAGCTTGAATCTCTGGAAATTCTCTGTCAATGTACGATTGTAGCCATTTCAACTAGATGGCACTTAATAACAACAACATGGAGCCCTGGTGATATAGTGGGTTACATGTTGGGCTGCTAACTTCAAGGTCAGCAATTTGAATCTATCAGCTGCTTCATGGGAGAAAGGTGAGGCTTTCTACTTGGAAAAGATTTACACCCTTTGGAACCCTATACAGGGTTGCTATGACTCAGAACTGACTCAACAACACCTAACAACAACAACTATGTCCTCCAGGTTATGCGACGTTTTGTAGATTCATCTTATTATTCAATGTTGCATAATATTCCACTACAACAGACTTGGGTTCTGCAATGTTGTGTAATGTAATGTATTATAATGAAAACAAAGTAGTATGATGTATTAAAGAAAGAGGGTTTGTTAGACTGAAGGGGACAGTTTAGCCCTGATCAGGAAAAGCTTCTCTGGATGTAACTTTTTTTTTTTTTTTTCAAGTTTTTATTGTAAATTGAGTGATAGTTAACATGGGGGAACATCAGTTTTACACTCATCCTATGGTATTCACATTTTATTGCAATGATTATACTCATATTTGTTTCATTACAATGATTACAATCCCCTGCATGCTTCATCATTCAGCAGTATTTGCTTCTATTCCCTCTGGGGGTTTTTGTTGTTGTTGTTGTGTTGTTGTTTTTTTGAATGTGCATTAAAACACTCAGGAATATACAATCATTCAAACAGCCAAAAGGCACACCTTGCATGAGGCTATAAATTTTTACAGGAAAACTTCTTCATAAGAAGTCCCTACAGTCATCCTATATGCTCTGAGAAAGTCAATCAAGATTACCCATTTGGGACCCAAAAAACAGTCATCATAACATTCTGAGCTCATCTCTCTGCCTTGAATTTAACTGGCCCAGCAGATCCCCAATTAAGCCACTGTTTTCATTTTATCTAAGAGTCCTAGTGTGGCACTGTGAGGTAATGCATCAGACTGCAAAGTCATTTGAACTTCAAGGTTGGTGGTTCAAGCTCACCAGCTGCTCCTCGGAAACCCTATACAGGGTTGCTTTGGGTCAGAATTGACTCAACGGCACTTAACAATTTGTTTTTTGTTCTTTTTAAGGCACTCTAAAGAGACTAAGACAAATATATTACTGAGAGAATGTGTCTGTAGTCTTCCACTGATTACAGAAGCACATTTCAACATCTTTTCTTTGTAATAAACCCATACATGTATGTGCTAGAACCATAGTAGCAATATTTTTTTACTTACCCTCATATGTCACCTGAATAGCTAAAATTTCAAAAGCTGAGAATAGCACATATTGGTGAGGATTTGGAGCAACAGGAATTCTGATACATTGTTATTGGTGGTGCTTATGTGCCATGAAGTCAGTTCCGACTCATAGTGACCCTGTACAGGGTTTCCAAGGCTGTAAATCTTTGCAGGAGCAGAAAACCTCATCTTTCTCTGGTGGAACAGCTGGTAGTTTTGAATCGCTGATCTTAAGGTTCACAGCCCGATTCATAACCACTACACTACCAGAGCTCCTGTTGGTAAGAGTGTAAAATGGTACAATCGCTCTGAAAAACCAGTATCTAATAAGATAAATGTATACATACATTACACTCAACAATTTCACTCATACATACCTACCCAATAGACATGAATACATATGTCTACTCCAAAATATGAGTGCTTATAGTTGTGCTTATAATAGTAGTACTTATAGTAGCTTATACACTGCCAACCCAAACAGACATGAGAAACCTGGTTGGATTTTATATTGTACATAATATTGTGCAAAATAAGCTAAACTCAAAAAGACACATACTTTATTATTACATTTAAAAAATGGAAGATTTTAATTAAAAAATGGAAAAAAATTGTAAACTTCTCCAATATCACCAAACACCTTGTGGGAATGAGTTCCTGCTGCTGGGGATTCAGGATCATAACTTAGGGGGACCCCATGGTCAATTGGCATAACATAGTCCACAGAGACAATGGGATTAAAAGCTCATAAGCAGCCATCTAAGGTGCAACTTCTGTCCAGGGGGAAAGAGGAGTGATGAAAATTAAAGATACTTGGAATCAATTAGTCCAGTGGACTAATGGATTTTATAACATCAGTTTCTGACCCTGAGATCAGAAGAACTAATGATGCCCTGCTACTAAAATACCAACTGTTCTTAAAAGGATCAAATTAGAAGGTCTTAGATAGAGTGGGAGAAATTATGGAACAAAATCCAAAATTATAAAAATTATAAAAGCCCAGATTTACTGGTTGGAAAGAAATTGGAGAAACCTGAAACCATGGCCCTCAACCACCTTCAGGTCTGGAACTGGAACCACCCTTATGGCTCAATTTTCAGCCAAGCAATAGATAGGTATATAGGAAGGGCAATAACATTAGTGAGGTCAACATTAGTGAGGTATGCACACCATGGAATAGTCAATCATTTGAGATCAAAAGGGCAGCGTTTACCTAAGGACAAAATTCATAAGGGTTGAGAATGAAGGTGAAATGGAAATAAGAATCATAGGGAGGATGTGATGTAACTGATATTATATAGTGGTGGTGGTGGTTATAGTGACCCTGTGTAGGGTTTTGGAGGCTGTAAACTTTTATGGGAGCAGAAAATCTCATCTTTCTACTGTGGAACAGCTGGTAGTTTCGAACTGCTGACCTTGAGGTTTGCAGCTGAACTCATAACCACTACACTACCAGAGCTCCTTGATATTACATGGAGGGGACTGCAATCACTGAAATGAAATACAGTGTATGATTTATTGCACATAAAACTGATTATCTGCTCTGTGAACCTTCACTCAATTTACAATAAAAAAAAAATTTTTTTTTTTAAGTTCAAACTTTTCCAAAAAAATTCTGTGTTGTTAAAAGTCAGGAGAGTTAAAAAAAAAAAAAAAAAAAATCAGGAGAGTAGTTTCCTTTAGGGAGGAAAGAAATCTAGCAGTTTAGGAGAAGATAAAAGAAAGTCTTCTGGAATGCAGAGGTGAAGATTCATTGAGCTCTGCATTTATTATTCTGCATGTTTGATACTTTTCTATGTCCTGAAGCAAAGAAATGTTGACCTTCCTTCCAAAGGAACACCAGTCTAGCAACAACAAAGTAAATATGCAGCAACCGTAATCAAGTCATGGAACTCAGCACTCCGAGTGGAACAATCTGGGGAAGGCAGCAAGATGGTGGACTAGGCAGTAAACCTATACAAACCCTCTACAACAAAGATATGGAAAACCAAATCAAACAGATGCAGATGACAGTCTTAAACCTCGAGCTTCAGATGAAGGGATGGAGAAGTGGATTGAATGCTTACTAGGAAAGAAAGCAGAACACAAACGGCAAAAAATAGAGATAGACTGGTGATCTGTGCAGCTGACCTAATGCGATGTGGCCATTTTAAGTTTTATAAGCAGCTTCAGAGACAAAACAGCATATTGACATTGCAGAAACATACCGGGTGATACACGTGATAAAGATGGGGTGTTTTCTTGTTCCCCACACTGCCACGGTGACCTGAGGTGTGGCCAACATCCACATGCACACACCCCCAGGAAAGCTCCCAGATGTCAGAGCCTTTGGAGGTGAGCTTCGCAGTCCTGAGGCCCATCTGGGTGAGTGAGAAGCTATCTGCATTAATCCCAGCACTTGGATTCAGGTGAGCCCTGCTCCAAACCTGCAGATTTGGCCCAGGCCAGCCCTGGACTAACCAGCCAACCAGATGTGGTGTGGTCAACTTGAACTTTCATGGGCAGCTTTGAAGGCAGAGGGCAATTGGTGGCACAGAGGCATACTGCTTATTAGCAGAGAGAAAGGTTAGGAGGTTTTTTTTCTTGTATCCCATACTATCCTAGTGACCAGAGGTGTGGCCAGCCCCCACATTCCCATTGAAGTCACAGGGGCATCAAAGTGTGTAGGGAGCTAGCAACACCAACCCCAGCACCTGGTATTAGGTGTGACCTACTCCAGACCTGCTGAACTGGTTCTGGTCAGCTATGGACTAGTGGAACCACTCACATTTGCCCTCTGAGACAAAAATACCCTGATTCCCCAGCTGTTTTGGGGTATGCACAAACTACTTCCAGATTGGGTGCCCAGAACAGACAACACCTAGCCCTTCAGGGACTCCATCTAGGGCCTGCACAACATTGTTTCATCCATTGCCCACCCACCCATGAGGTTCTTAGCTGGCAGGAGACCCAGAATTTTCTCCTCTCTGGGTCTGGTACCTGCCCTGGCTTTTTCCTATCTTTGTTGTAGTTTGTTTGTTCTTTCTTTCTCTTACTCCTCTCTACACCTACCTTTGCACATAGCAAATGATAGCAATCAATTAATAACTATCGATAATAACACTGAACATCAGTGGAATGAATGTCCCGATCAAGAGACAGAGAGTAGTAGAATGGATAAGAAAACAGGATCCTTCAATATACTGTCTACAAGAGATGCATCTTAAACACAAAGACAAAATTATGTTAAAAATAAAAGAATGGAAAAAATAAATAAAGCTAATGACAATCAAAGTCAAGCAGGAGTAGCAATATTAATTTCTGATAAAATAGACTTTACAGCAAAAACCAGCATCAGAGTCAAAGAAAGATATTATCTCATGATTAAAAGGTTAATTGAAAAAGAAGACATAACCATAATAAATATCTATGCTTCCAATGAAATGTCTCAAAATACAGAAATCAAACTCCAATAGAATTGAAGAAAGAAATAGATAGCTCTACACTAATAGTAGGAGATTTCAATACACCATTCCCAATGAAGGACAGAATGACTAAAAAAAAAAACTCAGCAAAGACACAGAAGAATTGGACAACACAGTCAACCAACTGGACCTCATAGACGTATACAGAGCACTCAATACAAGAACACAATATTCATTCTTTTCCAGTGCACATGGAGCATTCTCCAGAATAGACCATATGATAAGCCATGAACAATTCTCAATAAATGTAAAAACATGAAAATACTACACAGCATCATTTCAGATAACAATTCTGTAAAATTAGAAATAAACAATGTTGTTGTAATTAGGTGCCATCGAGTTGGTACAGACTCATACAGACCCTATGCAAACAGAATGAAACACTGCCCAGTCCTGGGCCAACCTCACAATTGTTGCTACGCTCAAGCCCATTGATGCTGCCACTTTGCCAATCCATCTCGCTGGGTGTCTTCCTCTTTTTCTCTGGCCCTCCACCTTATCAAACATGATATCCTTCTCCAGCGACTGGTCCCTCCTGACAATATGTCTGAAGCATGAGAAACGAAGTTTGGCCATCCTGGCCTCCAAGGAACACTCTGACTGTACTTCGTCCAACACAGATCAAAAAATTAAATACATGGAAATTGAGTAACACCCTGTTTAAAAGCTACTGGGTAATAGAATAAATTTTAAAAATAAAAGAAATCCTTGAATCAAATGAGAATGAAAACACAACATACCAAAATTGTAGGGACATGGTAAAAAACAATGCTTACAGGGCAATTTATATCAATAAACACACACATTCAAAAATAAGAAAGAACCAAAGTCAACACATTAACATAATATCTCCAACAATTAGAAGAAGAGCAGCAAAGTAAGCCTATAGTCACAAGAAGAAAAGAGCAGATAAAGATTAGAGCAGAAATAAATCTAATACAAAACAAACAAACAAAAAAATTGTATCAACAAGACAAGAAGTTGGTTCTTTGAAAGGATTGATAAAATTGGCAAACCATTGGCAAATATAACAAAAGAAAAGTTAATAAGAGACAATATGGGTGACATTACAACAGAACCAAGAAAAATAAAATGGATAAAAGCAGAATACTATGAAGAATTGTAGTACAACAAATTTGAAAATCTAGGAGAAATGGACAAGTTTTTAGAAAAATACAACCTACTTAAACTAACAGAATGAAGTAACAAATTTGAATAGACTCATAACAAAAGGAGAAATTTATCAGATCTTTATAAAACTCCCAACAAAAATAAGGGGGAGACTTCCAGTTTGGTGGAGGCAGAGCAGAGTCAGGTAGGACAGGCTCCACAGGGGAGGGGATGAAAACCCAGAGACACGGCTCTGACGAAACTGCACCAGACCTCTGGATCCAACATAAGGGTCAAAGCGTCAGTTTCCCGCAACCACCAGTTGAAAAATCACGGTATAAAGGAAAACATTGTGATATAAAAATTGGTCAAGACACGGGACTCCCTCTGCTGCCATTCCGCCCAGGCAGAGGTCAGAGGGTGGGGCTACAGCCAGACTGACTGGCACAAGGAACCAGTGCTAAAAGTGGTGCGGTGATAGTTGTAAAAGGAGATGTGGGGGGATGCTACACGTTTTTTCCTCCTCTTCCCTGTCGCACCTTCTTTGCCCAACCCAGACAACTTCAGGTGGGTGGGTGCGCACCCCCAAAAAAGTCCAGTTGAGACCACAGCTTTCCTACAGCACAGAAAGAAAGATCCCCATTGGTCCAAGGGCAAATTCTTTGGCTGCTGCTTTTGGCTTCTGCCTGTGGGTCCGAGCCTTATAGTTAACTTGTGCAGGACCATTAACCCCTGCCAACCCAGCAAGAAAAAAACAGGTTTACCCTGACAGACAAACCATATGACCAATCTGTAAAAACCCAACATAAAAAGACACAACTAGTTCAAGAATTATGCTGTGCACACGCAGATATATAAGTGACCTTCAGACACAAAAATAGTCAACAATCTTCCTTCCACTAATGTCTCAATATCTATCTGTGCACCTGTACAGTGGTAACTAGAGGAGGGGCCTGTGTGAGTGGACACCCCCACCCACTACTGGAGAATACAATGGTGCACACACACTGCCTGTGTAGCAAGGTGACTGGACAGTTGGCCACAGTTTTGTTTCTGTTTCACAGTGGAGGTTCTTGTCTCTATTTTGTATTGCATCTGCTTTTGATCCTTTTAATCACACATTTTTCCTGGAAGTGAGAACTTTTTCTCCCTACGTTACCCAAGCAGAGACAGCAATCATGGCCATATAGCCAAACTACAAACATACCCCATAATATCCCACCATTGACACAAGAGCCAATAACAGCTGTTAAGCATTTCATGCGAGAAGGGAAGCCTATCTCCTGATCATATCCACGGGGAGAAACCCAGTAAGCTTTATACCACAACAACAAACATCCATTTAAGCATTAAAAAACCCACATAACTACTGGAAATGACAAATAAAACATCGCAAGCACAATAAAGGATCTCAAAACATGTCCAAAAACAGAAAAGAGTAACTGAGACAAATGCACTGGAGACAGACAAAGACTCTCCAGAAGAGGAAGAGCAGGTTTTGGATTTGCCTGACAAGGAATTTAAAAGAATGATATGGAAACAAATTCAAATGCTCCAAAACGGGGTGGAGGAAAACAAGGAAGAAGTCAGGAAAGTACTACAAGGACAATCAAACAAGATCGATACAGCCTAGGAAACAATCCAAAACCTGCAAAAAGAGGTCCAGATGATTCATAATAAGATATCAGAAATAGACAATACATTGAAGGGGAAAGGCGAAGAATTGAAGAGATGGAAGCCAGAACCAGTGATCTGGAAGACAAATCTCTCAATACTGCTAAGTAAGAAGAAAAAGCAGAAAGAAGGCTTAAAAAATATGAAGAGAGTCTCAGATTCATGCTGGATAACATGAAAAGGAACAACTTAAGAATTATTGGCATTCTGGAACAGCAAGAATCAGAGAAGTCCACAGAGGAGATAGTGGAAGAGCTTCTGGAAGAAAATTTCCTTAACATCTTGAAAGATGAGAAGATAAACATTCAAGAAGCCGAATGTACAACAGGAAGGATAGACCTCAAAAGAAAATCACCAAGACATAATAATCAAGCTCTCCAAAAATCAAAGACAAAGAGAGAATCCTAAAGGCAGCCAGGGAAAAGAGAAATGTTACTTACAAAGGCAAGCAAATCAGATTAAGCTCTGACTATTCAGCAGAAACCATGCATGCAAGAAGAAAATGCAAGAAAAAGCCCTAAAAGAAAAAACCTGCCAACCAAGAATTGTCTATCCATCAAAACTGTCAATCAAATACAATGGTACAATCAAAACATTCCAGGATAAACAGAAGCTAAGAGATTTTGTCAAAGCCATTCCAGCATTTCAAAACATCCTAAAGGGAGTTCTTTGGACTGAAAACCAACAATAACTGACAACAACCAGAGAATGACAGGTGTGGCAACACCACCTGGAACTCAGATGACAGATAGCGGAGTTCAGGATGAAACAAAATTACAACAATGAACTCAAAGGAGCTGGGAGATCAACCAAATATCAAAACAATAACAATGTTAATGAAGGGAACAGTGTAGAAACAGAGATACAGGTGGTGAGGATGTCAGGTAGATTACAGGATACAAAAGATTGTCTTAAATGGAGAGAAAAGTTAATAGACTATAAGGTAACCCCAAAGAAAGTTAATACTTCACTACTTACCATGAAAATGAACTTCCAAGCAGAACAAGCAAACATGAAAACTAAGAAGTAACCAACAAGAAATAGCACAAAAAACACAAACTTGGCAAAAGAAGGCATGCAGAACAAAGGAACGAACAGCACTACCAAAAAATTAACATAATGGAAGCAATTAATTCATACCTATCGATAATTACATTGAATGTCAATGGATTAAATGCACCAGTGAAGAGACAGAGTGGCAGATTGGATAAGAAAACAAGATCCTTCAATATGCTGCCTGCAAGAGACACACCTTACACACAAAGACAATAACAGACTAAAAGTTAAAGGATGGAAAACAATATACCAAGCTAACTGCAAAAATAAACAAGCAGGAGTGGCAATAATAATCACCGATAAAGTAAACTAAGACAGAAACCAGCATAAGAGATAAAGAAGGACACTATCTCATGATCAAAGGGTCAGTTGAGCAAGACAACATAACCATAATAAATAGGTATGCTCCCAATAAATGAGCACCAAGATATATAAAGCAAACCTTACTAGAATTGAAGAAAGAAATAGATAAATCTACAAATAAAGTGGGAGATTTTAATAGGCCACTTTTGAAAAGGGACTGAACAACCAGAAAGAAACTCGACAAAGTTACAGAGGAACTAAGCAACATAATCAACCAACCTGACTGCATAGATGTGTACAGAGCATTCAACCCAACAACAGCACAATACACATTCTTCTCCAGTGCACATGGAACATTTACCAAGTTGGGGGAACTAAAGAAAAAATTCAAGCCTTGACTTTCATTATTGAAAGATTCACTGGGCAAATTATTGAATGATGCAGAATGCATCAAGAAAATATGGAAGGAATACACAGAGTCATTATACCAAAAGGAAATGGTTAATGTTCAACCATTTCAAGAGATACCATATGAACAAGAGCCAATGATACTCAGAGAGGAAGTCCAAAGTGCATTGAAAGAACAAGGCACCAGGAATCAGCACCAGAGGCACTCACTCATCTTTGCCAAGAAATTTGGAAGACAACTATCTGGCCGACTGATTGGAAGAGATCAATATTTATGCCCATTCCAAAGAGAGGTGATCCAATGGAATGCAGAAATCATCAGACAATCTCTTTGATATCTCAAGCGAGTAAAGTTTTGCTAAAGGTAATACAGAAATGGCTACAATCATACATTGACAGAGAACTTCCAGAGGTTCAAGCTGGATTCAGAAGAGGCCGTGGAACAAGAGATATCATTGCTGATGTCCGATGGATCTTGGCTGAAAGCAGAGAATACCACAAGGATGTTTACCTGTGCTTTATTGACTACGTGAAGGCTTTCGATTGTGTGGATCATGACAAGCTATGGACAACATTGAGAAGTATGAGTATTCCAGAACACTTAATTGTACTTCTGAGGAATCTGTACCTAGACCAAGAAGCAGTTGTCTTCTCACACCAGCTATAACAGCAAAGATTTAACAAGTAGAGGGCAGTAAATGCTGGCAACTATGTGGAGAGACTGGGACCCTCCTACATTGTTGGTGGGATTGCAAAATGGTATAACCACTCTGGAAAGCAATATGGCATTTCCTCAAAAGGTTGGAAATAGAAAAACCTTATGATCCCACAATTCCTCTACTTGGTATTTACCCACAAGTATTACGAGGCATAACACGAGTAGATATATGCACACCAATGTTCATAGCAGCACTATTCACAATAGCAAAAAGATGGAGACAGCCTGAGTGCCCATCAATTGAAGAATGGATAAAGAAACTGTGGTACATACACACAATGGAATACTATGCTACCTTGAAGAACCACAAGGAAGCTGCAAGCCACCACATAATGTGGATGAACCTTGAGGACATTATGCTGAGTGAAATTAGTCAGTCACAAAAGGAGAAATGCTGCATAAGACCATTATTGTAAAAGACTAAGAAAAATAACACACCCAAAAGGGGAAAAAACTATATATATAATTGCTGATCACTGGTATGTATCGGATGAGTGGAGGGGAGGGAGGGGAATATAGAGTACAGGGTAGGGAATAAACACAGGAAAGCTTGGGTGCTGGGGGGGGGGCAATACACTAAAGAGGGAGGGAAATAGAAGAACAAGGTGGATAGGAGAACAGTTAGGCAGGTTCCCATGGGCTAAGTGGGACAGAGGTAAATGATGATGTATGCACAACCTTGGAACAACAGGGCTTCGGTATACAGGGATTGAGGCATGGTTTGAAAGGGTAAAAAAGGGGAATAATGTTAAGATGCTTGTCTGTCTTTTGAATCTTGGTTTCCCTTGCCTACCATTGTGAAATAGACACTTTAGAGGGAAGGGGGATAGGAATAGCAAGAAACATCACCATAGAAAACTTGTAAGTCTGTCTTTAGTCCATAACTGATTGAAATACCTTAAAAGGGACTAGAAATTGCCCAGTGAAAGAGACCTCTTGTGGAGCTTTTGCATTGCATAAGACCATTGGTGGAAACCAGAATCCCATCCAGAAATGTTTGAAGTTGGAAATTTACACTGGAAAGGATGAGGAGACCACCCTGGAGCGGCTAAAAGAACAGAAGATACTTCATGAAGGAAGACCAGGAGGAAAAATCAAAAACAATAATGGCAGTATGATTGATTGCTACAAAAACAAGTAAGTTGTTTGCCCGGGAGCCATCAAGGCAAGTGGTTGGGTCCTCTCAGAGCAAACTCCCTTCTAAGACTAAGATTCAAGGGAAATACACGAGCAGGCATGTGGCCTAGCTGGTGACCACATTGGTGGAAGAAGGGAAAAAAACAGCAATGAAGTTGTGATCTAAGTCCAACCACATTCAATAGACTCCTGTGAACCCTGGAGGAGACCTGGATGGCCAGCAGTTACAGCAAGACCCAGGGACACCTGGGCCCAGAGGTAGTGACATGGCCACAGAGGACTAGAACATAGAATGAAGCGTCTAGCTGATATGAAGTGAGAGGAGATGCACAAGAACACCCATACTTGTAAATAGTACACACCTGACCTGGCTTCAATGGCTGGATGATCAAAACTCAACTAGAAGAAGAAAGAAGAGGGGAGGGGGGAAAAGAAGTAACCCACACAATTTGATGACCTTTACTATACGTATGGATGTAGTGACTCAAAAAAGGGAACAAATCTTTACAGCAAGGATTACTCCTACCCCTTCGGTACACAGGGTTGACAGGGATGGGCAACTTAAACATTGGCTACCCAAAATGGGGGTGGTGGAGTTATAAAGGCAAGAAGTGACTGGCTTACAAGCTTTCAAGAGGGAGCCTAGTTCCAGACAGGGAAGAGGTAGGTAGAACCTCCATTGACTGATTTCCAATCTGTTGTGACCAGTCTGGCAAAAGGAAATGGGGATAAGACTCTTGTGATACAATAGTGAATAATGCCCATCAGGACTGACTGTGAGGGTCAGAAATGTAGAGGTAGATGTTTTTTTGACAAAAGGAGGGGAGTGATTGATTTTGCAGCCCTAGAGTGGAGGTCCCTGGAACCATCAAGTGAGAAGAGCGGAGAGCATAACCATACCCAGAGAGACAATGAAGCCAGGGATGGAGACAGATACAATGATGTGGACAGATGGAGCGGCTGGGGACACTGGATTCAGGGAGTGAGAGGGCTGTGTGCTGACAGCTGGGGGGTGGGGGGCAGGGCGGGCCTGTGGGGTGTATCTTTTGGTTATTTGATGAAGTATGGAGGGTATTGTGATCATTGTAATGAAATGAAATATGATAGGATGAATGTAAAACTGATGTTCTCCCATGTAAACCCACATAATTCACAATTAAAACTTTAAATAAATAAATAAGTTTGGGCTCAGATGGCTTTACTGGTGAATTTTTTCAAACATTCTGAGAAAAGCTGACATCAATTCTACTTAAACTATTCCAGAACATAGGAACGGATGGAAAACTTCTGAATACATTTTATAAAGCAGTCACAACCCTGTAATCAAAATCAGGCAAAGACATAACAAAAAATAAAATTACAGAAAAATGTCCCTCATAAACGTAGATGCAAAAATTCTCAGCAGAACTCTAGCATACAAAATTCAACATATAAAAAAATTAGTACATCATGACCAAGTGAGATTCATTTGAGGAACTCAAGGATGGTTCAATATTAGAAAAGCAATCAGTGTAATCCACCACACAAATATAACAATGGAAAATAACTACATGATCATATCAACTGATGCAGAAAAGGCATTTGTCAAAATCCAATATGCATTCTTGATAAAAACACACAACAAAATAGGAATAGAAGGGAAATTGTTTTACATAATTAAGGGTATATATACAAATCCAATAGTCAACAGTACTCTCAATGGGAGAAACTGAAAGCATTCCCTTTGTGACAAAAACCAAGCAAGGATGCCCTTTATTACCACTCCTATTCAATATTGTGTTGAAAGTCTTAGCCAGAGCTATAAGGCAAAGAAGGGAGATTAAAGGCATCCAAACTTGCAAAGAAGAAATAAAACTCTATTTGCAGATGATATGTTACTATATATATATATATATATGTTGTTGTTGTTGTTAAGTGCCGTCGAGTCGGTTCCGACCCATAGCGACCCTGTACAGGGTTTCCGAGGGTGTAAATCTTTACGGGAGTAGAAAGCCTCATCTTTCTCCCGCGGAGCGGCTGGTAGTTTCGAACCGCTGACCTTAAGGTTCGCAGCCCGATTCGTAGCCACTACGCTACCAGAGCTCCTATATATATATATAGAAAATCCCAAACACTCAGCAAGAAACTTATTGGAACATTTGAAAAACTCACCAAAGTGTCAGGGTATAAGATCAGTATACAAAAAGCAGTTGGATGCCTCTACACTAATAAAGACAGCTCTGAAAAGGAAAACAGTACCATTTACAATAGTCACCCAAAAAATGAAATACTTAGGAATAAATCTAACCAAAGAAACAACAGACATATACAAAGGAAACTACAAAATACTATTACAAGGAACTGAAAGAGACTTACAAATATGGAAAAATATATCAAACTCATAGGTAGGAAGACTTAACATTGTGAAAACGTCAACACTACCCAGCACAATCTATAGGTAGAATGCAATCCCAATGCAGATTCCAATATCATTCTTTAAAGAGATAGATCACTAACTTCATATGGAAAGGAAAGAGAATGCGGATAAGCAAAAAATTGCTTAAGAAGAAGAACAAATCTGGAGACCTCTCTTTCTCTGATCTAAAATTTTACTACACAGCCACAGTGGTCAAAGCAGCCTGGAAGTGGTACAGTGGTACATAGATCAATGGATAGAATTGAGAACCCAGAAGTAATTCCATTAACATACAGGCAGCAGATCTTTGTCAAAGGGTCAAAACACATAATACGGGGAGATATTGTCCCTTCAACAAATGGTCCTGGCAAAACTGGAAATTCATTTGCAAAAAAAAAATTTTTAATGAAACAAGACCCATATCTCACACCCTATGCACAAACTCAATGTGGATTGAAGACTTAAATGTGAAACTTAAAACTACAAGGATCATCAGTGAAAATATGGGGACAAACTTAAGAACATAGTATAGGTATACATAGCATAAATACATTGTCAAACATAACTAAAACACTCACAAACAATCCAAGACAAAATAGATGACTGGGACTGCTAAAAATTAGATACTTATGTGCCTCAAAAGATACTGTCAAAAAAGTAAAAAGAGATCCCACAGATTGGAAAAAATTTTTTTGCAATAACATATCAGACAAAGGACTAACCTCTACATTTTACAGAAAATTACACCTCTACAAGAAAAATACAAACAACCCAATTTAAAAATGGGCAGAGCCATGAATAGATACTTCACCAAAGAAAATATTCAGGCAGCCAACAAACATATGAAGAAATGTTCACAATTATTAGCCACTGTTGTTTTTGTTGTTGTCATTGTTGTTAAATGCCTTTGAGTTCATTCCGACTCATAGCAACCCTGTATAGGAATTCCCAGGAGTGGCTGGTGAATTTGAATGTCCGACCTTGTTGTCAAACTGACCTTGCATTATCCCAGAGCACCATCCAGGACCTCCATTAGACATTTGTTGTTGTTGTTAAATGCCAATAAGTGCCAAGGTTTTGTATGGGGCTCAGGATTCCACCTAAGGTCTTATATATTACAAAGGCTCTGCAAGAAACCTGTTTCACTGGGCAAGTTCTAGAACCCCTAAAAAGATATTCCAATCAGTTATAGCCTGAAGACAGGTTTACAAGTTTTCTGTAATCATGTTTCCCAATATTCCTTTCTATCCTACTCAAGTGTCTATTTTACAATAGTAGGCAAGGGAAGCCAACATTCATAAGACAATCAAGCACCTTAACACTATTTTCCCTCTTTTACCCATTCAGACTATGCCTTGATCCCTGTATCACAGAGCCCTGTTGTTCCAAGGTTGAGCATACATCTCTATTTACCTCTGTCCCATTTAGCCTATGCAAACCTACCTAAGTGTTCCCCTATCTACCTTGTTCTTCCAGCACCTTCCACCTTCCCCAACACCCAAACTATGCTATGTCGATCCCCTTCCCTGTGCTTTACTGTCCCCTCCCTACCACCCATGGTAGCCAACAAGAAATTTTCTTCTTTTAGTATGGATATCTTTTCTTAAGCTTCATATTTTAAATGTTTCCAAGTTTTTCTTGGATTTTCATTGTCTTGGTATATTGTGAAGTACTGATTTTTCTTTGAGGTTACCCTATATTCTATTAACCTTTCCTCCATTTAAAACAGTCTATTTTATCCTGTCAACTACCTGACCTCCTCATCACCTGCATCTCTTCCTATATTTTTACCTTCTTTCACATTGTAATTGTTTTGATCATAGACTGACCTCCCAGATCCTCTGAATTCATTCTTGTATTTATGTTATGTTCTGGACTCTTTCATCTGTCGATTAAGCTCCAAATGGTGTTACCACATATGTCCATCTTGGGCTGCTGTCTATTCTTGTTGGTTCTCAGTCCAAAGAATTCTCTTTAGGATGTTTTGAAGTGCTGGGTTGCCTTTGACAAAATCCCTTAGCTTCTGTTTATCCTGAAATGTTTTTATTACACTGTCATATTTGATTTGACAGTTTTGCTGGGTAGACAATTCTTGGTTGGCAGTAAGAAAGAAAAAATCTTTCAGGGTTTAATATATGTCTCCCCACTGTCTTCTTGCCTGCATGGTTTCTGCTAAGAGATTCAAGCTTAATCTGATTTGCTTGCCTCTGTAAATAACACTTCTCTTTTCCCTAGCTGCTTTCAGGATTCTCTCCTTATCATTGATTTTAGAGAAGTTGATTATCATACGTCTTGGTGATATTCTTTTGGGATTTATCCTTCCTGGGGTTCATTGAGCTTCTTGAATGCTTATCTTTTCAATTTTCAGGATGTTAGGGAAATTTTCTTCCAGAAGTTCTTCAACTATCTCCTCTGTGGACTTGCTCATCTATCTTAGCAGTATTGAGAGCTTTATCTTCTAGCTCACTGCTTCTGGCTCACTGGTTCCAGAATACCAATAATTCTCAAATTATTCCTCTTCATGAATCAGATTCTTTTCAGATTTTTTTTTTATCCTTTTTTCTGCTTGCTCCTCTATCTTAGCAGTATTGAGAGATTTATCTTCTAGCTCACTGGTTCTGGCTTCCATCTCTTCAATTTTACTCCTTTGCCCTTTTAGTGTATTGTCCTTTTCTGATATTTTATTACTACTCATTTGGACCTATTTTTGAAGGTTTTGGATTGTTTCCAATGCTATTTCTATCTTATTTGATTGTTCCTGCAGTGCTTTCCTGACTCTTCCTTATTTTTCTCAACCCCTCTGTGGAGCATTTAGATGCACCTCAGTATCATTCTCCTGATTCCTTCGTAAGTAGTTCCAAAGCCTGCCTTCCTTCCAATGGGAAGTCTAGGTCTACCTACAAGTCATTTGTTTCAGTTACTCTATCTTGTTTATGGACATGTGCTGTAATCTTTGACTGTCTCTTGAGCATCTTCAATAATTAGATGTGTTTTCAATAATTAGGTGAATGTATGCTGATGTATTATTAAGTTTTCTGATTGCTTCCAGGTAGACGTGATCAGGAGATGGGCTTCCCTTTTCACTTTTCTTTATTACTAAAGTCAGAGTAACTGTAGCAGGTGTTAGGTGCCTATCTGGTGTATAGAAACTGGTATTGGTTCTTGTCTCAATGGTGGAATATTATGGGGTATGCTTGTAGCTTGGCTATATGACCACAATTGCTGTCTCTTCTTGGGTAACTTAGGGAGAGGAAAAAGCTCCCCCTAAGGTAAAAGGGGACTCCTGGTGTGGTGCTGTTGGTTAATGCAAAGTCCACTTGGACCAAGAGATTTGCAGTTCAAGTTCACCAGATGCTCCTTGGAAACCCTATACAGAGTTGCTATGGGTCAGAACCCAACTTGATGGCACTTGTCAGCAACAACAACAACAAGGTAAAAGGGGAATCAAAAACACAAAAACAAAAAATAAAACCACAATAGAAACAAACAAACAAACAGATTGGATACTACAGTGTATAATCACAAATGCAAAAACCATAGCAAAATATGAGTATGACTTTAATGAGACTTGCTCAGCCGGATGAAGCTGTTCTGGGAGACTGTTCCATTTTAAGCAGTTCCTGTTGCCTCCTCCCCCTTCTTAGATTCTGTGCATTGTGGTTTTTGATTATCAGATCCATGCATATGTGTAGTAGAACCCTCTGGGGTTGGGAAGGTATCCACTTGCTCAGGCACCCCCTCTAGTCATCAGAGTGGAGATGCACAGACAGTGAGAGCCCAATGATCAGGAAAAAATGTTCACACCTTTATCTCCAAATATCAGTAGAAGAATTGATGCCTTTGAATTGTAGTGTTGGAAGAGAATACTGAAAGTGCCACAGACTGCCAAAAGAACCAATAGATCTGTTTTGGAAGAAGTGCAGCCAGAGTACTCCTTGGAGACCAAGATGGCTAAGCTTCGTGTCTCATACTTTGGACATATTGTCCAGAGGGAACAGTCACTGGAGAAGGATGTCATGCTGCGTAAGGTGGAGGGTCAGAGAAAAGGAGGAAGACCCCTAACGAGATAGATTGGCCAGGTGGCATCATTGATGCACTCAAGTGTGGCAGCAGTAGTGAGATTGGCCCAGGATTGGACATTGTCTCATTCTGCTGTGCATAGGGTTGCTATGAGTCAGTTCCAACTCGATGGCACCTGACAACAACAACAACAATCAGTCAGACAACTGTGGTGGAAGTGCTCCTGTGATCCTGCTCTTGTTCATCACACCCAAGATGGCCACTCCAGCACTCGCTGGCAGATGCAGATTAGAAAATGCCACTTTTCTTGCTCTTGATACAAATTGCACTAGCAATAAACCTTCAATCCTTCTAAATATTCCTTTATATGTACTTTTGGGACTGTAACCTGAACTTGCTTCATATGATATTCTGTGTTATTACTGTCAGAGGTCTACATCATGCTTCTCCCTAATTTGCCATCAAGCCACACCCTATCTCTGTATTTCAACTGTTGTAAATTTAAAGAGACATGAATAGGGTGGGTGAGTAGGCTGCTTTTCATTCTGTTGTTCCTGGAATCACCATCAGTGGGAGCTGACTGAACAAGAGCAATGAAACAGAACCAAACTCAATGTGCAAACCACCTTTGCTATTCAAACTGACCCTGAGGTTTGGGTCAGCTTTACAAGTCATAAAAACATATTGGAAATTTTTAATATAGATGATAATGTTGTTACTGTTGTTAAATGTCATAGAGCCCACTCTGACTCATAGCAACCCTGTATAGGATTTCTGAGGAACAGCTGGGGAATTTGAACTGCTGACATTGTGGTTCACAGTTCCTACAGCTCCACACCAGAAGTCCTAAGATAGCTATTATTAGTTACTGTCTTTAGGTGGAATAGTGATATTGCAAGGAGAATTTCCTTATATTTTAAGTATTTAGGGGTGAAGTGTCAAGATGTTTCGATACTTATTTAGAAAAACAAAAGTGAACAGCTAGTAAGCTTGGTGAAAGATATATAGGTATTGTAGTAGTCTTTAAATTTATTTTTGGATTTTAAAAATTTCTAAAGAAATTTAGTAAGAAGAATTTCTAAGTACATTGCAATTAAAATGACACTTGGTTTTATTTAACACACTTGATTACAAGAAAATTAATATTGCTGCTAGGTGCCAATAAGTCAGTTCCAATTGATAGCGACCCTGTATAAGATTTCTGAGGAGCAGCTGGTGAGTTTGAACCACCATCTTTGCTATTCAAACTGACCTTGAGGTTTGGGCCAGGTTTACATTTTGATATGTTAATGAAGAGAAACTAAATAGAAATGGGAATTAGGAAATCCTGCTGGAAAGACTAGAAATAGATATGGCAAGTTAATGGATAAAGCTAAAGGCACTTGAGAGGGGCAATATCAAATCACAAATGCACACACAGAATTTCTCACAATCTGAGGGGGCAGCAGAGAAACACTCTTTAAAATAGGAACATTTCTTTGGAAAATTCTTCTTCTGATAGCCATGGTTTTTAGTGCTTTAGTTCAGAATAAGGATACTGGTGGTTCTGGTAGCAGGACTCTCTTCTCTCATCTAGGAGACCTGTGTTTGGTTCCTAGCCAATGTACTTCATGCACAGCACCACCTGTCTGCGAATGGTGGTTTGCATGTTTCTGTGATGCTGAACAGGCACAGATTTCAGATGAACAAGGAAGTCCTGATGTGGTCTGTAGGATAAGCGTTGGACTGTTAACCACAAGGTCTGAGATTCAAACCCACCAGCCACTCCTAGAAACCCTACACAGTATTGTTATAAGTTGAAACCTACTTGACTGCAGTTAACAACAACAGGAAGAAATGTCAGGAAATCTACTTCCACAATAGCATTTTGTTCCATTGTTCAAGGGTTCCCCATGATTCAGGGCCTATGTAAAATATTCTTCAAGATGTTACACTGTAATAAAAAAGATTTAATGAACAAAAGGAAATAGCAAATATATTTTCTTTTTAGGGGAAAAAAAAGCATAGAAAAAAGGTAGATAACCTCTGTCTCAAAATTTCTATTTAAAGCAAAATGGTCCATCACTTTCATATTAAATTTAGATGAGAAAGATACTGAAAAGACATGAAAATGCTTGGATTTAGTTGTGTCTCACTAAAATATGTGTCACGTAGGCAGGGCCATCATTCCCAGTATGGTGTGATTACCCTCCATTTTATGATGTGTTATATATCCTCACCAGGTGTGGCTGTGAATTAATGCGCTAGACTGCAAAACCAGTTTGAATCACAAGGTAGTTCACCACAAGGTTCAAGCTCACCAACTACTCTTCAGATACCTTATGCAAGGTCACTATGGGTCAGAACTGACTCGATGGCACTTAACATCAACAACATTATGCTGTTAATGGAGTCCTGATGTGGAGCTGTGGGTTAAAGCACTGGATCACAAGTTTGGTTTAAACCACAAGGTCGGTGGTTCAAACCCACCAGTCACTCCTTGGAAACCCTATACAGGATCATAAGTTGGAATCAACTTAATGGCACTTGCCAACAACAACAAATGCTGTTAATGGCGCAGGATTAGAGGCTGTTATGTTAATGTGGCAGGATACAATCTAGAGGATTAGGTTATGATTTTTTTTTTTTTCAATGCTCCATTGTGAATTATGTGACAGTTTACTTGGGAGAACATTAGCTTCACACTGATCCCATCATATATAATTTTCATGCCATGGCCACAATCCCCTCCATGTATCATCCACCAACCAAATGGTATACCCTGCAAGCCTGCCCCTCAGTTGCCAAGCACAAAGCCCCTGTCACTCTCCAGGTCCAAAGTCCCCAGCTGCTCCATCTCTCCACGTCATCGTCTCTGCCTCCATATCTCTGGCATCACTGCTTCTCTGGGTAGGGTTCTGATCTCCGCTCTTCTCGCTTGATGGTCCCAGGGAACTCCGCAACTAGACTACAAAGTTAATCACTCCCCTCCCTTTGCCACAAAATGTCTACCTTTACATTCCAACCCTAACAATCAGTCCTGATAACAATTATTCATTATTGTGTCGCAAGAGACTATACACATCTCCTTTCATCAGCCCTGCCTAGACAGATTAGATACTACTCAGTGGAGATTCTACCTTGCTCCACACCCTCTTGGATCCAGGTTCCCTCTTGAAAGCTTGTAAGCCAGTCACTTCTTGCCTCTATAGCCCCCCATTCTGGGTAGCCAATGTCCAAGTTGCCCGTCCCTGTCCTCTCCTTGTATGGAAGGGGTGGGAATAATCCTCACTGTGAAGATTTGTTCCCTCTTTTGAGCTACTGCATCCATAGGTGTAGGTCAAGTTCATCAAATTGTATCAGATTATTCCTTTTTTCCTTTTCTTTCTTCTTCTAGTTGAGCTCTCATCATCCAGTCATTGAATCCAGGTCAAGTGGGTGTTATCTGCAAGTGTGGGTATACTTATGCATGTGCCCTCTATTCTTATCAGCTGGATGCTTCACTCTCCACTCTAGTCCTCTGTGGCTATGTCACTTACTCTGGGCCCAGGAGTCCCGAGATCTTGCCAAACTACTGGCCAACCAGGTCTCCACCCAGGCTCACAGGAGTCTATTGAGTATTGTAGAGCTTAGCTAGCAGCTTCATGGCTGCTTTTCCCTCACTTCCCTTTATTGGTGACAAATGTGGTCACCAATCAGAGCGTGTATTCCCATTGAGTCTTAGTCTTAGAAGGAGGTTTGCCCTGAGGGGACCCAACCACTTGCCTTGATGTCTCCTGGGTGAGCCGTTTGTTTGTTTTTGTAGTAATCAGTTGGTCTGCCTATATTGTTTTGTATTTTTCCTGTCAGTCTTTCTTTCAAGAAGTATCTTGTTTTTCTGGTGGCTCCATTCTGGTTTGCTTGTCCTTTCAAGTGGAAATTTCCCACCTCAGAAGATTCTAGATGCTGTTCAGGATTCTACCTATGGTCTTGTGTAATACAGAGGCTCCGCTGGAAGTCTTCATCACTGGGCATGTTGTGGCCCCATTTTAGGTATTCCAATCAGTTATAGGCAGAAGACGGACTTACAAGCTTTCTATAGTGATATTTCTGGCTACTCTTTTCTCTCCCCATCAAGTGTCTATTTTATAGTGGTATGCCAGGGAAACCAAGATTCAAAAGACAGTCAAGCATCTTAACATTATCTCCACCCCCCCTTTTTTCACCATTCCAACCTTGTCTCAATCCTTGTATCCCAGAGCCCTGTTGTTCCAAGGTTGTGCATACATCATTATTTGCCTCTGTCCCACTTCAGCTACACATTCATCCCATCGTATTTCATTTCATTGCAATCATTACAATCTCCTCCATTCATCATCAAATAACCAAATGATACACCTCACAGGCCCGCCTCTCCTGGCTGTCAGCAAACAGCTCCTCTCCCTCCCTAAGTTCCATATCCCCAGCCACTCCGTCTGTCCACGCCATCATCTCTATCTCCATGCCATCATCTCTGTCTCCATGCCTGGCCTCATTGCCTCTCTGGGTAGGGTCACACTTTCTGCTCTTCTCGCTTGATGGTCCCAGGGACCTCTGCTCCTGGGCTGCAAAACCAATCAATCTCCTCCTTTTACCAAAAAAAAAAAAAATCTGCCTCTACATTTCCGACCCTCACAGTCAGTCCTGATGGCAGGTATTCACTGTTGTACCACAGAATCTTATCCCCATTTCCTGTCGTCAAACCAGTCTCAACAGATTCAAAATCATTCAGTGGAGGTTCTGCCTACCCCTGCCCCATCTGGAACCAGGTTCCCTCTTGAAAGCTTGTAAGCCAATCACTTCTTGCCTTTATAGGCCCCCTTCCAATTTTGGGTCTGTGCAATTTCCAGCCCTACTCAAGGTATTCCAGTCAGTGATAGGCTGAAGACAGCCTATCACAGTTGTGATGCTTCTGGCTCTCCCTCCCAGGCCCCCCAAGTGTCTATTTCACAGTGGTAGGCAAGGGAAACCAAGATTCAAAAGACAGCCAAGTATCCTAACATTATTCACCTATTTTTCCCCTTTCAAACCATGCCTCAATCCCTGTATCCTGAAGCCCTGTTATTCCAAGGTTGTGCATACATTGTCATTTACCTGTGTCCCACCTATCCCAGGCGAACCTGCCCAACTGTTCTCCCATCGCCTTGTTCTTCTTTTCCCTCCCTCTTCTTGTGCATTGCCTGAACCACCCCCCCCACACACACACACACACACTCCCAGACTCTCCTGTGTCTATTCCCTACCCTGTGTTCTTTCTTCCTTCCCCTGCTCTCATCCCATACATACCAGTGATCAGCAATTATACATATAGATTTTTCCCCCCTTTTGGGTGGGTTCTTTTTCTTAGTCTTTTACAATAATGGTCTTATGCAGTATTTCTCCTTTTGTAACTGATTAATTTCACTCAGCATAATGTCCTCCAGGTTCATCCATGTTATGCGGTGGCTTGCAGCTTCCTTGTTGTTCTTCAAGGTAGCATAATATTCCATTGTGTGCTTGTACCACAGTTTGTTTATCCATTCTTCAATTGATGGGCATTTTGGCTGTCTCCCTTTTTTTGCTATTGTAAATAGTGCTGCTGTGAACATTGGTGTGCATATATCTACTCCTGTTATGGCTTGTATTTCTTGTGGGTAAATACAAAGTAGAGGAATTGCTGGGTCATAAGGTATTTCTATTTCCAACCTTCTGAGGAAGTACCACATTTCTTTCCAGAGTGGTTATATCATTTTACAGTCCCAACAATCTAGGAGGGTCCCAGTCTTTCCACATCCTCACCAGCATTTGTTGTCCTCTGCTTTTTTGATCTTTGCTGTTATTGCTGGTGTGAGATGATATCTCATTGTTGTTTTGATTTGCATCTCTCTGATGGCTAGTGATCATTAACATTTCTTCATATGTTTGTTGGCTGCCTGGATCTCCTGCATGGTGAAGTGTCTGTTCATGTCCTGTGCCCATTTTTTAATTGGGTTATTTGTCTTTTTCTTGTAGAGGTGTTCTAGTTTCCTTTGTATTTTAGAAATGAATCCCTTATCTGATGTGTCATTGCAAAAGAGCTTTTCCCATTCTGTGGGTTCCCTTTTCACTCTTCTGGTAAAGTCTTTTGATGTACATACGTTTTTAATTTTTAGTATGTGCAATCATTTACTTTGTCTACTTTTGTTTGTGTTCTTTTCAAAATGTTTGGTAGTCTGTGTATGCCCTGAATTAGTGCCCTCACATTTGTCCCTATTTTTTCATTGATGACCTTCATAATTTTGGGATTCACAGTTAGATCTTTAATCCATGCCGGTTTGTTTTTGTATAGGGCATGAGGTAAAGGTCTTGTTTCAGTCTTTTGCATATCGCTTTCCTGTTCTGTCAGCACCATTTGTTAAAAAGACTATCTTCTTCCCATGCAATATGCCTAGGCACTCTGTCGAAAATCAGTTGGCTGTATGTGGATGGGTTAATTCTCGATTCTGTTCCATTGATCAATGCATCTTTCATTGTACCAGTACCAAGCTGTTTTTACCACTGTAGCCATGCAGTAAAATTTGAAATCGGGCAGTGGAGAGACCTCCAACCTTGTTCTTCTTCTTAAGCAGTGCTTTGCTTATCCTGGGTCTCTCTCCTTTCCATATAAAGTTAGTAATAGTCTTTTCCATCTCTTTGAAGAATGTTGTTGGAATATGGATTGGGATTGCAACTATATGTGTAAATTGCTTTGGACAGTACTGACATTTTCATGATGTTGAGTCTGCCTATCCAGGAACATGGTATGTTCTTCCATTTCTGTAGGTCTCTTTTGGGTTCTTGTAGTAGTGTTTTGTAATTTTCTTTGTATAAGTCCTTTGTTTCTCTGGTTACATTTATTCCTAAATATTTCACCCTTTGGGTGGCTATTGTAAATGATATTGCTTGCCTATGGTTCTTTCCAGCACTATCGTTGTTGCTATTATGAAATCCAAGTGATTTTTGTATGTTGATCTTACAAACTGCCACTTTGCTGAATCTTCCAATGAGGTTTAGTAGGTTTTTTTTTTTTTTTAACTGAGTCTTTGGGGTTTTTTATGTATAGGATCATAACATCTGCAAATAAAAAGAGTTTTACTTCCTCTTTGCTGATTTGGATGCCTTTAATTTCTCTATCTTGCTGTATGTTGTTGTTAAGTGCTGTTGAGTCGATTCCAACCCACAGGGAACCTATATTGGGACTCCAAGGGGCATCTGGTGAGCTTGAACCACCAACCTTGCAGTTCAAATTACATTGCAGTCTGATGCATTAGCCCACAGCACCACACCAAGACTCCTTCATATATTATGCCATATATCATGTCGTATAGCTCTGGCTAAAACTTCCAGCACAATATTGAATAGGAGTGGTGACAAAGGGCATCTTTGCCTGGTTCCTGTTCATAAAGGGAAGGCTTTCAGTTTCTCTCCTTTGAGAGTGATGTAGGTTGATGGTTTTGTATATATGCTCTTGATTATGTTGAGAAATTTCCCTTCAATTCCTACTTTGTTGAGTGTTTTTATCACAAATGGATGTTGGATTTTGTCAAATGCCTTTTCTGCATCAATTGATATGAACATGTGGTACTTTTCTTTTTTCCAACATGAACTGTAGACTCTCTTCAGACTTTTTAAATCCTTTTAATGCTTGCTCTTCTATCTTAGCAGTATTGAGAGGTTTGACTTCCAGCTCACTAGTTCTGGCTTCCATCTCTTCTATTCTGCTCCTTTCCCCTTTCAGTGTATTGTCCATTTCTGACATTTTATTATTAATCATCTGGACCTCTTTTTGCAGGGTTTGAATTGTTTCTAATGCCGTATCAATCTTATTTGATTGCTCCTGTAGTACTTTCCTGACTTCTTTCTTGTTTTCCTCCACCCCTTTTTGGAACATTTGAATTTGTTTCCATATCATTCTTCTGAATTCTTTCTCAGGCATATCCCAAACCTGCTCTTCCTCCTCTAGAAAGTCTTTGTCTGTCTCTAGCTCATTTGTCTCAGCTACTCTTTTCTGTTTTTGGACATGTTTTATATCTTTTGTTGTTTTTTATTCGTCATTTCCAATAGTTATGTGGTTTTTTTAATGTTTAAGTGGATGTTTGTTGTTGTTTATTATTAAGCTTACTGAGTGTCTTTGATGAATATGATCAGGAGATAGGCTTCCCTTTTCACATGTAATGCTTAGCAGGTGTTGTTGGCTCTTGTCTCAGTGGTGGAATATTATGGAGTATGCTTATAGCTTGGCTATATGGCTATGATTGCTGACTCTTCTTGGGTAATGTAGGGAGAAAATGTGTGTGATCTCCAGAAAAGATGTGTGATCAAAGGGACCAAAAGCAGAAGACAAAAACCATCACTTTGGAAAAGAAATAAAGCTGTGTTCTCCTGTCCCGTGCTACACAGGCAGTGAGTGTGCAAGGTAGAAGCCTTCAGCAATGGATGAGGGTGTCTGCTCACTAAGGTTCCTCCTCTAGTCACTATAGTAGAGGTGTGCAGGTAGATATTGAGAAGTTAATGGGATAAAGATTGTCTACTATTTTTGTCTTTGAAAGTCAATTAGGCACCTGTGTGTGCACAGCATAATTCTCAAGATGGTTGAGTACTTTTATGTTGCGGTTTTATGGATTGTTTTATAAGGGTCCTGTACATGGAGATCAGGTAGTGCAGCAGCCACGAATGGGGCCATGGACCACAAGGTCAGCAGTACGAAACCAACAGCTGCACCAAGGGAGAAAGGCGAGGCACTCTGCTCCCGCAAAGACCCACAGCCTCCTAAACACCACACAGTGTAGCCAGGAGTCAAAACCAACTCCTCGGCGCACAGCCAATAAGGGTCCCACACAAGTAAATTTTAGGGCTGTGTCTCCTGGGCTGATGTCATAAGTAGCTACCAAGTGCCTACTTTCTGTACTGTGGGAAAACTGGGGTCAGCACTGGACCTTTTTTTGCATGTGGGGGTGTGTGGACCCACCCGCCTGATGGGGTCTGGCCTGGGCAAAGAAGGTGTGACAGGGAAGAGGAGGGAGAAATGTGTAGTTTCCTATGCCTCTTTTTGCAAATGTCCCTGCACTGCTTTTAGCACTGGTTCCCTGAGTCTGGCTGTAGCTCCACCCTCTAAGTGCTGCCAGGGTGGGGTGGCCACAGAGGAAGTCCCATCTCCAGATTCCTGACTTGAAGTATTTTCCTTAATATCATGGATTTTTTTTCACTTGTGAGTGCAAGAAACTGACATCCTGGACCTTATGGTAGATCCAGAGCTCTGGAGTTGTTCTGTGAGTGCTTCCCCCATGAGTTCCCAGTCCCTCCACCACAGAGACTTCCCTACCTGGCTTTCTCTACTGCTGCCCAAACCAGTAGTCTAAGTTATGTCTTTTGATATATAAAAGAGATGAAACAAGCAAGCAGAAATTAGAGGGACTTGACTACCACCAAGAAAGAAGAACTGGGAGTAGAGGTTCTTTGTACCCAAGTTCCCAGCAATGAGAACCTCATAGAGTCAGAGGAAGATTGATTCTAAGACACATATTGTTGTTGTTACGTGCCATCGAGCTGATTCTGACCCATAGCGACCCTGTATAGGGTTTCCAAGGAGTAGCTAGTGAGCTTGAACCACCAACCTTGCAGTTCAAGTGATTTTGCTTTATGCCACATTAGCTCCCAGTGCCACACCAGGACTCCCAAAAATGACTGTCATGCTTATATTATTTCCCCAAGAATGAAAAGAACAATACCTAGAAAAGGATCCTGAAGAATGGTATAGTTCTTCATAATAAGGTATATTATGGACCAGAGAGAAATCTGAACACATTACTCAGAAGGAGAAGCCAGAGAAGGAAGAGCAAAAGCAAGAGATGAGGATGTCACAAAAGCCCAGAGCACGAGGGAGAACAAACAAGATGGTGGATTGGGCGGAAATGACGTAAGGAGCTCCATCAACAAGAACACAGAATACAGGACCAAGCAGGCTCAGGGGATGGTTGCAGAACTCTGAACCACATATAAAGGAATATTTAGAAGGTTGGAAGGCTTACAGCTAGGGGGATTTGTAGCTGAAGCAAGAAATACATTGCTTTCTAATTAAAGATGCTCAGCTGCTCCAGGAGCCGCCATCTGGGGTGAGACCAAGCTGGGGAAGGATCAGAGCAGCCATGGACACTTGAAAGAACCATGGAGGTAAAAGTGTGGACATTCTTTTTTTTTTTTTTTTTTTTTGTATCTGTTCGTTGGCCCCTTGCTGTCTGCGCACCTCCATTTTGGTGACTGTAGGGGTGCCTGAGCTAGTGGATACCACAGCCCCATCCTCAGAGGGTTCTACTACGCATGAGCACAGATCTCCTCGAAATTTAAATACACAAGTTTCCAATTAAAACCAAATGGCCACAGCCATCCCTGAACTGTTTATAACTAGAAAAAAGGTGTCAATTGGGGATTGTGGAGCAGGAAAGGCAGACAAAAAGGAAATAGGCTGAAAATTAAATCCTAAATTAAGTCAAAACCACCAACAGTGGCATCTTGAAATTTCTCAAGAAGAGTGAAAAGGGAAGCCCATTTCCTGATCACATCTACCTAGAGGCAATCACAAAGCATAAAAAACACCAAAATACACACCCATTTAAGCATTAAGGCCACAGATAGCCCCTGAATATGCCCAAAAAACAGAAGCAGATGACTGAGGCAAGTGACTGAGGCAAATGAGCTGGAAGTAGACCTACACTCCATACTGGAAGATGGGCAGGCTTTGGAAAAGCCTGAGAAGGAATTCAGAAAAATGATT
>NW_006408861.1:614491-616478 GCF_000296735.1 Chrysochloris asiatica | reverse complement strand
GAACAGAGATCCAGGTGGTGGGAAGGTCAGGTAGATTACTGGATAAAATAGACTGTCTTAAATGGAGGGAAGAACTAATGGAATATAAAGTAACCACAATGGAGTTCGGGTAGGGTTTAGTTTGGATGTTAGGGAGGGCAATACAAGAAGAGGGGAGGAGGTGAAAAAAAAGATAAATAAGGGAACACTGAGACAGGTTTGCATGGCCTAAGTGGGATTGAGGTAAATAAATAGTGGTGCATGCTCAACCTTGGAAATTCAGGGCTCTGGGATACAGGGATCTAGGTATAGCTCAAAGAGGGGAAATAATACTAAGATGCTTGACTGTCTTATGCATATTAGTTTCCATTGCCTACTATTGTAAAATAGATATTTGAATGGGATAGAAAGGAATGTTGGGAAACATGGTTAGAGAAAACTTGTAAGCCCGTCTTCAGCCTATAACTGATTGGAATACCTAAAAGGGGTTCTAGAATTTGCCCAATGAAATAGGCCTCGTGCAAAGTCTTTACTGAGTATAGGACCCTAGGTGGACTCCTGAGTCCCATCCAGAACCATATGAGGTGGGACATTCTCACTAGAAAGTACAAGCAGACCAGTCTGGAACAGCTACAGTGACAGAAGATACATCTGCAAAGAAAGATCCTCAGGAAAAACCCAAAACAAAAATGTCAACATGACTGACTACTACAAGAATAAGTAAGCTGTTCGCTAAGAAGACATCAAAGCTAGCAATCAAGTACCTTCAGGACATACTCCCCTCTAAGACTGACACTCACAGGGAACACACAAGCAAGCATGTAAGCTTGCTGGTGACCACATTGGTCTACTGGTGAGTGGAAGAGGGGAAAGGCATCAATGAAGAAATGGGCTGAGTTAAACCACAGTCCACTGAATCCTGCTGACCTGCAGATGAGAAAGAGAAGAGGAAGGGCTGGTTGGTCTAAAATGTAGTGAGACCTGAGGACACTTAAGGCCATGGACAAAGACATAGCCACAGAGGGATAAAGCTGAGAGTGGTGCATCCAGCTGATATGAAGTGAGGGGAGATGCACAAGAACACCCAAACTTGCAGACAGTACCCTTTTGACCTAGCCTCGATGGCTCGATAATCAGAACTCGACTAGAGGAAGATTACAACAACAACCTTTTTCTTTTAAAGGAAACAAGGGTATATTGCTACACTTTGATGAACCTGACCTATATTCAGAGAGGTAGTTACTCTAAATACCAACAGAGAGGGAAAGAGTCTTCACATCAAGTATCAATGCTATCCCCTCTATACACAGGGTAGATAAGAATGGGCAACTTAGACATTGGCTACCTAAAATGAGGGCAATAAAGGCACGAAGTGACTGGCTTACAAGATTTCAAGAGGGCATTTAGTTTAAGCGTATGGGGGGAAGGAAAGAGTCCCCACTGAATAGCTGTCATCTTGTCTAGATGAAAAGAGATGGGGATAAGATTCGTAAGATTCAATAGTGAATAATTGTTATCATGACTAATTGTGACTGTCACAATTGTAAAAGTAGAAGTTTTGTAACAAAAACAGGGGAGTGGTTAATCTTACAGTCCAGAAACAGAGGATCCTAGGATCATCAATAGAGAAGAACACAAGCAGAATGCGGGACCTCATCCAGAGAAGGAGCAGCACCAGAGATGGTGGCAGAGATGGGGGCATGGAGACGGGGAGTGGATGAGGAATCTAGACTCATGGACTAAGAAGAGCTGGTGGCCAGGGGGCAGACTTGCAGAATGTGCCCTTTGGAGATGTAAATTGTTATATTTGCCTGAGTGGGGATTTTTGTTTGTTTGTTTTTAAAAAGCTAAAGTGGATAAAGAGAGACATACTGTTAATTGATGGTACATGGAGGGGATTATAATCATTGTAATGAAACAAGGTGTATGATTTGTTGAATTTAAAACTCGTGATATGCTCTGTAAACTTTCATTCAATCCACAATAAAAACCCTTAAATTAAAAACAA
>NW_006408861.1:608276-613415 GCF_000296735.1 Chrysochloris asiatica | reverse complement strand
GAAGACAAGAAAGAAGGAAAAGGTCAAAATGGATGTCAGAAGAGATACAGAAACTTGCTCTCCAGTGTAGAGATGCTAAAGCAAATGGAAGAAATAAGGAGGTCCAAGAATAAACAGAAAATTCCAAAGGTCAGCTCGAGATGACAAACTCAAATATTACAATGCAACAGTCAAAGATCTGGAGTCAGAAAACCAAAAGGGAAGAACACACTCAGCATTTCTCAAGCTGGGGTAACTGAAGAAAAACTTCAAACCTTGACTTTCATTTCTGAAGGATTCTCTGAGCAGATTATTGAATGATGCAGATAGCATCAAAAGAAAATGGAAGGAATACACAGTCACTATATCAAAAGGAAATGGTTGCTGGTCAACCATTTCAAGAGATAGCATATGATCAAGAGCCAATGATACTGGAGGAAGAAGTCCAAGGTGCATTGAAGGAATTTGCAAAGAACAAGGCTCCAGAAATTAATGGAATAAAAATTGAAATCTTTCAATAAAGTGAGGTGGCACAGGAGGCACTCACTCATCTATGCCAAGAAATTTGGAAGACAACTTCCAAATTTTGGAAGAGATTTGATTGGAAGAGATCCTTATTTGTGCCCATTCCAAAGAGAGGTGACCCAATGGAATGTGGAAGTCATCGGGCAGTATCTTTGATATCCCATGTGAGTAAAGTTTTACTCAAGGTAATGCAGAAACAGCTGCAAGCATACATTGACAGAGAACTTCCAGAGGTTCAAACCAGATTCAGAAGAGGATGTGGAATGAGGGATATCATTGCTGATGTCTGATGGATTTTGGCTGAAAGCAAAAAATACCAGAAAGATGTTTACCTGTGCTTTATTGACTATGCAAAGGCTTTCAATTGTGTGGATCATGTCAAAGTATGGACATCATTGTGAAGTATGAGTATTCCTGAACACTTAACTGTGCTCATGAGGAATCTGTACATGGACCAAGAGGCAGTTGTTCGAACAGAACATGGGAACACTGAATGGTTTAAAATTATAGAAGGTGTGCCACAGGGTTGTATTCTTTCACTATACTTATTCAACCTGTATGCTGAGCAAATAATCAGAGAAGCTGGGTTACATGAAGAAAAATGTGGCATCGGGATTGAAGGAAGAGTCATTAACAACCTGCAATATGCAAATGATACAACCTTGCTTGCTTGCTGAAAGTGAAGAGGACTTAAAATATTTACTGACAAAGATCAAAGAGCATAGCCTTCAGTATAGATTGCATCTCAATGTAAAGAAAACAAAAATCCTCATCACTGGACCAATAAACAACATTCTTATCAACAGAGAAAAGATTGAAGTTGTCAAGGACTTCTTTCTTCTTGGATGAACTGTCAACACTCATGGAAGCAGCAGTTAAGAAATCAAATGACGTATTGCATTAGGCAAATCTGCTGCACAAGACCTTTTTAAAGTGTTGAAGACTAAGGTGTGCCTTAGTACCAAGCCATAGTATTTTCAATAACTTCATATGCATGGGAAAACTGAACAGTGAATAAGGAAGACCGTAGAAGAATTGATGCATTTGAGTTATGGTGTTGGAGGAGAATAATGAAAGTGCCATGGGCTGCCAAAAGAACCAATAGATCCGTTTTGGAAGAAGTGCAGCCAGAGTGCTCCTTCAAGGCCACGGTGGCCAAACTTCATCTCTCATATTTTGGACATATTGTCAGGAGTTACCAGTTGCTGGAGAAAGATATCTAATTTGGTAGGGTGGAGGGTCACAGGAAAAGAGGAAGACCCCAGTGAGATGGATCAGCAAAGTGGTAGCATCAGTGAGCTCAAGCATGGCAACAATTGTGAGGTTGGCCCAGGACCAGGCAGTGTTTTGTTCTCTTGCACAAAGAATTGCTATGCGTTGGTACCGACTGGATGGCACCTAACAACAACAACATATATTTATTAGAATTTCACTGCCTGAGAGAATTATCATGGAAATTAATATTACTTCTAAAAAATATTTTTCTTTGATGTGTTGTGGAGCAAAGACATGGTGCTAAACTATCAATCCACAGAGGAGTAAATATCATCGTCTTTGGAAGGGTTTGGATACCAACACTGATCAGTCTGAAGAGTGGGCATCTGGCTACAGTCCCTCCTATTGTGATATATGTGAATGTCAAGTATTTCTGTCCAAAATGTTTAATCTACCTCCCGGCTTATGGATAAGTAAAACCAAACCCATTGCCACCATGTTGATTCTGATTCATGGCAACCCCATGTGTTATAGATTGTCTGTACTCCTTATAGAAGCAGATCACCAGATCTTACTTCTGTGATGCCACTGGATGGGTTCAGGTTAGCAGCCAATCAAAAGCTGCTTGTGACAACCAGAGGCCTTATAGATAAGTAGGGGATAAAGAAAGAACAAAATAGCTCCATGAGAAAAGAAATTGATCAATCCAGAAGATGAAACAGTCTATAAGGCAACTGGCCCTGTCTGTTAAGTAAGTTAAAGTCATCTAAAAATGGTGGATCTAAACAGGAAGGAACTACTAACTTTCTTTCTTGTGTATCTACATTGCTAAGGGACAAATTTCTCAGAAAATAAGTGACTTTGGAGGTAGTAAATCAAGTAAATTCTGTTTTATGACCTCAAGGCATTAACCAGAAATAATAGACAATATAAGGAAACAAGTGCATGCAAAACATTGTGAAGAGGCACAGTGCCAAAAAAGGAGAGTAATCAGTATATGTGTGCATTTCTAAAGATAAAGATACCTATTGCTACTATTCTTAGGAAGAAAACTGGACATATTAAAAAGTCAAAATAAATATCTTAGTGTCATTTTAAGGCTAAATAGCAACAAAATACCATAACCTATGTGGCGATGTAGGATAAGCACTGGACTATTAACTAGAAGGTTAGCAGTTCAAACCCACCAGCCACTCCTTGGAATCCCTATACAGGATCACTATGAGTCGGAACTGACTGGAAGGCACTTCCAACAATGAATAGCAATTGCTATCAAGTCAATTCCAGCACATAGTGACCCTATCAGACAGAGTAGAAATGGGATTGCTAGGGTTGCAATCTTCATGGAAGCAAACTGCCACATCTTTGTCCCATGGAGGGAGTGGTTGGTGAGTTTGAACTGCCGATCTTTCAGTTAGCAACCAAAAGTTTAATCACTGTGTCACCAGGACTCACAAAATACATACTGGAATAATAAGCTAAATAAGGACTCAGTAGTGACCACAGAGGGAGCCCTGGTGGTAAAGTTGGTTAAGCGTTGGGCTGTTAATCAAAGGTTGGTGTTTTTAACCCACCACTCGATGGAAGAAAGATGAGGCAGCCCGTTTTTGTAAAGATTTATGGTCTTCAAGACCCTATGCAACAGTTCTAATCTGTCCTATAAGATTGCTATGAGTCAGAATCAACTTAACAGCTGTGGTAGTGGGTAGCTGCAGACAACAGATTAGAAACAAACAAGTTCTGCATCTTTTTATGCCTCCATGTAGAGGGCTCTCTACTGGAATAACACTCTTGGTCTCTTCCCTCCCCACTTCCAAAATCAGGAAGGATTGATTTATCTAATTGGTCATTTACCGACAAGGAACTAAGCCTCTGGATTGCCATAGAGTCAATTTTGACTCATGGTAATTCCTTGTTTTTCAGAGTAGAGCTGTACTCTAATATAAATTTTTATGACTGATTTTTCTGAAATAATTATACTTTCTTCCAAGGTGCTTCTAGGTAGACCCAAACCTACAGTATTTTGAACAGTGACGTGTGTTAACTGCTTACCTACTCAGGGACTCCTTTGAGGCTTAGTCCCTTCCTTTTCCATCTCTATTTGTGACTTACCTATCTGCAGATCTCTGTTTGTCTGTGCCTGAATACTACAGGATCAGGTTCCCCAAAGACATGAAGGGAACAATTTTAACAGTGGCCAGTTGTGTCCCTGACTCAACAAGTACATTTACCTCATTCTTGAGTGCAGTATTAGCAAGCTCTTGGCATTCAAATCTAAAGTTACATTCACTGATAACCCTATCAATAACAAAGATCACAGAGTAAAACTCTAAAATATCATAAAAATGAATATTTACTCCCTCTCCCTCTCCATCTTCATTTCTCAGCAAGTTCAGTGGGTGTGGCATAGCTTAAGTGCATTCTTTGTATGGTTTGATAGTATTCACTTCCGCTATTGAAGACTGGAACAAAAATGGAAAGAATGAAACATTAAGATACGCTAAGTATAGATAAGTACTTAGTATGCATGTAGCGTATAAGAAAGGAAACATTCCTAAATTATGTTAAATAAAGGTAAATAGCTAGCAAGCAGAACATGTGTGTGTTAAGTACAGATAGAAAGGGATGGAGAAACTAAGACGCACCTAAAATTCACAACAAGGTTTTAATTCAGCCAACCACTGGTGATTCCCTGTTATGGATTCAATTGTATTCCCCCAAAATATTTGTTCAATTCCTTGCCTATGTACCTATGGATCCAATCCTGTTTGTAAATTGAGGTTGTCTTATGTTATGTTAATTAAACATACCATTTTAGGATAGATCCTAAACTTAATAACTTCTGAGTTCTAAAAGAACAGAATAGAGGCAGGGAAACACACATAGGAGAAGATAGATGTCATGTGAGTATCTTCTACAAGCCAAGGAACATCAAGGAACCAAGGAACTTGTAGGACTCCTTATAAGGAAGGAATTGACACAGCTGAGACTCTGACTGGATGGACTTCTAACCGCCAGGATTCTGAGAAAATTCACTTATATTTTTAAAGTGGTATATTTGTTACAGCAACAGTAAGTAACTAAGGCATACCCAGTCTGGCCTCTTGCTCTCTGTCCAAAAATTGCAAATAAAACCCATAACTCTGCTCAGCAGCTTCATTGACTAGTTGCAACCAGAGCTAAATATTCTTTGACTCCATTGATTCCAGGCATCTTTTCTGATTGGGCTCTCTTGCTCAGACTTCAAGTCTGGTCCTTGTGACATCATTTATCAGGGACTCCTGATGTAGCAGAGACAGACAGACGACAGACAGAAAGAGAAAGAGCAAAAGACAGATGGCACATTAACACAGGACTCAGTTTGGCCCTCCTACCCTGTTTGCACCCTATGCTAAGTGTGTTAACTAACCCTACTTCTTC
>NW_006408861.1:602997-608176 GCF_000296735.1 Chrysochloris asiatica | reverse complement strand
TCCCTGTGTGTTTTAAATTGACTTAACAAACTGTTTTGAGCAGTGTAATTTGGCTTGTGAGACTTTCTGTTCTGTGACCTCTGGGATAGCTTGGTTGGCAGTATAAAGTTGGCAATGAGTTTGAATTGGGTCCCAACTAAATTAACAGAAAATGAGGCCATGTTGCATAAATGTTCTCTAAAATTAAAGCCATATTTAAAAAGAGAACCTACAACCCATGAAGACTATTAAAAACTAACTCTTGGTCTAGCAGAGAAAAAGCATTAAACAAGAGATTAGGAAATGAAGTCAAGCTGAAACTTGATAGATGCCTAATCATCACCCTGCTTGGGGGGGAGGGGCTTAAAAAAATGTTTTAAACAAAAAAACCAAAGCCAAAGGAGATGCCTTAGTTGTTAGTGGAAGCTTTGACTAATGTACATGAGCAGGAGTGTACAGCAGAAAATCAAGCTACAGCAGCAGCTGCCCACGTCTGAGGAACAGACCCTGGAGAACTATTTGACACACCTGCCCAAACTCTGTCTGGAGGATATAAAGAGGAGCATTATGATAGACCAATATAGCTTTTGCAAATCCCCTAAATATGGCTTATATTTCACTCAATCACAAACATGAGAAGCTTGTACCAACTTAAAATTGAAACAAATGAATAAAGAAGTTAATAAAAACCTAGTTAGGAAACACAATAGGAAAAAAAAATACTGCTCAGAGTCACTCCCTCACTACAGTATACATTAATCTTTAAGTCCTGATTCTTTCAGCACATTGCCTTCAGGATTGATCTAAGTTGTTATGTGTTTCAAAAGTTTTGTATCTTTTTATTGTTAAGTAGAATTCCAAGGTACCATAATTAATTTATCCATTCACTTACTGAAAGACATTTGGGTTAATTTTCATTTGGGGCTATTACACTAAGGCTACTGTGTGTGTAAATTTAAGTTTTCATTTCTCTAGGACAAATCCGGAGGAGTAGGATAGGGATTGCTGGGCTACATGATAAGTGCATATTTAAATAAATGAGAAATTGTCAAACCACTTTTCAGAGTGCTGCACCATTTTGCATTCCCCCAGCAATATGTAAGAGTTCTTGTTGCTGTACATCCTCGTTGGCACTTGGTATGATCAGTTTGCGGAGCAGTATTTTTAGTCATTCAAATAGGTCACTATGAGTCTAAACCAACTTGATGGCATTTAATGACAGCAATAGTTATGCCGTGATTCCTTGTTTTGTTTTTGTTTTCCTTTCTTGGTCTTTGGGAGCTTTGGGGATTAATTAACCATAAAAAACTTTGTCACTTGTACCCATGAAAGAAAAAGGAAGAAAAGTTACTGAAGGAAAAATCCAAACAGACAAAATAGCAATAAACTGTTTAGGTTTCATCATCATAAGTGGTTCTATGCCAGATATTATAAAGAAAAAGGAGAAATGATGGTTCTTTCTGACAAAAAGACCACACAAAAGCCAGTTGTTGTTGTTGTTGTTAATAGATGCCATAAAGTCAGTACCAACTCACAGTGACTATACACAACAGAGTGAAACACTACCCGGTCCTAGACCAACCTCACAATCGTTACTATGCCTGAACCCATCACTGCCACCACTGTGCCAGTCCATTTCATTGGGGGTCTTCCTCTTTTTCTGTGACCTTCCACTTTACCAAACAAAGGTCAGTAGGTAATCTGAATATAAGAGGTGTGTACTTTAATCTCTGGTAACTTCAGCAGCTAGAAAATGAGGACTTTCCCAACAATCTGCCACTGAACAATTTAAGCAAGCTATTCAAGCCTCACTCTAGTAGACCCCATCTCTTTAACTGGAAGTTGCTACTTTTGATAACCATGCTTTATTATAACTGTTTCACATCAACAGGTGGGCTTTGGGACTAAAAATCTGTTCCAGTTTGAATCAAAATATCCACCAATTTAAAACACGCACACTAGTAATGTATTGGGAATTGCAACAAATGTAGTTAACTAACTGGAAACTAACCAGAACCACTTAAAACTGCTTCAGGCAAGGCCAAACTAGAGTGATGTGGTACATCATACCTGTGTGGAGATAAAGCACTGTCTGGTACTGCACGATTCCTATGATCGAATATTAATCAGACCATTGTGATCCATAGGGTTTTAGTGATTGGTTTTTGGAAGTAGATATTCTTTCTAATCTGTCTTAATCTTGAAGGTCTATTGAAACCTGTTCAACATCATAGCAACATGCATCAAACCCTGACCTCCTGCATAGAAGTTAGGAATTCTCCCACTAAACCACTGCTGCCCCACCAGATGTTTGCAAGGAAGTTACTGGAGACTAGGATTTCCCTGCTAAAAAATCTTAGAAACACATCAAAGAGCCAATATCAGCTATGTTGATATCACAAATATATTACCTAAAAGAGCCCAGCACTTCACTTAACACTGGAAAAAGTTTACTCAACCAAAATGAATGGATCAAATTTGATTAATTATTACATCTGTTAAAAGACATATTTGATAATATACTTTACACTGATACCTAAACAATAACAAATGGTATAACTATTTGGTCTACAAATTTAACTGACTATAAACCGAAAAATTCATGACAGTGGGGTACAGAGATCAAAAAATAATAATAACAAAAACAAAAGAAAACACCTACATTCCAAATCATCTTAGAATGACTGAACTCATACAGTAAAGGAAATATCTAAACACATATGACAGGACATAATTAACATAATTAACAAAGTCACTTAACAACTAATTGAACAAGAATAAACTTGGCCAAGAAAAAAGCAAACTGCGTTCTTGAAGCTTCAGTACAAATTCCTTGATAACAAGAGCTGAATAAAGACATATTCCCTTAAATCACAAAGCTGTTTGAACAGCTATCCAAATTGTGTTTCTTGCCAATGAAGCAAACTGTTCATTCATCAAGGGAGAAAGTTAATTGTCAGAGAGGAACTAATTGTCAAAAAAAAGAACACAGGTTATAGGCAGATCTTATATACATGGGTAAGTCAAACAGCAAAAGGTCATTAAGAAGACAAGAAAGAAGGAAAAGGATATTAAGAAAACAAGAAAGAAATAAAAGACCAAAATGGATGTCAGAAGGTACTCCGAAACTTGCTCTCCAGCATAGAAATGCTAAAGCAAATGGAAGAAGTGAGGAAGTACAAGAGTTGAATGGAAAATTTCAAAGATCAGCTCAAGAAGACAAAGTCAAATATAATGAAATGTGCAAAGACCAGGAGTTAGAAAACCAAAGGGAAGAATATGCTCAGTATTTCTCAAACTGAGGGTATGGAAGAAAAAAATTCAAGCCTCAACTTGCAGTATTGAAGGACTCTATGGGCAAATCACTGAATGATGTAGAAAGCATCAAAAGAACATGGAAGGAATACCCAGCGTCACTGTACTGAAAAGTAATGGTCAAGGTTGAAGACATACAATTCTTACCTCCTCTTTCCTCTGTAAAACTGGAATTGTTGAGCAAGTTCTGAAATACTGATCCATTGCGTAACTTTCTATTGAAACTTGTTCATAAATTAGATATCTTTTTTTTTTTTAATTTAAGGTTTTTATTTTGCATTGAGTGAAAGTTTACAGGGCATATCATCAGTGTCACATTCAACAATTAACATAGCTTGTTTCATTACATTGATTATAATCCCCTCCATATACCATCTGGTAGCGTAGTGGTTACGAATTGGGCTGCGAACCTTAAGGTCAGCAGTTCGAAACTACCAGCCGCTCCGCGGGAGAAAGATGAGGCTTTCTACACCCGTAAGGATTTACACCCTCGGAAACCCTGTACAGGGTCGCTATGGGTCGGACCCGACTCGATGGCACTTAACAACAACAACAACATATACCATCAGTTAAAAGTATTTCGCTCTATCCACTTTAGCTTTTTACAAAACACACAAACAGAAAAAGCCACTCAGGCATATATAATAATTTACATCTCCAAAGGACACATTCTTCAAGTCTGCTCCTGGCCACCAGTTCTTAGTCCTTCTCTTCTTAGTTGATGAATCTAGAGTCCTCAGCCGCTCCCCCTCTCCATGCCCCCATCTCTGCCTCCATCTCTGGCGCTGATGCTTCTCTGGGTAAGGTCCCACATTCTATTTGTGTACCTCTCTTGATGGTCCTAGGGTCCTCTGTTTCTGGACTGTAAGATTAACCACTCTCCTTTTTTAGTTACAAAACTTCTACCTTTACAAGTGTGACAGTTGCGATTAGTCATGATAACAGTTATTCACTATTGAATCTTACGAATCTTATCCCTATCTGCTTTCACCAGACCCATCTAGACAAGATGATAGCAGCTATTCAGTGGGGACTCTTTCTTTCCACCCACACTCTTAAACTAAGCTCCCTCTTGAAACCTTGTAAGCCAGTCAGTCACTGTGTGCCTTTATTGCCCCTCATTTTAGATAGCCAATGTCTAAGTTGCCCTTCTCTATCTACCCTGTGCACAGAGCTGATAGCATTGATACTTGATTGAAGAGTCTTTCCCTCTCTGTTGATATTTAGAGTAACTACTGCTCTGAATATAGGTCAGGTTCATCATGATGATGGATCTTATGTCACTGTAGTTGTTCCAGTCTGCTTGTCCTTTCTAGTGGGAATATCTCACCTCACAAGGTTGTGGATGGGACTCAGGATTCCACCTAAAGTCCTATACTCTGTAAAGGTTTTGCATGAGGCCTATTTCACGGCGCAAATTGTAGAACCCCTTTGAGGTATTCCAAACAGTTATAGGCTGAAGGCGGGCTTACAAGTTTTCTCTAATCATGTTTCCCAACATTCCTTTCTATCCTACACAAGTGTCTGTTTTACAATAGTAGGCAATGGAAACTAATATTCATAAGGCAGTCAAGGATTTTAGTATTATTTCCCCTCTTCAAGCTATACCTAGATCCCTGTATCCCAGAGCCCTGTTCTTCCAAGGTTGAGTATACATCACTATTTACCTCTGTCCCACTAGGCCATGCAAACCTGTCTCAGTGTTCCCCTATCTATCTTGTTCATCTGCGTCCTCCCCCGCTTCTTGTATTGCCCTCACCACCACCCAAAATAAACCCCCCCACCTTAACCCCATTGTGGTTACCTTATATTCCATTAGTTCTTCCCTCCATTTAAGATAGTCTATTTTATCCAGTAATCTACCTGACCTTCCCACCACCTGGAT
>NW_006408861.1:591282-592557 GCF_000296735.1 Chrysochloris asiatica | reverse complement strand
TCAGAGTAACTTTTTTGGGCCACAGTTGGGCCTGTGCCTCGGCAGCAGGCTGTTTGGGCCTTGGGTGGGTGGGTTGAGCCTAGGGCGGGCGGTTTGATCCTCGGGGTGCCTGGGCGTCAGCGACCGGCCTGCAGGAGGGTTGGGCCTCAGTTGGGCAGTTTGGGCCCCAGGGGGCCTGGGTATCAGCACTTGGGCATCGGGCAGCTTGGGCCTCAGCGGGCGGGTTGGGCAAATTGGGCCTCGGAGGGCCTGTGCCTCGGGGACCGGGCTGAGGGCGGGTTGGGTCTCAGGGAAACTGGGCCTTGGCAACCGGGCTATGCTGTGGGTTAGGCCTCCGGGGCCCTGGGCATCAGTGACCTGGCTACGTGGTGGGTTGGGCCTTGGGGGCCCTGGACCTCTGCTACGACCAGGTTGTGGACCGCCAGGGCCGCGAGCAGGTAGGCGTTTTGGGCCTTGGTTGGGCCTGGGCCTTTGTGACCAGTCTGTGGGCGGGTTGTTCCTCAGGGCAGGCCTTGACCTCAGTGGGAGGGCCTGTACCTTGGGCGTTCCTGAGCCTAGGCGGCTTGGCAGAGGGCTGGTCTAGGCCAGGGCAGTAGAGGGCTGGGGGTAATGGCTACAGAGAGATAGTGTCTGTATTTGACGACGTAAAAAAATCCTTCTCTCAGTCTCTCTGTACCATGGGTACCCCAAATTTCCTGATATCCACGCCAATATCCCTCTCTATTTGTTCAGCTTTGTTAGTTTATGCTTCTTTTTCTCTGGAAATGCAGCCTTCTAAGTGGGGTTGCTCTAGCCCTGCATTCCAAGGTCTGCAGGGGGCAGAGGCACTCGCCGGCATGGGCACGGAAGCAGGAGCCGCGTGCAGGCAGGCAAAAGTTCAAAATGCCTGTAATTCCTCAGCAATTTGATGTTTTAAAAAAACGAGTTCAGACAGTTGAAATATAAGATCTTAGGTTTGTTTAAAGGCTGTCTGTCTGCTAGACAGAGGTTCCTTATGTGCGATTCCGCCCCTTTCCCCCGAGACTGCCCTACCTGGGCTGCCTGGTCAGGGAAGCTCCAGAAGTCCTCCCATTGCCTTGTTGCCTGCATGGTTTCTGTTGGGAAATCCAAGCTTAATCTGATTTGCTTGCTTTTGTATGTTATATTTCTCTTTTCCCTAGCTGCTTTCAAGATTCTGTCTTTATCTTTGATTTTGGAGAGCTTGATTATTTTCTGTCTTGGTAATTGTCTTTTAGGGTCTATCCATCCTGGAGTTTGTTGAGCTTCTTGAATGCT
>NW_006408861.1:573961-590726 GCF_000296735.1 Chrysochloris asiatica | reverse complement strand
TGCTTTCTGATTGCCTCCAGGTAGGTATGATCAGGAAATGGGCTTCCCTTTTCACTCTTCTTCCTGAGAAGTTTCAAGATACCACTGTTGGTCGTTTTGACATAAATTAGGATTTAATTTTCAGCCTATTTCCTCTTTTGTCTGCTTATCCTGCTCCCTAATCCCCATTAAGACCTTTTTTTCTAGTTGGAAACAGTTCAGGGCCGGCTGTGGCTGTTTGGTTTTAATTGGAAACTGTCTCTTTAAATTTCAAGGAGATCTGTGCGCATGCATAGTAGAACCCTCTGAGGGTGGGGCTGGGGTGCCCACTAGCTTAGACACCCCTATAGTCACCAGAATGGAGGTGCACAGACAGCAAGGGACCAATGAAGAGCTACCAAAAGCAAATAATGTCCACACCTTTATCTCCCCAGTTCTGCCAGGCATCTGTGGCTGCGCTGATCCTTCCCCCGCTTGGTCTCACCCAAGATGGTGGCGCCTGGAGCAGCCAAGCGTCCCTGACTAGAAAACAATGGAATTCTTCCTTCTGCCACAAATTCCCCCAGCTATGAGCCTTCAACCCTTCTAAATATTCCTTTATATGTGGTTCGGAGTTCTGGGACCATCCCCTGAGCCTGCTTGGTCGGGTATTCTGTGTTGTTGTTGGCGGAGCTCTTTGCTACATGTCCACCCGATCCACCATCTTATTTGTTCTCTTCCATAAATTAGACTGAATCCCTACTTTGTAATCTGATTGGGCAATACAATTTTCTAATCTATCTTCTATTATACCATATGTATTAGACATGGCTTAAGGAGAAGCAATAAAACAGATTTTTTGTTGTTGTTGTTTAAAAAGAAATGGATGAAGAGAGTGAGAGGGGCTGTGTGCTGATGACTGAGGGGCAGGCTTGTGGGGTATACCTTTTCATTGTTTGATGATGCATGGAGGGGATTGTAATCATGGCAATGAAATGATACACCGTAGGGTGAATGTAAAGCTAATGTTCTCCCAAGTGAACTATCACATAATTCACAATAAAAATTTTAAATAAAAGAAAGAAAGAAATGGTTGATGTTCAGCCATTTCAAAAGTAGCATATGATCAAGAGGCAATGATCCTGAAGGAAGAAGTCCAAGGTTCATTGAAGGCATTGGCAAAGAACAAGTCACGAGGAATTGATGGAATAAAAATTGAAATCTTTCAAGAAAGTAATGCAACACTGGAGGCACTCACTCATCTATGCCAATAAATTTGGAAGACAACAAACCTAGCCAACTGACTGGAAGAGATCTGTATTGGATCTTTTCAAAGTGAGGTGACCCAATGGAATGCAGAAATCATTAGACAATATCATTGATATCCCATGTGAGTAACGTTTTGCTAAATATAATACAGAAATGGCTACAACCATATACCGACAGAGAACTTCCAGAGGTTCAAGCTGGATTCAAAAGAAGTTGTGGAATGAGGGATATCATTGCTGACATCAGGTGGATCTTGGCTGAAAGAAGAGAATACCAGAAAGATGTTTACTTTTGCTTTACTAACTATGCAAAGGCTTTTGATTGTGTGGATCATGACATGCTATGGACAACATTGCAAAGTATGAGTATTCCTGAACACTTAATTGTGCTCATGAGGAATCTGTACCTGGACCAAGGCAGTTATTCAAACAGAACATAAGAACAGTGAATGGTTTAAAATTCAGAAAGGGGTGCCACAGGGTTATATTCTTTCACCATACTTATTCAACCTGTATGCTGAGCAAATAATCCAAGAAGCTGGATTACATGAAGAAAAACGTGGCATCAGAATTGGAAGAAGAGTCATTAACAACTGCAATATACGGATAATACAACCTTGCTTGCTAAAAGTGAAAAGGACTTAAAATACTTACTGATGAAGATCAAAGACCACAGCCTATGGATTGCATCTCAATGTAAAGAAAACAAAAATCCTCACCACTGGACCAAAAACCAGCATCCTTATCAATGGAGAAAACATTGAAGTTGTCAGAGACTTCATTTTGCTCAGATCAACCATCAACACTCATGGAAGCAGTAGTCAAGAAATCAAACAATGTATTGTATTAGACAAATCTGCTGCACAAAACTGTTTTAAAATATCAAAGAGCAAAGATGTCAGTTTGAGGACTAAGGTGCATCTGACCCAAGCCATGGTATTTTCAATAACCTTGTATGCATGCAAAAGTTGGACAGTGAATAAGAAAATAGAAAATTTGATGCATTTGAGTTATAGTAGTAGTTGTTGTTGTTGTTAAGTGCTGTTGAGTTGATTCCAACCCATAGCAACCCATTCCAAACTCTGTATAGGGTTTCCAAGAAGCAATTGGTGAGCTTGAACCACCGACCTTGCAGTTCAAATGACTTAGCAGTCTGACACATTAGCCACAGCACCACACCAGGACTCCTGAGTTATAGTGTTGAAAGAAAATATTGAAAGTACCATGGACTGCCAAAAGAAAAAATAGATCTGTGTTGGAAGAAGTACAACTAGAGTGCTCTTTGGAAGCCAGGATGGCCAGACTTCATCTCTCACACTTCAGACATAATGTCAGGAGGGACCAGTCACTGGAGAAGGATATGTTGATAGAGTGGAGGGTCAGAAAAAAAAAAGGAAGACCCCCCGAGAGAGATGGATCAATGAGCTAAAATGTAGCAATGATTGTGAGGTTGGCCCAGAACTGGGCAGTGTTTCATTCTATTGTGCATAGGGTTGCTATGAGTCAGCACAGATTCTATGGCAATTAACAAGTCAATGTTACTACAAAATCATAGAGCATAGAGCCTGTGATAGTAGTATATCAGCTTGACTGGACTATGATTCTTAGTGGTTTGGCATGTATGATGTAATCATTCCTCTTGATGAAATCTGATATAATGTAATCACCTCTATGATGAGATCTGCTATGAGAGACCAATCAATTGAAAGGGAGTTTCCTTGGGGGTGTGGCTACTTCTAGTATATATGGCTGCTGTGGCATAGCTAGACTGCTTTTTGCTGGATCTGGTGCCTGAATCTGTTCCATCATCTGTCCTCCAGTTGTTTAGATTTGAACCAATGACCTGCTGTATTATCTGTCAATTTTTGGAATCGGCAGCAGCTTGTCATTTTACCTGCTGACCTTGGATTCATTTGCCTCTGCCCAGCAGCCTACTGTCAACATTTGCAGAAGCAGCAGGCAAGAGATCATTAGGCAAATTGCATTAAGCAAATCTGCTGCACAGGAACTTTTTAAAGTGTTGCAGAGCAAAGATGTCACCTTGAAGACTAAGGTGCGCCTGACCCAAGCCATGGTATTTTCAATAACCTCATATGGATGCGAAAGCTGGACAGTGAATAAGGAAGATCGTAGAAGAATTGATGCCTTTGAGTTGTGGTGTTGGACGAGAATACTAAAAGTGCCATGGACTGCCAAAAGAACCAATAGATCTGTTTTGGAAGAAGTGCAGCCAGAGTGCTCCTTGGAGGCCAGGATGGCTAAGCTTCGTCTCTCATATTTTGGACATATTGTCAGGAGGGAACAGTCACTGGAGAAGGATGTCATGCTGGGTAAGATGGAGGGTCAGAGAAAAAGAGGAAGACCCCTAACGAGATGGATTGACCAGGTGGCATCATTGATGGACTCAAGTTTGGCAGCGGTAGTGAGGTTGGTCCAGGATCGGACATTGTTTCATTCTGCTGTGCATGGGGTCACCATGAGTTAGTTCCGACTTGATGGCACCTGACAACAACAACAACAACAAGCAGCCTACTGACCTACTGATCTTAGGTCCATTAGTCCTTGCAATTACATGAGTCAGGGTAAGTCTCCAGTCTGACATCAGACACATGGACTTTGAACATAACAGCCTCTACAAGTTTGTGAGCCATTTCCTTGATATAATCTCTCGGTATACATGCATATAGAAACTTCACTGGTTTTGCTTTTCTAGAGATTCAGACTAAGAGAAACCTTTATTAAATAACAAATATGTCAAAATGTGACATCGTTGTTTCTCAACATACTGTACATCTAGAGCCATACACTTGTGAAGGTGGTATTATTATCTCTCTAATCCCTCTCCAAAGAAATCTACACTTTAAAAAATGGCAGCTTTGGCATCCTGAAGGGACTCAAGTTGTGTTCCTTTAAAGTGTTCTGTAAGTTTTGTGATTGTCTTGTGTCATTGAGAAAAATCTATAAAGATTAATGTTGTTGTTGTTAGGTGCTGTTGAGTCAGCTCTAACTCATAATGACTCAATGCACAATGGAATGAAACACTACCAGGTCCTGTACCATGCTCACAATTGTCCTTATGTTTGAGCCCATCGCTGTTTCCACTGTGCCAGTCAATCTCATTCGGGCTTTTCCTCTTTTTCCACTTTACCAAGCATGATGTCCTTCTAAGGGACTGGTCTCTCCTGATAATATGCCCTAAGTATGAGAGATGAAATCTTGCATTCCTGGCTTCCAAGAAGCATTCTGGCTGTACTTCTTCCAACACAGATTTATTTACTCTTCTGGAAGTCTATGGTATTTTAGTATTCTTCTCCAGCACCATAACTCAAATGCATCAATTCTTCTATGGTCTTCCTTATTCATTTTCCAACTTGCAAATGCAAATGTGGTTATTGAAAACTCCATAGTTTGAGTCAAGTACACCTTAGTCCTCAGGCAGGTATCTTTACTCTTGAACAGTTTAAGCAGGTCTTATGCAGCAGATTTGCCTAATGCAATACGTCGTTTGGCTTCCTGATTGCTGTTTCTATTAGTGTTGATTGAAAATCCAAGCAAAATGAAGTCTTTGATAACATCAATCTTTTCTCCATTTATCACAATGTTATTTATTGGTCAAGTTGTAAGGGTTTTAGTTTTCTTTACATTGAGGTGTAATCCATACTGAAGGCTGTGTTGTTTGATCTTCATCAGTAGTATTTTAAGTCCTCTTTTCTTCCAGCAGCAGCAAGCAAGGTTGTATCATATGCATATTGCCAATTGTTAATGAGTTTTCCTCCAATCATGATGCCATTTCCTTCTTTATGTAATCCTGTTTCTCTGATTATGTTCTCAGCAAACACATTGAATAAATACAGTGAAAAAAATACAACTCTGATGCACACCTTTCCTGATTGTAAGTCATTCAGTATCACTGGTCTGTTTCAACATCAGCCTCTCTATCTATGTACAGGTTCCTCATGAGCACACTCAAGTGTTCTGGAATAACCATTCTTCACAATGTTATCCATAGCTTGTCATGATTCATACAGTTGAAAATCTTTGTGTAGTTAGTAAAGTACAATAAAGTAAACATCTTTTTTGTATTCTCTGCTTTCATACAAGATCCATCTGATATTATCCCTCATTCCACATCCTCTTCTGAATCTGGCTTGAATTTCTGGAAGTTCCCTGTTGATGTACTGTTGCAGCCAAGTTTGAATTATTTGAGCAAAATTTTATTTGCATACATTATTAATGATATTGTCCGATGGTTTCTGCATTCTTTTGGGTCACCACTCTGGAATGGACACAGATATGGATCTCTTCCAGTTGGCTAGTCAGGGAGCTGTCTTCCAAATTTCTTAGCATAGATGAGTGAACACCTCTAGTGTTTCATCAGTTTGTTGAAATGTTTCAGTTTCTGTTCCTTCAATTCCTGGAGATTTTGGTGATGCCTTCAGTGCAGCTTGGACTTCTTCCTTCAGTATCATTGATTCTGTTTTTGTTTGTGTGTGTGTGTGTGTGTGTGTGAATTATGTGTTAGTTTACATGGGAGAACAGTATCCATTATCTTCGATTCTTGATCATATGCTACTTCTTGAATGGTTGAACATCTACTATTTCTTTTTGGTACCATGGCTCTGTGTATTCTTTTCATCTTCTTTTGAAACTTTCTACATCATTCAATATTTTTCCCATAGAATCCTTCAATATTGCAAGTCAAGACTTAAATTTTGTCTTCAGTTCTTCCAGCCTGAGAAATCCTGAGTGTGTTTACCTTTCGAGCTTCTAATTCCAGGTCTTTGCAGATTTCATTATATTTTACTGTATCTTCTTGAGCTTCCCTTTGCAATTTTCTGTTCTTCTTCTTTTCTTCATTTCTTCCCTTTTGTCATAACATTTCTGCACTGGATAACAAGTTTCAGACTTTATTCTGACTTCCATTTTGGTCTTTTCTTTCTTTTGTATCTTTTTAATTACTTTTTGCTATCTTCATGTATGATGTTCTTAATGTCATCCCACAACTCTTCTGGTCTTCATTCATTAGTGTCCAATGCATCAAATCTGTTCTTCAGATGGTCTCTGAATTCAGGTGGGTTATGTTTAAGGTCAGATTTTGGCTCTCATGGACTTCCTTTAATTTTATTCAACTTTAGCCTGAACTTGCATATCAGCAAGTTATGCTTGCTGTTCCACAGTGTACCCTGACCTTGTTTTGGCTTTTCTACCATCTCTCTCCACAGATGTAATCAATTCAATTCCTGTGTATTCCATATGATGAGATCCAAGAGTATACTCACTTTTTATGTTGTTATAAATGATATCTAAGGAGCTCTGGTAGTGTGGTGATTACGAATCAGGCTGTGAACCACAAGGTCAGCAGTTCCACAGGAGAAAGATGAGGCTTTCTACTCCTGTAAATATTTACAGCCTCAGAAACCCTGTACAGGGTCACTATGAGTCGGAACCAACTCAACGGCACATAACTACCACCACCAAAATGATATCTGAAATGAAGAAGTCATTGGACAAAATTCTGTCATGTGTTCTTAACAGCATCATTTTATCACCATGACCATCTTTTGCAACTATTAATCCTTCCTCTTTGTTTCCAAACTTTGTATCTAATCACCAGTAATTATCAATACATGTTTGATCAATTTCAGACTGAAGAAGTTGCTAGAATTCTTCAATTTCATCATCACTTGCTTTAGTGAGCAGAGCAAGTTGTTCCATAATTTAACAATAATGGTATTAACTAGTCTTCCTTGTAAGTATGTGGATATAATCCTATCACAGACAGCATTGTACTTCAAGATAGATATTGAAATGTTCATTTTGATGATGAATATGATGCCATTACTCTTGAACTTGTCTTTTCCAGAATAATATATCATGTAATTGTCAGATTCAAAACGGCCACTACCAGTCCATTTCAGCTCACTAGAGTGTTGAGTCAGGCTGCTATCCTCAAGGTCAGCAGTTTGAAACTACCAGCCATTCTGCAGGAGAAATATGAGAACTTACTGCTCTGGTAAAGATTTGCAGCCTTGGAAACCCTATACAGGGTTGTTATGAGTGCTATGAGTGAGAACCAACTCCACGGCACACAACCACCAACCACCACCGCTAATGCTTAGGGTATCCATCTTTCTGTGTTCTGTTTCATTTTTGACAACTTTCAATTTTCCTAGATTCATAAATCATACATTATGTTAATTGATGTTTACAGCTGTTTTTCCTCATTTTGAGTTGTGCCCCATCAGCAAATGAAGGTCCTGAAAGCTTTACTCCATTCACATCATCATAGTCAACTCTAATTTGAGGAGGAAGCTCTTCCTCAGTAGTATTTTGAGTGCCTACCAACCTGAGGGGCTCATCTTTGAGCACTATATCTGACTATGTTTTACTGCTATTCATAATTTTTCATCTTGCAGCATAATATCTGGCAATGTTATGCTGCTATCCATAAAGTTTACAGTGGTTAACCATTTAAAAGTGGTTTACCTCTCCTTCTTAGTCTGGAAGTTCTGCTGAAACCAGTTCACCATGTGTGACCTTGCTTGTGATCCTGCTTAAAATACTGGTGGCATGGCTTCGAAATAATAGCAACATGCTGACAGAAAAGTTGTGCTATTAAAATTACTCCTTGGGAATCCCCGCAAAAAAATTGTCACCCTAACCTTCTAAGTTGACCTCAAAAAGGATTGCTCCTGGGGTGGCAGTTCATATATACACAGATTTATTCCAAACAAAACATTTTTAAACTTGTCTCTTCAATCAGTGGGTGTCTGCAGACAACTCTTCTCAATAATACACTTGTCTTAGTCTCATGAGGTTGCCTTCAGAAAAAAGGTCCAATCAAACAGTAGCTTCTAGGGGATCTTCTGGACCAGTTAAATTCAAGGCAAAGAAGTCATCTCAGAAAGTTAGGGTGATTGTGTTGTGGGTTATTGTGTTGAACTGCAAACTTGGTTTGAACCATAATTTTGGTGGTTCAAGCTCACTAACCACTCCTTGGAAATCCTATACAGGATCACTATGGGTTGGAACTGATTCAATGACACTTAACAACCATAACAACAACAATGAGTAATTGTGATAAATATTCTCAAGGACACATGACAATCACAAGGCATTATAAGGAAGAACTTTGCAGAAAGTGAAAATTGCGTTGGTAAATAAAAGGTTAGGAAAGCAGCACTGAGGCATGGTTTTTGTTGTTGTTGTTTCCCATCATCACAATGCACCTGCTTATTCTCCAAGGGCAGCAAGGGCTGTCCAATGGGAATTTCGTTAGGAAACCTTACTCCACCCTACAGCCTGATCTTGCTCTTTCACTCTTTTTCTTTCCCAAACTCAAAGTAAATTTTAAATCAAACACAATTTAAGTCTCTCCATGGAGGATGCCAAAGTTACTATTTTGGCGTGATGTCACAGAGCGTTGGGAAAAGTCTAGAAAGATACAAATATAGCCTTTAGAAGTGTATAGACCTAGATACAGGATATTTTAAGAAACAATGGTTTCACATTTTTGTTCAATAAAGATTTCTGTGATTTTGTAGCAATACTTTTGACTTACCCTTGAATATTACCTTACATAATATATTGATGTTGCTGTTATATGCCATCGAGTCGGCAATGACTCATAGCGACCTTATGCACAGCAGAATGAAACACTGCCCGATCCTGGGCCAACCTCACTACTGTTGCCATGCTTGAGCCCATCGATGCTGCCACTTGACCAATCCATCTCGTTTGGGGTCTTCCTCTTTTTCTCTGACCCTCTACCTTACCAAACATGATGTCCTTCTCCAGCGACTGCTCCCTCCTGACAATATGTCCAAATATAAGAGATGAAGTTTCGCCATCTTGGCCTCCAAGGAGCACTCTGGCTGCACTTGTTCCAAAATGGATCTATTGGTTCTTTTGGCAGCCTATGGCACATTCAAGATTCTCCTCCAACACCATAACTCAAAAGCATCAAAATAATATATTAATAAAGTTCATTTATTTTTAAAAAACTAAAGTTGAAACTTTCAACTATATAAATATTTTGTGAATATGTAAATAAAAATACAATGGAGTAATTCAGATGCAAATTATGTTGATCCTCAAATATACAGTCTCTTCTTTAAAAAAAAACAAAAACAAAAAACAGTAAGTAAAATGTAGGTCTGTATCTTCTGTGGAGGACAAAACTCCAGTTAACCCTTACTCTCCTATAGTTAACCTTCTAAGGGCTGTGATCTCTTTGTGGCTTTGCACTGACTTCCTTAATGATTTTTGACAGAATTCTCTCATTTCTGAAAAACTAAATTTACTTATTACTACGCTGTTACGGAAGGAGCTAGTGGTTATGAATCAGGCTGGAATCGCACTGTGGGTTAATGCACCACACTGCAAAGCCGTTTGAACTGCAAGGTCGGTGGTTCAAGCTCACCAACTGCTCCTCAGAAACCCTATACAAGGTCACTACGGGTCCGAATCGACTCGACGACACTTAACAACAACAACAACATGCTGTTATGGAGTCCTGGTGTGGCGCCGCAAGTTAATGCGCTGTAGTGCAAGGTCGGTTTGAACCCCAAGCCCCTCCTAGGAAAGCCTATACAGAGTCGCTATGGGTTGGAGCCGACTTTACGGCACTTTAACAACATGCTGATATAGGAACTCCTGGTGTGGCACTGTAGAATAAGCACTGGACTGCGAACCACAAGGTCGGTAGTTCAAACCCACCTTGGAACTACCTTGGAAACCCTGTACAGGGTCACTATGAGTCGGGATCGACTTCACAGCACTTAGTAACATGCTGTTAACGGCTTGAATTCATTTAACAATTGTGTGTTCCCCCAAAATATGTTGTAAATCTTAATCCTTCTACCTCTGGTTACAATCCCATTTGAGAATGGGTTGTCTTTGTTGTGTCAATGTTGCAGTACTAGTGTTGTTGTTGCTGTGAAGTGCCGTCGAGTCGGTTCCGATCCATAGTGACCCTGTATAGGGCTTCCGAGGAGCACCTGGTGAGCTTGAACCACCACCAACCTTGCAATTCAAACGGCTTTGCAGTCTGGCCCATTAGCCCACAGCGCCACACCAGGTGTGTTTTAAATCAATCTCTTTTAAGATATAATAGAGTAAATAAAGCAAGCACTCAAGCAGAGATGGTGGAAAATAACACTAGGCAACATAAAGAGTGCCAAGGAATTGAGGAATAGAGGCTTAAAGGAGACAAGGACCTTCCCTAGAACCAAGGACAAGAGTCTTACCCTTGAGTCATTCATTCTCACTGCCATAGAGTCTGCTCAGACTCATAGAGAATATGGATAGCTGTAAACTTTTGTTGTTGTTATTAACTACCGTCAAGTAGGTTCCGACTCATAGCGACCCAGTATAGGGTTTCCGAGAAGGGTCTGGTGGATTTGAACCACCAATCTTGCAGTTCAAACTGATCTTACAGTCAAGTGCTTGTCCTAAGGCTCCAGCAGAAAGTCTCATCTTTCTCCTTTCTGTTAGCAATTCAGTGCCATCATTGTGCCCTGAATCTAAAATTCTAGCCTGCACTTGGATCCCCGGTATGGTGCTGGGGTTAATGTGCTGGACTGCAAAGTCAGTTTGAACTGCAAGCTTGGCAGTTCAAGCACACCAACTGCTCCTTAGAAACCCTATGCAGGGTCTCTATGAGAAGGAAATGGACTAGACAGCAATTAACACAACAACACTTGGTTTGGCACTGTAGGCTAAGCACTGAACTGCTAACCACAAGTTTCATGATTCAAACCCTATACTGGAAAATCTATATAGGTCGCTATGAGTCACAACTGACTAGATGGCACTTAACAACAACAAAGAATAATGAAAAAATAAATTTCTGTTATAGCAGCCCTTGACAACTAAGAGATATACTTAATTTAAATCTTGCTTTCCTAGCTAATATTTTAATAATTTCTTGTCTTTAGAAAACTGTGGTATATGTTCATATTCTTACTTAATGGATATGTTTGACAATTTTTTACACCTTTTCCTAATTAAGTCCATAAATTAAAACAAACCTAGAAAACAAAATAAAAAATGAAATAAACCTCCCTATATTAATTATGTAATGACAATATAGTATTAATATAAATATTTCAATAATTGTTTACTTTTTAGGATGCACAGGACATAATTAGGCTCCGGTGTGATTGTGATAAGCCACAGAAAAGATGTTTTGTTGTTGTTTCAAAAAATAATTGAGGCAAAATTATAAAGGAGCTGATGTCTGTTCCTACATACAAAAACAACTGTCATATTGTGACAGCACTAACATTTTGTGGCAGCACTTTATGAACTAATTTTAGAAGTCCTTGCTCTGGCTGTCACCTTGCATGTAAAGTAAAAACTGCTCCATAAGTTACGCCTTTTTTTTTTTTTTTTTTAATGTTTTATTGTGAATTATGTGGTAGTTTACATGGGAGAACATTAGCTTTACAATCATCCTATCATATATCGTTTCATTGCCATGGTTACAATCCCCTCCATGCATCATCAACCTCCATGCATCATCAACCTACCAAAGGGTATACCCTACAAGTCTGCCCTCCAATCGTCAGCACACAGCCCCTCTTCCTCTCTGGATCTAAAGTCCACAGCTGCTCCATCACTCCACATCAGCCTCTCTGCCTCCATCTCTGGCGGCACTGCTTCTCTGGGTAGGATCCAGCTCTCCCCTCTTCTCCCTTGATGGTCCCAGGGACCTCCGCTCCTAGATTGCAAAGTTAATCACTCCCCTCCTTTTGCTACAAAAGTCTACCTCTGCATTTCCAACCCTCACAATCAGTCCTCATAACAATTATTCACTATTGAATCACAAGACACCTATGCGTATCTCCTTTCATCGGCCACGCCTAGACAGATTTGATACTACTCAGTGGAGACTCTACCTTCCTCCATGCCTTTGGGTAGTCAATGTCCAAGTTGCCCATCCCTGTCTACTCTGTATATTGAGGAGGTGGGACTGATCCTTGTTGTAAAGATTTGTTCCCTCTTTTGAGCTACTGCTTCCATAGGTGTATGTCAGGTTCATCAAATTGTATCAGATTACTCTTTTTTCCCTTTTATTTCTTCTTCTAGTTGAGCTCTGATCATCCAGTCATTGAAGCCAGGTCAAGTGATTATTATCTGCAAGTGTGGGTGTTCTTATGCATATGCCCTCTCATCAGCTGGACCTTCACTCTTGTGGCTATGTCACTGACTCTGGGCCCAAGAGTCCCCAGGTCTTGCCACACTGCTGGCCAACCAGGTCTCCACCCAGGTTCACAGGAGTCTATTGAACGTTGTAGAGCTTAGCTCACAACTTCACTGCTGCTTTTCCCTCACTTTCCCTTACCAGGGACCAGTGTAGTCACCAATCAGAGTGTGTATTCCCACTGAGTCTTAGTCTTAGAAGGAGATTTGTCCTGAGGGGACCTGACCACTTGCCTTGATGTCTCCTGGGCCAGCCACTTGTTTATTCTTGTAGTAATTGGTCGATCTGCCTATATTGTTTTGAATTTTTCCTGTTGGTCTTTCTTTCAAGAAGTATCTTCTGTCCTTCAAGCTGCTCCAGGCTAGTTGCTGTTTCAAAAGGAAATTTCCTACCTCAGAAGATTCTGGATGGGATTCAGGATTCCACCTATGGTCTTATGTAATGCAGAGGCTCCACAGGAAGCCGCCTTCACTGGTCACCTTGTAGCCCCATTTTAGGTATTCCAACCAGCTGCTCCTCAGAAACCCTGTACAGGGTCACTATGGATCAGAACCAACTCGATGGCACTTAACAACAACAACAACAGTCAGTTATAGGCAGAAGATGGACTTAGAAACTTTCTATGGTGATATTTCTGGCTATTCCTTTCTCTCCCCCTTAAGTATCTATTTTATAATGGTATGCTAGGGGAATGATGATTGAAGACAGCTAAGCATCTTAACATTATTTCCCCCTTTTGCCCATTCCAACCATGTCTCAATCCCTGTATCCCAGAGCCCTGTTGTTCCAAGTTTGTGCATACATCATTATTTACCTCAGTCCCACTTCAGTTTCACATTCATCCTATCGTATTTTGTTTCATTGCAATGAATACAATCCCCTCCATGCATCTTCAAATAACCAAAGGATACACCTCACTGGCCCACACCCTGGCTGCCAGCAAACAGCCTCTCTCCAGCCCTGAGTCCCATGTCCCCAGCCACTCCATCTGTCCACATCATCATCTCTGTCTCCATGCCTCACTTCACTGTCACTCTGAGTAGGGTCATGCTCTCTGCTCATTTCACTTGATAGTCCTGGGGACCTCCACTCCTGGGCTGCAAAATCTCTCCCCTCCATTTGTTAAAAACAATCTATCTCTACATTACTGACCCTCACAGTCAATCCTGATGGCAATTATTCACTATTGTACCACAAGAGTCTTATCCCAATTTCCTTTCGCCAGCCTGGTCCCAACAGATTGGAAATCATTCAGTGGAGGTTCTACCTACCCCTGCCCCATCTGGAACTAGGCTCCATCTTGAAAGCTTGTAAGCCAGTCACTTCTTGCCTTTATAAGCCTCCCCCCCATTTTGGGTCTGGGCAATTTCTAGCCCCCTTTAAGGTATTCCAATCAGTTATAGGCTGAAGACAGGCTTACAAGCTTTATATTGTGAGGTTTCTATCTATTACTCCCCGCCCCGCAAGTGTCTATTTCACAATGGTAGGCAAGGGAAAACAAGATTCAAAAGACAGCCAAGTATCCCAACATTATTCCACTCTTTTACCCTTTCAAACCATGCCTCAATCCCTGTTTACTGAAACCCTGTTATTCCAAGGTTGTGCATACATCATCATTTACCTCTGTCCGATTTCACCCATGCAAACTTGCCTAACTGTTGTCCCATCCGCCTTGTTCTTCTTTTTTCCTCCCCCTTCTTGTATATTGCCAGCTCTCCCCCAGCTCCCAGGATCTCCTGTGTCTATTCCTTACCCTGTGCTCTATCTTCCCTTCCCTTCCCTCCCTCCTTCCTCTCATCCCATACATCCTGGTGATCAGCAATTATATATATAGTTTCTCCCCACCACCATCTTTTAGTTGGGTTCTTTTTCTTAGTCTTTTACTATCATTGTCTTATGCAGTATTTCTCCTTTTGTGAGTGACTAATTTCACTCAGCATAATGTCCTCGAGGTTTATCCATGTTATGTGGTGGCTTGCAGCTTCCTTGTTGTTCTTCAAGGTAGTATAGTATTCCATTGTGTGTATACATCACAGTTTGTTTATCCATTCTTCAGTTGATAGGCACTCAGGCTGTCTCCATGTTTTTGCTATTGTAAATAGTGCTGCTATGAACATTGGTGTGCATATGTGTACTCGTGCTATGGCTTGTATGTTTCTTGTGGGTAAATACCAAGTAGAATAATTTCTGGGTCATAAGGTGTTTCTATTTTCAAACTTCAGTGAAAGTGCCATATTGCTTTCCAGAGTGGTTGGACCACTTTGCAATTCCACCAACAATGTAGAAGGGTCCCAGGCTTTCCATATCCTTGCCAGTATTTATTGTCCCCTACTTTATTTTTAATCTTTGCTGTTATTGCTGGTATGAGATGATTTCTCATTGTTGTTTTGATTTGCATATCTCTGATGGCTAGTAATCGTGAACATTTCTTCATATGTTTGTTGGCTGCCCGGATCTACTCCTTGGTGAAGTGTCTGTTCATGTTCTGTGCCCATTTTTAGTGGTTTTTTGTCTTTTTCTTGTAGAGGTGTTGTAGTTTCCTATATATTTTAGAAATGAGTTCCTTATCTGATACGTTGTTGCAAATATTTTTTCCCATTCTGTGGGTTCACTTTTTACTCTTATGGTGAAGTCTTTTGATGCACATAAGTTTTTAATGGTAGTATGTCCCAATCATCTATTTTGTCTACTTTTGTTTGTATACTTTTCAAAATGTTTGGTAGTCTGTGTATTCCCTAAATTAGTGTCCTCACATTTGTCCCTAGTTTTTCATTGATTACCTTCATAATTTTGGGATTCACATTTAGATTTTTAATCCATGCTGAGTTCATTTTTGTATAGGGCGTGAGGTAAAGGTCTTGTTTCATTCTTTTGCATATTGCTTTCCAGTTCTGCCAGCACCATCTTTTAAAGAGACTATATCTCCTCCCCATGCAATATGCCTAGGCACTTTGTCAAAAATCATTTGGCTGTATGTGGATGGGCTAATTTCTGGATTCTTGATTCTGTTCCATTGATCAGTGTATCTTTCATTGTACCAGTACCAAGCTGTTTTGACTACTATAGCCATGTAGTAAAATTTAAAATCAAGGAATGAGAGGCCTCCAACCATGTTCTTCTTCTTAAGCAATGCTTTGCTTATTCTGGGTCTCTTTCCTTTCCAAATAAAGTTAGTAAGTGTCTTTTCCATCTCTTTGAAGGATGTTGTTGGAATCTGGATTGGGTTTGCATTATATATGTAAATTGCTTTGGGCAGTACTGACATTTTCATGATGTTGAGTCTTTCTATCCAGGAACATGGTATGTTCTTCCACTTCTGTAAGTCTCTTTTGGTTTCGTGTAGTAGTGTTTTATAATTTTCTTTGTATAAGTCCTTTGTTTCTCTGACTACGTTTATTCCTAAATATTTCATTCTTTGGGTTGCTATTGTAAATGGTATTTCTTGCCTAATGTCCTTATCAGCATTATCGTTGTTACTATAGAGGAATCCAATTGATTTTTGAATGTTGATCTTATACCCTGCCACTTTGCTGAATCTTCCAATGATGTCCAGTAGGTTTTTGTTTTACTGGATCTTTAGGGTTTTCTATGTATAGGATCATATCGCCTGCAAATAGAGAGTATTTTATTTCCTCTTGCCAATTTGGATAGCTTTAATTTCTCTATCTGGCTAAAACTTTCAAAACAATTGAATAGGAGTGATTACAAAAGGCATCCTTATCTGGTTCCTGTTCACAGAAGGAAGGCTTTCAGTTTCTTTCCATTGAGAGTGACATAGTGATGTAGGCTTCAATTCCTACTTTGTTTAGTGTTTTTATCAGGAATGGATATTGGATTTTGTCAAATGCCTTTTCTGCATCAATCGATATAATCATGTTGTTCTTTTCCTTTTTCTTATTTATATGTTGGATTGTGTTAATTGTTTTTCTAATGCTGAACCATCCCTGCATCACTTTTATGAAACCCACTTGGTCATGATGTATTATTATTATTATTATTTTTTTTTTGATGTGTTGTTGGATTCTGTCGGCTAGGATTTTGTTGAGAATTTTTGCATCTATGTTCATGAGGGACATTGGTCTATAATTTTTTTTTTTTCCTTAGTGATGTCCTTCCCTGGTTTTGGTATGAGGGTTATGCTTGCTTCATAAAAAGTCTTAGTGAACTTTCCATCCTCTTCTATATTCTGTAATAATTTGAGTAGAATTGGTGACAATTATTCCCGAAATGCTTGGTAGAACTCACCCATGAAGCTATCTATGCCTGGATTTCTTTTGGTTGGGACTTTTTGGTGACCTGATAAATTTCTTCATTTGATATGGGTCTGTTCAAG
>NW_006408861.1:566786-573237 GCF_000296735.1 Chrysochloris asiatica | reverse complement strand
GTTGGGTTGAATGCTTTGTACACATCTATGAGGTCAAATTGGTTGACTGTGTTGTTTAGTTCCTCTGTAACTTTGTCAAGTTTCTTTCTGGTTGTTCTGTCCCTTTTTGAAAGTGGCATATTAAAATCTCCCACTATAATTGTAGATTTATCTATTTGTTTTTTCAATTCTAGTATGGTTTGTTTCATATATCTTGGTTGTCTTTCATTGGGAGTGTAGATATATATTGTGGTTATGTTGTCTTGCTCAATTGACCTTTTGATCATGAGATAGTGTCCTTATTTGTCTCTTATACTGCTTTTTGTCTTAAAGTTTACTTTATTGGAGATAAGTATTGCCACCCCTGCTTGGTTATTGTTGCAGTTAGCTTGGTATATTTTTTGCCATCTTTTAACTTTTAATCAGTTTTTGTCTTTGTGTATAAAGTGTGTCTCTTGCAGGCAGCATATTGAAGGGTCTTGTTTTCTTATCCAATCTGCCCCTCTCTGTCTCTTCACTGGTGCATTTAATCCATTGATATTCAATGTAATTATTGATAGGTATGAATTCAATGAATTATTGATAGGTATGAATGAATTATTGATAGGTATGAAATTAAATTATGTTAATTTTTGGTAGTGCTGTTCGTTCCTTTGTATTGCATGCCTTCTTTTGCTGAGTTTTTGTTTTTTTTGTGTGTGCCATTTTGTGTCAGACTCTTCTTAGTTTTCATGTGTGCTTGTTCTGCTTGGAAGTTCATTTTCATGGTAAGTTGCGAAGTATTAACTTACTTTGGGGTTACCTTATAGTCTATTAACTTTTCTCTCCATTTAAGAGAATCTATTATATCCTGTAATCTATCTGATAGCCTCACCACCTGGGTCTCTGTTGCTACATTTATCCCTTCTTTGACATTGATATAATTTTGATTTTTGGTTGACTTCCCAGATGCTTTGAATTCATTCCTGTAGTTTTGTTCTGTTCTGGATTCTGCTATCTGTTGACTGAGTTCTAGGTGGTGTTGCCATGCCTGTCAGTCTCTGGTTGCTGTCTGTTCTTGTTGGCTTTCTGTCCAAAGAACTCCCTTTAGGATGTTTTGAAGTGCTGGATTGGTTTTGATAAAATCACTTAGATTCTGTTTGTTCTGGAATGGTTTGATTGCACCATTGTATTTGATTGACAGTTTTGCTGGATAGACAATTCTTAACAGTTTTTTCTTGCAGGGCTTTATATATGTCTCCCCATTGCCTTCTTTCCTGCGTTGTTTGTGCTAAATAGTCAAAGCTTAATCTGATTTGCTTGCTTTATAATTGACACCTCTCTTCTCCCTGGCCGCTTTTAGGATTCTCTACTTGTCTTTGATTTTGGAGAGCTTGATTATTATGTCTTGGTGACTTTCTTTTGGGGTCTATCCTTCCTGGGGTACGTTTGGCTTCTTGAATGTTTATTTTTCATCTTTCAAGATAATAGGGAAATTTTCTTCTAGAAGCTCTTCAACTATCTCCTCTGTGGACTTCTGTGATTCTTCCTGTTCCAGAATGCCAATAATTCTTAAGTTTTTCCTCTTCATGTTATCCAACATGAATCTTAGACTCTCTTCAGTTTTTTTTAATCCTTTTTTCAGTTTGCTCTTCTGTCTTAGCAGTATTAAGACATTTGTCTTCAAGTTCACTAGTTCTGGCTTCCATTTCTTCTCTCCTTCTCCTTTCCCCTTTCAGTGTATTGTCCATTTCTGATATTATTATTATTAATCATCTGGACCTAGTTTTGCAGGTTTTGAATGCTGTGTCAATCTTGTCTGATTGCTCTTGTAGTAGTTTCCTGACTACGTCCTTGTTTTCCTCCACCCCTTTTCAGAGCATTTGAATTTGTTTCTATACAATTCTTCTGAATTCTTTCTCAGGCAAATCCAAAACCTGCACTTCTTCTGGGGAGCCTTTGTCTGTCTCTAGCAGATTTGTCTCAGTTACTCTTTTCTATTTTTGGACATGTTTTGCAATCGTTTGTTGTGTTTGAGATCTTTTGTTCATCTTGTCCCGTAATTATGTGAATTTTTTTATTGCTTAAATTGAGGTTTGTTGTTGTGTTATTAAGATTACTGGGTGTCTCCTGGTGGATATGATTAGGAGCTAGGCTTCTCTTTTCACATGCAATGTTTAGCAGCTGCTATTAGCTCTTGTCTCAATGGTGGAAAATTATGGTATATGCTTGTAGTTTTGCTATATGGCCATGATTGCTGTCTCTTCTTTGGTAATGTAAGGAGAAAAACCTTCCATCTCTAGGGAAAATGAGTGATTAAAAGGCCCAGAAGTTGAAGCACTATAAAAGCAAAGACAAGAACTTCCAGTTTGAGTCTAAAATAAAATTGTTTGTGTGCACCATAGAATCCTTGCATAGTGCATTGGAGTGTCCTGTCTCACACCCCTACTTTTGTCACCACTATAGAGATGTACAGATAGATATAAAGAAGTTAGTAAGGAAATGTTGTTTATTAGTTTTGTCTCAAGGTAAGTTAAGTGTGTGTGCACAGCATAATTCTTGAAATAGTTTTGTCTTTTTTGCTGGGGTTTTGCAAATAGTTCATATGGTTTGTCTGTCAGGCCAAACTGGGGTTGTTGTTGTTGTTAAGTGCCGTGGAGTCGATTCTAACCCATAGCGACCCTGTATAGGGTTTCCAAGGAGCAACTGGTGAGCTTGAACCACCAACCTTGCAGTTCAAACAGCTTTGCAGTCTGGCGCATTAACCCACACAGTGCCACACCAGGACTCCCTGGGTAGACATGGGTTAATTGTCCCACACAATTTAACTTTAGGTCTGGGATCCACAGGCAGAAGTCAAAAGCAGCAGCCAAAGAATTTGCCCTTGGACCGATGGAGCTCTTTCTCTCTGTGTCATGGGAAAGCTGTAGTCTCAACACTGGGATTTTTTGGGGGTGTGTGCATCCACCCGCCTGAAGGCATCTGGGCTAGGCAAGGAAGGCATGATGGGGAAGAGGAGGGAAAAAAATGTGTAGAATCACTCCACACCTCCTTTTGCAAATGTCGCTTCCCTGCTTTTAGGGCAGGTTTCCTTTGCTGGTCTGTCTTTAGTCCCGTCCTCTGACTTCTGCCTGGGCAGGATAGTAGCAGAGGGAGTCCGGTGCTGATTTCTAAAACACAATGTTTTCCTTTATACCGTGATTTTTCCACTGTCAGTTACAGGAAGCTGACACCCAGACCTTTATATTAGATCCAGAGCTCTGGTGCAGTTTCATGAGAGCCGCATCTCTGGGTTTTCAGCCCCTCCCCCACGGAGCCTATCCTACCTGACTCTGCTCTGCCACTGCCAACTGCACACCTTTTTTAAAGAACTGGTGGAATTATGTTTCAGTCTTATCTAGAACCACAGTGATGAACAGAATTACTTATATTAAAAGAGAAACTGATTGGATAATTTTTTAAAACTTCAGAAAAAAGTTCTCAAAGGCACAATGCTAAATGCTTAACTCAGATGTCCTTTTTTTTTCTTCAAGTTTTTATCATGAATTGAGTGACAGTTGACATGGGAGAAGATAGTTTCATTGCAATGATTACAATCCCCTTAATGCATCACCATTCAACAATAATTGCTTTTATTAACACTGTTTGTTTTTTGGGGGATAGGGATGTACACTAAAACACTCAAGAATATATAATCATTTAAACAACAAAAGGGCACATTCTGCAAGTTTGACTACTGGCCATCAGCACACAGCTTTTCTCTTTTCATAAGTCTAGAGTCCTCAGCTGCTCTGTTTTTCCATGTTCTCATCTCTAGCATCCCTGCTTCTCGGGATAGGGTCCCACATTCTGCTTGTGTTCTTTTCCCTTGATGGTCCTAGGGTCCTCTGTTTCTTGGCTGTAAGATTAACTACTCTCACATTTTTGTTACAAACTTCTGCCTTTGCAGTTGTGACGATCACAATTAGTCATGATAACAATTACTCACTATTGAATCATAAGAATCTTAACCCCATCTCCTTTCACCAGACCCATCTACACAAGATGAAAACTATTCAGTGGGGGTTCTACCTTCCCCACACACTCTGAAACTAAACTCCCTCTTGAAAATACCAACAGAGAGGGAAGGAGTCTTCACATCAAGTATTAATCCTATCCCCTTTGTATATAGGGTAGATAGGGATGGACAACTTAGATATTGACTACCTACATTTTCAATAACCGCATATGCATGTGAAAGCTGGACAATGAATAAGGAATCTGTAGAAGAATTGATGCCTTTGAGTTATGGTGTTAGAGGAGAATATTGAAAGTGCTATGGACTACCAAAAGAACCAATAGATCCATTTGGAACAAGTGCAGCCATAGTGCTCCTTAAGTGCCAAGATGACCAAACTTCATCTCTCATACTTTGGGCATATTGTCAGGAGGGACCAGTCGCTGCAGAAGGATATGTTTGGTAAGGTGGAGGTCAGAGAAAAAAGGAAGACCCCCCAATGAGATGGATTGGACAAGTGGCAGCATCTATGGACTGAAGCGTTGCAAGAGCTGTGAGGTTGGCCCAGTATTGGGCAGTGTTTTGTTCTGCTGTGCATAAGGTCACTATGGGTTGGTACTGACTCAATGGTACCTAACAACAACAACTATGAGGGGTGATAAAAGCTTGAAGTGACTGGCTTACAAGTTTTCAAGAGGGAGTTTAGTTTAAGAATGTGTGGGGGAAGATAGATTCCCCAGTGAATAATTTTCATCTTGTTTAGCTAGGTCTGGTGAAAAGAAATGGGGATAACATTCTCATGATTCAATAGTGAGTAATTGTACTAATTGAGACTGTCATGATTGTAAAGGTAGAAGTTTCACAACAAAAACTGGAAAGCAGTTAATCTTATAGTCCAGAAACAGAGGACCCTAGGACCATCAAGGGAGAAGAGCACATGCTCTTATCCAGTGAAGCAGTGTCTGTTGTACAATAGTAGGCAAGGGAAACTGACAGTCAAGCATCTAAACATTATTTCCCCTATTTTACCTATTCAGACTATGCCTCGATCCCTGTATCACAGAGCACTGTTGTTTCAAGTTTGATCATACATCACTATTTACCTCTGTCTCATTTAGCCCATGCACTCCTGTTCCCAATATAGACCTTTTTCTTCCATTTCCTTCCCCCTTCTTGTGTATTGCCCTCCTTAACACCAGAAATATGATGTATCTATCCCCTACCCTGTGCTCTACTGTCCCTCCCCTCCCCTACCCCTTGTCCTGGGGGGAGGAGGTCACTATGGGTCAGAACTGACTTGACAGCACTAAACAACAACAACAACAATTCACCATAGGTAAAAAATGGAGACAGCCTAAGCGCCCATCAATGAAGAAGGGATAAACAAACTTTGGCACATACACACAATGGCATATTATGCTACCTAGAATAATAATAACAAAGAAGCTGCAAGCAGCCACCACATAACATGTATGAACCATGAGGACATTATGCTGAGTGAAATTAATCAGTCACAAAAGGACAAATATTGCATAAGACCATTATGGTAAAAGTTTAAGAAAAGACACCCATACTAAAAGGAAAAAATAATTCTTTGTAGGTTCCTGGGAGAACAGAAAACATGTAAGCCCGTCTTCAGCCTATAACTGACAGGAATACCTTGAGAGGGCCTGGAAATTGCCCAGACCCAAAATGGAAAGGGGGGCTATAAAGGCAAGAAGTGACTGGCTTACAAGCTTTCAAGAGGAAGCCTAATTCCAGATGGGGCAGGGGTAGGCAGAACCTCCACTGAATGATTTCCAATCTGCTGGGACTGGGCTGACAAAAGGAAATGGAGATAAGACTCTTGTGGCACAACAGTGAATACCTGCCATCAGAACTGACTGTGAGGGTCGGAAATGTAGAGGCAGATTTTTTTTTTCCCCTTTTTTCTTTGGCAAAGGAGGAGACTGACTGATTTTGCAGTGCAGGAGCAGAGGTCCCTAGGACCATCAAGCAAGAAGAGTGGAAAGTATGACTCTACCCAGAAAGGCAGTGAGGCCGGGCATGGAGACAGTGGTGATGGCATAGGCAGATAGAGTGGCTGGGGACACGGACACAGGGAGGGAGAGGAGCTGTTTTCTGACAGCTGGGGGGCGGGGGGTTGTGGGGTGTATCCTTTGGTTATTCGATGATGCATGGAGGGGATTGTAATCATTGCAATGCAATGAAATACTATAGGATAAATGTGAAACTGAAGTAGGACAGAAGCAAATAATGATATGTGCATAACCTTGGAAAAACAGGGCTCTGGGGTAGAGATTGAGACATGGTTGGAATGGGGAAAAGAGGGAAACAATGTTAAGATGCTTGGCTGTCTTTTGAATCTTGTTTTACCTGGACTACTACTATAAAATAGACACTGGAGGGGGACAGAAAAGAATAGCCAGAAATATCACCATAGAAAGTTTGTAAGTCCATCTTCTGCCTATAACTGATTGGAATACCTAAAATGGG
>NW_006408861.1:562186-566371 GCF_000296735.1 Chrysochloris asiatica | reverse complement strand
GCTCTGATTGGTGACCACATTGGTCACTGGTAAGGGAAAGTGAGGAAAAAGCAGCAATGAAGCTGTGAGCTAAGCCCTACAACAGTCAATAGACTCCTGTGAACCCGGCTGGAGACCTGGTTGGACAGCAGTGTGGCAAGTCCAGGAGCCTCTTGGACCCAGAGTTAGTGACATAGCCACAGAGGACTAGGGTGGAGAGTGAAGCGTCCAGCTGATAAGAAGAGAGGGCATATGCATAAGTACGCCTGCACTTCCAGATAATACCCACTTGACCTGGCTTCAATGACTGGATGATCAGAGCTAACCTAGAAGAAGAAAGAAAAGGATAAAAAGAATAATCTGATTCAATTTGATGAACTTGGCCTACACCTATGGAAGCAGTAGCTCAAAAGAGGGAACAAATCTTCACAGGAAGAATCATTCCCACCCCCTCCACACACAGAGAGGACAAGGATGGGCAACTTGGACATTGGCTACCCAAATGGGGGTGCTACAAAGGCAAGAAGTGACTGGATTACAAGCTTTCAAGAGGGAACCTAGGTCCAGAGGGCATGGAGGAAGGTAGAATCTCCACTGAGTAGTATGCAATCTGTCTAGGTGGGGCCAATGAAAGGAATTGCAGATAGGTCTCTTGCCATACAGTGGTGAATAATTGTTATCAGGGCTGATTGTAAGGGCTGGAAAGGTAAAGGTAGACATTTTGTGGCAAAGGGAGGGGAGTGATTAACCTTGTAGTCTAGGAATGGAGCTCCCTGGGACCATCAAGGGAGAAGAGCGGAGAACAGAACTGTACCTAGAGAATCAGTGATGCCAGAGATGGAGGCAGAAATGATGACATGGAGAGATGTAGCAGCTGGGAACTTTGGACCCAGAGAGGGAGAGGGGCTGTGTGCTGACGACCGGAGAATAGGCTTGCAGGGTATACTCTGTGGTTGGTGTATAATGTATGGAGGGGATTTTAAGGCAAGGAAATGATATATGATGGGATGAATGTGAAGCTAATGTTCTCCCATGTAAACTATCATATAAATCACAATAAAGCATTAAAAAAAGAAGAAGAAGATGGAAGGAATACACAGAGTCACTGTACCAAAAGGAAACGGTTGGTATTCAACGGTTTCAAGAGGTAGCATATGATCAAGAGCCGATGATACTGAAGGAAGAAGTCCAAGGTGCATTGAAGGAATTGGCAAAGAACAAGGCTCCAGAAATTGATAGAATAAAAATTGAAATCTTTCAACAAAATGAGGCAGCACAGAAGGCACTCACTTATCTATACCAAGAAATTTGGAAGACAACTATCTGGCCAACTGATTGGAAGAGATCTGTATTTGTGCCCATTCCAAAGAGAAGTGACCCAATGGAAAGTGGAAATCATCGGACAACATCTTTCATATCCCATACAAGTAAAGTTTTACTAAAGGTAATAAAGAAACAGCTGCAAGCATACATTGACAGAGAACTTTCAGAGGTTCAAGCTGAATTAAGAAGAGGCTGTAGAAAGAGGGATATCATTGCTGATGTCCAATGGATCTTGGCTGAAAACAGAGAATACCAGAAAGATATTTACCTGTGCTTTCTTGACTACACAAAAGCTTTTGATTGGGTGGATCATAACAAGGTATGGACAACATTGCGAAGTATGAGTATTTCTGAACACTTAATTGTGCTAATGGAGAATCTGTACATGAACCAAGAGGCAGTTGTTTGAACAGAACACGGGAACACTGAATGGATTAAAATTAAGAAACGTGTGCAGCAGGGTTGTATTCTTTCACCATATTTATTCAACCTGTATGCTGAGCAAATAATCTGAGAAGCTGGGTTATATGAAGAAAAACGTGGCATCAGGATTGGAGGAAGACTCATTAACAACCTGCGATATGCAGATGATACAACCTTGCTTGCTGAAAGTGAAGAGGACTTGAAATATTTACTTATGAAGATTAAAGAGCACAGTCTTCGGTATGGATTGCATTTCAATGTCAAGAACACAAAAATCCTCACCACTGGACCAATAAACAACATTCTTATAAACAGAGAAAAGATTGAAGTTGTCAAGGACTTCATTCTTCTTGTATCAATCATCAATACTCATGGAAGCAGCAGTCAAGAAATCAAATGAGAAAAAAGAAAAGAAAAGAAATCAAACAACGTATTGCACAAGACCTTTTTAAAGTGTTGAGCAAAGATGTCAGCTTGGGGACTATGGTGTGACTGACCCAAGCCTTGGTATTTTCAATAACCTCATTTGCATGCAAAAGCTGGACAGTGAATAAGGAAGATCATAGAAGAATTGATGCATTTGAGTTATGGTGTTGGAGGAGAATATTGAAAGTGCCATGGGCTGCCAAAAGAACCAACAGATCTGTTTTGGAAGAAGTGCAGCCAGAGTGCTTCTTGGAGGCCAGGATGGCCAACCTTTGCCTCTCATACTTCAGACATATTGCCAGGAGGGACCAGTAACTGGAGAAGGATGTCATGTTTGGCAAGGTGGAGGGTCAGGGAAAAAAAGAAAGACCCCAGTAAAATGGATTGGCAAAGTGGCAACATCAATGGGCTCAAGCATGGCAACAATTGTGAGGTTGTCCCAGTATCGGGCAGTGTTTTATTTCTGTTGTGCATAGGGTCGCTATGAGTTGGTACCTACTCGATGGCACTTAACAACAAGAACAACAACAATTTATGAGTTATATAATGTTCTACTATACTACTAGTTATATTATAAAATATGTGAAATATAAATGTAAAAGGATAAAAGTACAAATAGAAATTAAAATATTTCCTTACACTCAAATTACAGCTTAATTTTTTTCCTATAAGGTGTGCAACCCCAAAAAGAAGTCTAAAAGTATAAGCTCAGAGTTGTAGGGTGATTGGTATAAGGTTTCCAAATGAAACTCTCCCAGGATATCCCTGGCTACCCTTGAAGAATGAGCAGGTGCATTGTCATGTTGTGGGGAAAAATTCCTTAGTGCAACTTTGCTGGTCTGTTTCTCCCCAAAACAGCTTCCAGTTTTCTGAAAACTTCTTCCTAACATTCCCTCATGATCATCCTATACCCTTTCAGAAAATGTATGTAGATTACCCTTTTGGAATAATAATAATAAAAGTCAACATAGCCCTCTGAGCTGACCTCTCTGTCTTGAATGAATTTAACTGGCCCAGCAGGTCCTCTGGAAGTCATTGTTTTGATTGGACCGCTTTTTCTGAAGACACTCTAATGAGACTAAGAAAAATGTATTACTGAGAGAACTTGTCTGCAGCCATCTACTGGTTGCAGAGACATGTTTAAACTTTTTTTTTTTTTTTTTTTTTTAATAAACCTGTGCATGTATGAATTGTTTTAAGTGCTGTCTGGTGGGTTTCAACTCATAGCAACTCTGTATAGGGTTTCTGAGGAGCAACTGGTGGATTTGAACTGTAGTTCAGTGCTGATTCCACTGAGTCACATCAGGAGTACTTTTTTTTTACTCACCCTCACAAGAAAAGGGTCAAGAAACTAATTCACTTCAAATCCATCTTCAGTGGTGTTAGAAAAGATATGTTAGAAAAGATAGCCCTTGTTGACCTGCATTACAGCTCTTAGGAATATCTTCACCTACTCTCAGCTTCTCTCCTCCCTAAAAAACCTCTGTGAGGTTATCTACCTAAGTAAGCATAGTTCTTGTCAACTTTGAGGCATGGTGCTTTCTGCAAGAGCACCAACTAACCAATCCCTTCCGTGAACAACAAATCACTAAATCCTATTGGGTAGTTTTATTTTTTGGGTACATTATTTTAATAGTAATTTGACAAATCCCTGCAAAGTACATAAAGTAGACCAAGCATAGGGCAGACTGCAGTCTAGAGCCAGACAAATGTATCAATCATATTGTCAAACCAGAAAGTGTCAAAAATACCAAACCAAGAAATGTCAATCAACCTAGGGAATCCCCTTTAACAAATTCTCTGGGGTAGAAAACAATCTGGGGAACCACCACCACCACCATTAATTTGCTTCTCTAAATAAGTAGGGCATAAGTAAAAAAAGCTTAAGGGAAAAAACCTCCCAAGCCGTTTTTCCAAAGAACCAAGAAAAAGGTCATATAAAGGAATTAATTTCATACTGGGTAAGTAACTTAAAACAAATACTAAAATGTGTTGGCCTCAAAATTATAATAAAAGAATCATAACAATAAAATA
>NW_006408861.1:552467-562086 GCF_000296735.1 Chrysochloris asiatica | reverse complement strand
TCTATGGGCTAATTAATTTTTAACTTAAATTTTTATGTAAAAGCTTAAATAATCTTGATTTTTTTTACTAGTAATGCATACCAAACCATTAAACAATTTTTAAAATGGATTGTTTCTTTTATTTAGATTGAATTTTAGAAAAGTCAATTATGTATATTATACCATTTGTAAAGAAGAAGACAAAGAAGAAAATATGGTTGTTGCAAAAAAAGCATCCAATGTAGAGACTATGAAATTGTAGTTAATGGGATATAAGACCAAAATCAGTTTTAGATTTTTAGATTTTTCATTATAAGTTTTTTCCACTTAAAATAAATGAGCAAATAAATCAAATAAATACAAATAATAAAGAGTTTAAAATACTAATTTCAAACATGACATAACTAATGTCCAAAACCATGGATGAGGCAAACAGGATGCCTTTATACTGCTTAAGTGGTACAATCCTGAGGAAGGTTATGGTTGACTGTTTTTGAGGATTACAAAAGAGTAATCTTCAAAGATTTTCTCAAAGGACAGAGGACTTATTAGGGGAAATTTTTCAGAAAATTTACAAATGCATGATAAGAAAAAGCTAGGCACTAGGAACCTCCTGCCAAGGAATTTCTTTCCATCACAATGCACCTGCTCATTCTCCAAGGGTAGCAAGGGCCGTCCTATGAGAATTTCATTGGGAAACCTTATCCCCTCTACCCTACAGCCCTGATCTTGAAACTTTAGCTTTCTTTTTGTTCTCAAACCTTAAAGAACATTTTAAATGACCATTATTTGAGACTCTCGAGGGTGCTCTAACTGCTATTTTACATGATATCAATAGAAGATCATAGAATTTGGGTCAAGAGATAGAAATATCATCTTCAGAAGTGATATAGGATATGTTGAGAAATAGTAGCTTCATATTTTGTTATTTATGATTTTGGAGCAATACTTTTTTTACTTACTTTTGTATATACACACACCCATTTGCAAAGGGGCTTCATAAAGAAACTCATTTCAACACACTATCTATTACCTATCACCTGAAATTGGTATGGACTCATAGACTCCAATTTTCTTCAATTGTTTATAATTCATTATCATTCTTAATTATTTGGTGTTCAAATTCTAAGATTTTGCCAATGCAAGCCCTTAAAACTTGCTCTGTGTTTTGGTGACATATACCCATCATTTAAAAAACATTTTCTTCTTTCTGGCATAACAAAATATCCCAAGATTATTTCTACCATCTTTGCACCAGCTCTGAAATCAGCTATTTTTCAGAGTTCCTTTTGGTAGGAAATGATACTAAAATATAAAATTAGAGTTTTAAGTGAGCTTGCTATTATGGTGCCTCTTCGTTTCTAAATCTTTTGAATAGACAAACCTAGGATAAACACATATGCATATAATATACTTATTTTAGAAACCATGAGTTCATACTAATACCTCCAATTCCTATCCTTCTCAATAGAGTTCTTTTGTGCCTTCCCCCATTCAATATTTGTATCTTCCTTCTTCCACAATGAGAACCCTGATTCCTACCATCAATACATTTTGCCCACTAGTTAAATTCAAAAATATATCTAAAGTAACTTTAGAATTTCCATATTGCATTGTCCTCCAAATCAAATCCACTTCTACTGAGTTTATTCTAATTCATAATGACCCTATAGGTTTTGGAAGCTGTAAATCTTTACCAGAGCAGAAAGTCTTGTCTTTCTACCTCAGAACAGCTGGTGGATTTGAACTACTGACCTTGTAATTAGCAATACAGTGACCATAGCACTACAAAAATCTAAATTACCATAAAGTTTTTAGGATTTGCATGCAGTTCTCCAGACTCTCCAAAGATTGTGATAATAAACTACTGTGTTCAAAATTTACTTCATTAAGTGTTTTTTTCTTTCAGTGTGATTATGATAGTCCTTTAAATACAGTTGGACTGTTTAGTTTCAGTTTATTTTCGTTTTCTTATTCTCATTAGCTATAACTATTTTTTTTTAATATGTAGAAAATCAACATGTTTCTAAAATTCAAAACTACATAAAAATGAATCATGTCACTACTTTTTGTATCCTTTCTACCCAATTTCTTAGCCATCCCTTTGGTGTTTCTTTTTGAAAAGATAAGCAAATATATGTATGTTTTCTATCCCCCTTCTTTCTTATCTAAAAAGGTGTTGTTTGTTGCAGACCGTGTAAGACTAATCAGAGGTTCGAGGCCCGCTAGGGCCGAGTGTAACAAATGAGGCCACTGGCAGTTAATGGCAAATTGCTTTCATATTAATAATTCAGGTATATATATTAAATTAATACACTGGAGCCTTGGACAATCCACAGATAAATGGGGTATTTTCCTAAAGCAGAGACTAAAGGTTGTAAGGTTAAGCATTTCTCCAAAGGATTAACTAAAAATGTCTTAGCTACTTCACAGCTCTTTGTTCTATAGACAAAGAACCCATCCTCCCTAATCCTTTTCCAGGTGCAGCCCATTCACCTGGGTGTCTGGAGTCCTCCTGCAGACCTGGCTCAGGAAGCCAAAGCAGCAGGACTCTGCCCAAGCTTTTGTCTTTATCTCTCACCTTCCCCCAACTATACTCAGGGGCTATAGATATGTTAATTGGGCCTGAGAATCCAAGTTGCTGGCCTGGGATTCGAACCAGTGAAGTACTATGTAAAGTTACCTGAATGTCTGGAAAAGTAGTGATGTTAGCTGTACCTTGCCTAAGTCCCTCCCAGCTTGGTGTGAAGCTCCTCCCCTGAATAAAGCAGAGGCCCGGGCCTCCCCAGGTGGCATTGCTGGTTGGCAGGCATGGAGTAAAGATTGCAGGGCAGTGAGTTGCTGCCTGCGGAGGCCACGATGCCTGTAGTCCCAAGCCTGCCCACCAGTGATGTATCCACCCTGGCTTTGGGGTGCCTCTTTGTCCCTCTCTTTGTCTCCTTTGTCTCTTTCTGTGTATTCTTGATATATATGAGTCGCCGTCAGGTATCCTCTCCGCGTGAACTGAACCCCAATGTCGAGGCGGGTCCCCGACAGTTGTTGTTAAGTGCCATCAAGTCATTTCCAACTCACAGAGACCCTGTATAGGGTTTCCAAAGAATTACTGCTGGGTTTGAACTACCAACCTCATGGTTAGCAGTTCAGTGCTTATCCTACAGTGCCACACCAGAAGTTAGTACATGGAAGATGAGAACCCAAAACAGGACCCCACCTCCAGGCTGTGGCCATGGAGGAGGCTGGTCCTGAGCTGCAGCTGGACCATGGTGCCATCACTGGACAGGAAGGAATGGAGGACACAAAGAAACTCAGACCAGCTTCTTAGAAGCTACCTGGAGACCCTCTTTGAGGAAGGAGGAGAAACTCCAAAGCCATTTCAGTCATGCCTACCACCTTGTTAATGCACAAAATAGAAGATTTTTGAAACTATTGTTGTAAATATGAAATGTTGAATAAGATAGACTAGTTTATCTCAAGTTTCTGTCCTAAGAGCAGAAAATTCTCTTCTGCGTTCTTTATTACCTATTTTGCGAGAACTTTGAGAAAGCTACCACATAGTATAGCCTAGACTCTACACCTTTAGGTGCCCCAATGTTTAGTTGCCCTGACATGTTTTTTAAACTTCCTCAGTAATTCTCATGTTCAGCCAGGGCTGAGACATAAGGTAATATGTTACCTTATTATTGTCAATGCCTAATAATTTTGCAAATACATCTATCTTAGCTATCTAATGCTGCTATAGCAAAAATAGCACAAGTGTATGGTTTTAACAAATAAATGTATTCTCTCAGTTTATTGATGTTTTTAAGTACCATTAAGTCGGTTCCAACTCATAGCAGTCCTACGATGTACAACAGAACAAAACACTGGCCAGTCTTACACCATCCTCACAGTTGTTGCCATATTTGAACCCAATGTTGCAACCAATGTGTCATCTGTATATTCCACGTTCTAATGATTGTGGGTGTTTGCTGGTGTTTCTTCTTATATTGAGCTGTGCCACATTTAGGAGGCAAGAAGTTTGAATTCAGGGATCTAGCTCAAGGAGAAGCCTTTCTCTCTTGGATTTGGGGAAGGTTTTTATCTCCTTTCAATACCTGTGGACTTGGCATTCCTTGGAGACGGCCATGTGTCTTGGTATCAATATTCTCCTGGGTGTAGGAGGTTCACAGTGCAAGAATTTTGCTCTTCTTTCTGCGTAGTACCAGGTGCCTCAGATCTCTCAAAAGAGATTGACAACCTAGATCTGTAGATTTCATCCTACCTCATTACAATAACTGCCACTCATCCCGCCTTATTAACACCATGCTGTTGTTAAGAGCCTTGGAGTAGATTCTGACCCATAGTGACCCTGTATAGGGTTTCCAAGGAATGGCTGGTGAGTTTTAACCACGGACCGTGTGGTTCAAACCAACTTTGTAGTGTATTGCCACACCAGGACTCCACAGAAGTTAGGATTTACAACACATAGGATAATTTCATCAAATCCCGCAATGGAGGATAATTACATAATACTTAGAATCATGGCCTACTCAAGTCTACACATATTTTAGGGGACACCAATCAATCCATGAAATTTTACTATTGGACCTCCAAAATTATTTCCATGTTGTTGTTGTTAGGTGCCATCGAGTCAGTACCAACTCATAGCAACCCAATGCACAACAGAACGAAACACTGCCCTGATACTGGGCCAACTTCACAATTGTTGCCACACTTGAGCACATTGATGCTGCCACTTACCAATCCATCTCGCTGGGAGTCTTCCTCTTTTTCTCTGACCCTCCACCTTACCGAACATGATATCCTTCTCCAGCGACTGGTCATTCCTGACAATATGTCCGAAGTATGAGAGATCAAGTTTGGCCATCCTGGCCTCCAAGGAGCACTCTGGCTGCACTTCTTCCAATACAGATCTGTTTGTTCTTTTGGCAGCTCATGGCACTTTTAGTATTCTCTTCCAACACCATAACTCAAATGCATCAATTCTTCTGCTGTCTTCCTTATACACTGTCCAGCTTTCACATGCGTATGAGGTTACTGAAAATACCATGGCTTGGGTCAGGTGCACCTTAGTCCTCAAACTGATATCTTTGTTCTTCAACACTTTAAAAAGGTCTTGTGCAGCAGATTTGCCTAATGCAATACATCCTTTGGTTTCTTAACTGCTGCTTCCATGAGTGTTGATAATTGATCCAAGAAGAATGAAGTCCTTGACAACTTTGATCTTTGCTCTGTTGATAAGAATGTTGTTTATTGGTCCAGTGATGAGGATTTTTGTTTTCTTTACATCTCAATGTAAAGAAGTCTGTGCTCTTTGATCTTCATCACATATTAAACTTATTCACTCCATCATATCATTCCCCAAATCTTAAATCAACCCCAAGTCCAAATTCCATCCTGGAGCAAAATTTCTCTCCTTCTGTAAATCTAGAATACAAATTATCTGTTTCCAAAATACAATGGTGGAACAAGCACAAGATACTAATTCCCATTCCAAATGGGAGTAACTGGAGAGTAAAAAAAAAGATAACAGACACCAAGCAAGTTCAAACCAGAGAAGAATAATTTACCTTAACTGTCAAGACTTTAAAATAATCCTCTGCTTTTTTAAATAATCTAGGCAATACCCTTGCTCTCCAGACTGTGGGTGTTAGCCATGCACTCTGGATTCTGGGTAGAGACCCCTCAGTCCTAGGCTTCAGCTCTGCCTTTCAAGCCTACGGGTCATCAACTCTGCTCCTTTGGTTTTGGGAAACCCCATTGTCCTTGTCCAAATGAGTAACTACCCTTACCCCTTGGACCCTGCATGCCTGGTTTTTCTGCCCTTTGGGCATGCTAGCCCTGCTCCCTTGTGGTTTGTGGCAGCAGACCTGTTCCCATCCCCCTGGTAGTCATGAATGGCAGTTCCACATTCTGGAACTGAGTTGGTGAAGATTTGACTTTTTGTAACCTAGAAGGTCACGAGGGTTCCACCTTTTGAAATGTTGAGGCTCTACCCTTTGTGGCTCTACTCTTTGGTAACTGTTTCCTGTGCTCCTTGTCTCTTCAGCTTCTACTTTCTGGTTCCTTGGCCTCTTAGTCTCTTAGGCCTCTTAGTTCAGCCCAGCCTCTGCCCTGTTTGGGCAAGTGTTACAAAACTCTTTAGGTCTGTGGATATGTGCCTGGAGGTGCCCTACTCTGCCAGTCAGCCAAAAGGGGCTGGAAGCAGAAATCAGAGCATGGACTCTAAGGGAGAATCCTTCATTGGTCCTGGGAATTCACTGACTTTTCTTGACATCTATCCCCACTGTGTTTGCCTCTGTGTCTGTTCTGCTCCTTTGATAACTCTGAAGTGATTTGGTATAGGATACACTTTGGTATGGCCCCATACCAAAGAAAATCCCTAATTTTAAACAGGATCACAGCTACAGGTACAGTGGTAAATACATACTTTGGGGGACATAATTCAATCCACAACCATATTATTAAATTAACCCTAAATTACTTTTAAAAGAATATAATAGAGCATAGATTTAAAGTTTGTTAGACACACTTATGGGTATTAAAGTCTGATATTAAAAATCAAACATTTAAAAGAAAGTAGCTATTTCACTGAAAAATTACTTAAGATAGGTTTGTCCTTGCTTTCTTGTAATGGTTTTCTGTGTATTCAAAGGAAACTCAAAGGAGTTATTTTTGTTTAAATATGAGGGGAAGTAAAAAAAGTATGGTTATGCGTCAGACTGCAAAGCCATTTGAACAGCAAAGTCGGTGACTCAAGCTCACCAGCTGCTTCTTGGAAACACTCTACAGGGTCCCTATGGATTAGAATTGACTCAACGGCACTTAACAACAACAACAAATGGTCCAGTTTGTACATGCATGGATTTATTCCAAACAAAACATGTCAAACATGTCTCTGTGATGAGTGGATGGCTACAGATGAGTTCTATCAGTAATACACTTGTCTTAGTCTTGTTAGGGTGACTTCAGATAAAAGGTCTGATCAAGAGTGGCTTTTGGGCAGTGGGATGATCTGTTAGGTGATCTGTTAAATTCAAGACAGAGAGGTAAGTTCAAAAGGTTATGCTGACTGCTTTTTGGAATTCTAAATTTTTGATAGATTTTCTTAAAGGACATAAAGCAATCACTGGAGCTTATTAGGAAAATATTTTCAGAAAATTTAAAACTGCCTTGGTGGGAAAAGGCCAGGAAACTTTCAATAAGGAATTTTTTTCTCAACACAACAATGCATCTGTTCATTCTCCAAGGGTAGTAAAGGTGGCTTAAATGTTCTGAACCAAATATAAAAATTTGAAATGTGGCTCAAGATTACATTTTCTTTGATGAAACTAAGAGTAACTTCCATATATTTCCTGGAAGTTATTGATAAATAATTATAAAAAGTGTATTGTTTTACTGTTACGAGGTGCTGTCAAGTCAGTTCCAACTCAAAGTGCACCTACAAATAACAATGAAACAGTCCAGTTCTGTGCCATCCTCACAACTGTTGTTATGTTTGAACCCATTGTTGTTCCTACTGTGTCAATCCATCTCACTGGGGTCTTTCCCTTTTTCACTAATCCTCCACTTTACCAAGCATGATGTCCCTCCTGACATGTTCCAAGTACAATAGATGAAGTCCCATCAACCTAGTTTCTAAGGAACATTCTGACTGTAATTCTTCCAAGACAGGTAGGGTTATTCTGGCAGTCCAAAGTACTTTCAATATTCTTTGCTAACATCATAATTCAAAAACAGCAATTATTTTATGGTCTTACTTATTAATTATACAGCTATTGATAATTCTATGTTGTTGTAAAGTGCCGTTGAGTCAGTTTTGACTCATAGTGACTCTGTATCGGGTTTTTGAGGACCAACTGGTGGGTTTGAACCACTGACCTTGTGGGTAGCAGCCTACTACATATCCTACAGCACCACACCAGGATGTCATGAAAATTCAACAGACATTTTAAAGTTACATCAAATACCTCACTTTAACACTTCCAAGAAGAACTTGTCAAAAATGTATGGGATATGGACAAGGACCTAGCCACAGAGGGCTAGAGCTGAGAGTGAAATGTCCAGCTGATATGAAGTGAGAGGAAATGCACAAGAATGCCCAAACTTGCAGAGAGTACCCATTTGACCTAGCTTCGATGACTTGATGGTCAGAACTTGACTAGAGGAAGATAAAGAAATTTAATTTATGATACAGGAATCAAGTATAAATTATTACAGTTTGGTGAACTTGACCTTTACTTATGGATGTAGTAACTCAAAATATCAAACAAGAGGGAAGTAGTCTTCACATCAAAGATAAAACCTATCCCCTCAGTACACAAGGTTGATAGGGACAGGCAACTTAGACACTGGCTATCCAAAATGGGGATCTATAAAGACACAAAGTAGCTCACTAACAAGTTTTCAAGAAGGAGTTTAGTTTCAGAGCAAGGTGGGTGAAGGTAGAATCCCCACTGAATTGTTTTCATCTTGTCTAGATAGGTCTGGTGAAAGGAGAAGGGAATAGGAATTTTGGTTTTTGTTTCTTTTTGATACAATAGTAAGTAACTATTATCATAACTAATTGCAATTGTCACAAATGTAAAGGTAGCAGTTGTGTAACAATAAGGGGGAGTAGGTAAAAAAATAAAAGAAATTTAATTAAGGAAGCAAGTGTAAATTGCTGCAATTTGATTAATTTGACCTATACTAATGGATGTAATAGCTCAAAATACCAACTGAGAGGGAAGGAGTCTACACATCAAGGTTATGGTACTATATCTGACAATATTCTGGTGTTCTTCATCATGTTTCAGTATTAACTATTCTGATGCTATCTGACAGTGTTCCATTGCTTTTCTTAAGGTTTTTAGGACTAAACATTCAGAAACAGTCTGTTTATCTTTATCCCTCATCTGTCTTAGTCTGGAAGCTCAGCTGGAAACTGTCCACCATGGGTGAACCTGCTGGTATTTAAAATACCTGTGGCATAGCTCCAGAATCACAGTAACATGCAAGTCACCACAGTACGACAAACTGACAGACGAGTGGTGGATATCAAATATAGGAAATATTTTTTCTCAGAAGTACAACTGAGAGACCAAAAGAACTAGATGGTGCCTGGGTAACATAGCTAACTGCTCTGAAAGATAATTCAATGTTAGATCCTGGAATGGTAGAAAGATGTGGAATCAAACTCAAAATAGTAGAGAAGCCCAGCGACTACTCTATGCAAGCAGTCAACAGAGAATGAATTGTGTTCACACTCCAGTCTTTATCACATCCACCAATAGACAGGTGCTCTACATGCTGGAGCCCTGGGAGCAGACTGTGTTCAATCCTATGCTGATTTCTGTTGGGCACATACACCGGATATGTCTTCATTCCACAGCACATCATGGCAATATTGTACTACTTTGAAATTGATCAATATGTGACTAAGAATCAGAGGTTCCTGAAGATGGGACTTCATCAGATGTCATAAGAAACTCTACTAGATGTCAACATAGGTAGCTTTATGAATATAAAAGCTAAAAATCATGATTGTTGTTGTTATTATTGGTAAGTGCCGTCGAGTCGGTTCTGACCCATAGCGACCCTGTACAGGGTTTCCGAGGCTGTAAATCTTTATGGGAGCAGAAAGCCTCATCTTTCTCCC
>NW_006408861.1:536405-550341 GCF_000296735.1 Chrysochloris asiatica | reverse complement strand
TTGTGTATATATCTTATTTTAACTCTGTCCCCTTCGGCCCTTTCACTTATGCCCAATTGTTCTCCCAGCTCTGCCTTCGATTTTTAAAATCAGAAGTCATTAGTTAGTTTCACTGCTGTTGCTATTGTATGGCATATACAGCCTAGATATATTTGTACATTTGACCAAAGTTTTGTTAGAAACAATACAAGATAGGGGCAGGATGGAAGGGAGGGAGGCTATTTTATTGAGCACTACTTACAAAAGACTTATCAGTAAGTTTGCACACAGGAGTACAGTTTAAGTTCTTTAGACTCCACTCTAATTAACAGTTTTTGCTTTAAAACTATTAAAGTTTGTCTTAACAATGAAAAGCAGATCCTGCTAAAGTTAAAATAAGGAACATTTCACCTTTTAAGTATTTCATTCTTATTAGAACTTATTTCCAGAAAACTTATGATAATGATTCTTATGACCAATGGTTCTCAATAGGGTTGTTGTTAAGAACCGTGGAGTCGGTTCCGACTCATAGTAACCCTGCACAGGCTTTCCGAGGCTGCAAATCTTTAAGGGAGCAGAAAGCCTCATCTTTCTCCTGCAGAACTGCTGGTAGTTTTGAACTGTCGACCTTGAGGTTAGCAGTCCGATTTGTAACCACTATGCAACCAGAGCTCAACAGGGTAGGTAGCATTATTATGTAACATTTACATACTATAGTGTTTTAACTAGAAAGTAAATAAATTTTCTCTGAGGGCCACTGTTAACAATATATAAATTAAGGAACAATATACTTCCTTAATTTATTTTCATGATTGTAATGGGTGCTGTATGTATATTTACATATTGCAGTAACATATGAGTTTAAAACTAGAGCAAAAAGAAGTGTAAACTTGGATAGCAACCTTTAATCCTTTATATTTTAAAAAATGATGTAAACACATTAAGTTTAAAGAGAAAAACAAAAGAAGAAAGAAGACAAAGTGCCTCAAACAAATGGTCTAAGTAGAGTAAAAAAATATAACACCAAAAATTGTATCAGAACTACTTGACAAAGAATTTAAAAGAATGCTAATAAGGCTACTTCAGCAAATTGACAAAAAAATTATTGAAAAAAATGGGAACCATTAAAAATCATCAATTAGGAAGTCAGAAGATTAGTACTAAGACTTCAGAAATAGATAATACACTGAGAGAGCAAAGAAACAGAACTGAATCAATGGAAAACCAAATTTCTGAGCCTGAAGAAAAATCTCTCAACAATCATCTGCTAGACTCCTAGTATAGCACTGTAGGATCAGCACTGGACTGTGAACCATAAGGTCAGCAATTCAAACCCACCAGCTTCAACTTAGAAACCCTTCTATACAAAGTTGCTATGCGTTGGAATTGACCTTACAGCACTTAAAAACAACAAAAGGAACAATCAGAAAAAAAGACCAAAAATTAAGAAGTAAGCCTACAACTTATGTGGGGTGCTACCAAAAGGAATAACTTAGATGTAAATGAGTTCCAGACAAGAAGAGACAAAACAAAACAAGAAGAAAACTCATAGAACATATTGTCCAAGAATTGTTGGAAGAAAACTTAACATCATGAAAGATGAGAAATAGACATTCAAGAAGTTGAACAAACTCCAAACAGGATAGACCCCAAAAGAAAAACATCAAGACCTATTATAATCAAACTTTTCAAAACCAAAGACAAGGAAAGAATCCTGAGGTAGTGCAGGAAAATTCAAAGTTAACTTCAAAGGAGAACTAATAAGATAAAGCTCTGATTTCTCAGCAGAACCATACAGACAAGAAGACAATGGAATGACATATATAAAACTGAAAGAAACAAAAGGTCAACCAAGAATTGTATATCCATCAAAACTTCAAAATTAGGTAGTTTTCAGACAAACAGAAATAAAAAGAATTTTGAAAAACCTGACCAATCTTACAAATAATACTAAAAGGAGTTCTTTGGTCAGAGAAACAACAACAGACAACAATCTGAGACTAACATACATGACAGTATCACCTAGACTGAATTCAGATATTGTTGTTGTTAAGTGCTGTTGATTTGGTTCCAACCCATAGTGACCCTATCTACTACAGAATGAAACATGTCCCAGTCTTGGTCCATCCTTACAATTAATGTTATGCTTCAACCCATTGTTGCTGCCACTGTGCCATTCCATCTTATTGGGGGTCTCCCTTTTTTTTTTTGCTGTCCCTTCAATTTACCAAGCATGATATCCTTTTCTAGGGACTGGTCCCTCCTGATAATATGTCCAAAGTATGAGAGACAAAGTCTGGCCATCTTGGTTTCTAAGGAGCATTCTGGTTGTATTTTTTCCAACATAGATTTGTCTGTTCTTCTGGCAGTCTATGGTACCTTTAATATTCTTATTCAACACCATAACTCAAATGCATCAATTCTTCTACTGTCTTTCTTATTCATTGTTCAACTTCCACATGCACATGAGGCTATTGAAAATACCATGATTTGGGTCAGGCGCACTTTGGCCTCAAACTGAAATCTTTGCTCTTGAACACTTTAAAGAAGTCTTGTGTAGCAGATTTGCCTAATGCAATTGTTGTTGTTGTTGTCAGGTGCCATCGAGTCAGAACCGACTCATAGCGACCCCATGCACAGCAGAACGAAACAATGTCCGATCCTGGGCCAACCTCACTACCGCTGCCACACCCGAGTCCATCAATGATGCCACCTGGCTGATCCATCTCGTTGGGGGTCTTCCTCTTTTTCTCTGACCCTCCACCCTACCCAGCATGACATCCTTCTCCAGCGATTGTTTCCTGTGGGCAATATGTCCAAAGTAGGAGAGACGAAGTTTAGCCATCCTGGCCTCCAAGGAGCACTCTGGCTGCACTTCTTCCAAAACAGATTTATTGGTTCTTTTGGCAGTCCATGGCACTTTCAGTATTCTCCTCCAACACCACAACTCAAAGGCATCAATTCTTCTACGATCCTCCTTATTCACTGTCCAGCTTTCGCATCCATATGAGGCTATTGAAAACACAATGGCCTGGGTCAGGCGCACCCTAGTCCTCAAGCTGACATCTCTACTCTTCAACACTTTAAAAAGTTCCTGTGCAGCAGATTTGCCCAGTGCAATACGTCGTCTGATCTCTTGACTGCTACTTCCGCGAGTGTTGATAGTTGATCCAAGAAGAATGAAGTCCTTGACAACTTCAATCTTTTCTCCATTGATAAGAATGTTGTTTATTGGTCCAGTGGTGAGGATTTTTGTTTTCTTGACATTTAGATGTAATCCATATCGAAGGCTGTGCTCTTTAATTTTCATAAGTAAATGTTTCAAGCCTAATGCAATACACCATTTAATTTCTTGACTGCTGCTTCCATGAGTGTCTGGAAGCTTGGCTAAAACCTGTTCACCATGGGTGACCCTGCCAGCATTCTAAATACCAGTGGCCTAGCCTCCAGCATCACAACAAACATGTAAGACATCATTATGTGACAAACTGACAAATGAGTGTTGGGTTTTCAGATATAGAAGTATACAAAGTAAAACACATTTGTAAGTCTTAAAAGAGAGAACCATAGATTTTAAGCTTAACAACAACAACAACAACAAAACCCAAAAAGTAAATAGAAGGAATAATCCAGTTATAGAATTTCCTAATAAAGAAAAAATTAAATACATTTCAAAATAAATAAATCAAAATAAACCTCTTACCCTAAAAAATAGACCAAGTCTTACTCATAGCCCTAGCCCAATCCTTACCCTTAACACTAACCCTAGTCGTACCATAACCCTAATATTAAACCAAGTCCTGAGTCTAGCCAAAACCTAGCCCCAACTTAATCCTCACTTCTTACTCCTATGCTGCTATGCCCTCCTCCAAAAGACCAGACTTACAGGTCTGATATACACTGGTTAAACCCCTGAGGCAATGGCCCTTAGAGAATCTACAAACTCAGAACTGAACATACTCTGGAAGCCCACTTTATTGCAAAACAATAAGCAGGTATATAAAGTGAACAATAACACCTGTGAGAAATATGCTCCTCAGAACATTCAACTATACACGACAAAAGGGCAGCATTTGCTCAAAAGTAAAATTCCTAAGGCAGGAAAGTTGGGTAAATGGAAACAGAAACTCAGAGTGAAGTGGAGACAGTGTTGACACATTGAGGGGATTGTAATCAATGTGACAAAATGACCCATGTATAAATTATTGGAATGGAAAACTAAGTTTCTTTGTAAACTTTTACATAAAGTTTTTAAAATAAAAAATACAACTGATTTATAGTTGTCTCTTGTATAGATTTCTGCTTTAGGTAATGGCAAAATAGCACATACTGAACCATACCTTCTGAAGATAAATTTGTAACCTCTGGACAAAATAAAAAAGTAAAACAAAACCAACTATTTGCAGGCACTGGAGAGTGATGAGAGGGGAGTTGACATTTGGAAGAAGAGTATGGCATTGGGTCTCTTTCCTTTAGAGGACAAAGGACAATTAGAGGACAATGTTTAGGGAAACTACTATAATTGGAATATAAAGGGAGAAATAGCAGAAAGAAGAGAGGCACAGGGTAAGCGTTCAAATTCTATGTAAAACTCTGTCCAAGTCTTTGGCTGATTCCTGAATTATACATATATGTGGCTGACTCCAAGAAACACAACTAAGGTTAAGAGAACCAACCAGAGATTTCAAGCAAAACTGCTTGCTGAAACAAAATACTCAATACTTTCTAGGTTAAAAGAAATCTAGATTCTCTACACTCTCATATATATAGAATCCTGTTGTGGCACTGTAGGATAAGCAATGGACTGCTTACCAGCAGCTCTTCGGAAATCCTATACAGGGTCTTTATGAATCAGAACAGACTCAGTGTTACTTAACAACAACAACATAATTTTTAACAGTGCAGAACCAGCAGCATGGGGCACACAACCTGGGGAGACGGGAACAGGTGTGCAGGGTCCTCTTGGGGTGGGGGGTGTACAGTTTTCCAGTTACACTCTACTGGCTCAGGTTCAAAGAACAAGAGGTTGGAGGATGACCCAGACGCAAGATCCAGACCCAGAAGGGAAGAGTGTGAGTCTTTCCTGCATGTACATTATATTGGGAGCAGGCCACACCCCCAAGGAAACATTCTTTCCATTGATTGGCTGCTCATAGCCAATCATCATAGAGTTAACTATCAACTACCAAAAACTGAAAAACTTGGCTCAGTGAAGTTGACAAAGAAACTATCACACTTTTGAAAGTACTTAGCAGCTAGTTAGTTCCATTGCTATTTTTTCTACAGAAAGGTTTCTGGCTCTTTATTTGGGCCACTTGTTTTAGTTACTCTGTCTTATTTCTTCATGTGACTGAAATTGCCCATTTGCTCTGAGACACTGTGGTGTTGTAGCATTTATATTTAATTGGTGATTGCCTGTTGGTGTGTTTTTAGAAACTCACCATTTATCTCATGGGGGTGTGATAGAGAATGGGAGTATGTGAGTAGTTCTTCATTTTCTGTTCTTGTAGCACAGTTGAGGACAAGTTTGGCTGGTATTAGTGACTGTCTATCATTGGTCAGGTAGTACAAGAGCAGGTAATGACCCTTACTTAGTGAGTCTGGACTCCAAAAAGTATGGAAGTGACTGGACAATCTGAGTATAGTTGCTGTCTACTGCTCAGTTGGACAAGGGAAAAAATAAGGAAAAAACAAGAGAAAAAGATAAGCAAAAGAGAGAATACTAAAACAAGTGCAGGAAATAGCAGCAAGAAAAAATGCATTTAATAACTAAAAAAATAAAAGAGGCAAGGAAAATAAAAATGGAACAGGAAAAGAAAAATAATCTACAAAACTGGGAGTGAAGAAAAGAGAAAGATTATAGAAAAGGGGAAACTAAGTAAAAAAAAAAAGAGAGAGAGAGAGAGGAAGATTGGAATGGAAAAAAGAAAGGACAAAAAGAAGAAAAGAGGAAAAAGGAAGGCAGAGAAGGAAAAAACAAAAAACAAAAGAAGGGTAAGAAAAGAAAAGGAAAACTTATAAAATAAAGAAAGGAGAGAACTGGGATAATGGTACAGGTCCAGAGAGGAGAAAACTGTGGGGGGCATGGTTCCAGGTATGGATTGGAACCCTCTGCTAGTTAAGGAGGTCATGAGGATGAGGCAAGGCTAAAAGGTGAGTGAGTTAGATGCCACATCTTGATGAAATTCCTGCTGGTCTAGAAGGTATCTGGAGTCAGGGTACCTGATTCAGAAGTTCTTTGGGGCCCAGAGAGCAGCTGGGGGCATGGTGGCTGATTATGGGAGGAGTGGCCACAGTGATTCTCCGGGGTGGCTAAGGCAAGCAGCCCATCCAACATTGTATGATTTGCTGCTTTGATGAGGCAGAGTTTACATGCTTCCATATGTGGGAGTGGCATGCACCTGGCTCCAGATCCAGGAGCATGTACTTTCAACCTCAGGCATAGCAAGGGCTGTGCAGGGTGGTGGTGTTATCAGTTTCTGAGTGGGTGAAGGTGGGGAACAAAGGAATGATTGCACCTTTCTGGTCATCAGCTACTGGTGACAGTTTGTGCTATCCTGGGGGAGCACAGTGGATTATCTGTCTGCTGATCCAATTGAATAGTGCTTCAAAAAATCAGCCAGTCCATGAATGATTGTTATCAGGACTGCTTGTGAGTGAGGGTTGGAAATGTAGACATTTTTTTTTTCCCTTAAATGTTTTATTGTGAATTATGAGATAGTTTACATGGGAGAACATTAGTTTTACATTCATTCTATCATATATCATCTCATTGCCATGGTTACAATCCCCTCCATGCAATCCTTCCCCTGTACCCTCCAGGTCTTCAGCACACAGTCGCTCTCCCTCTCTGGATCTAAAGTCTCCAGCTGCTCCATCACTCCACGTCATCATCTCTGGCTCCATTTCAGGCATCACTGCTTCTCTGGGTAGGGTCCTGCTCTCTGCTCTTCTCCCTTGATGGTCCTAGGGACCTCCGCTCCTAGACTGAAAAGTTAATCACTCCCCTCCTTGCTATAAAATGTCTACCTTTACATTTCCGACCCTCACAATCAGTCCTGATAGCAATTATTCACTATTGTATCACAAGAGACCCATCTGCATTTCATTGCATCAGCTCCGCCTAGTCAGATTGAATACTACTCGCTGGAGATTCTACCTTCCTCCAGGCCCTCTGGATCTAGGTTCCCTCTTGAAAGCTTGTAAGCCAGTCACTTCTTGCCTTTGTAGCTCCCCGCCCCCCATTTTGGGTAACCAATGTCCAAGTTGCCCATCCCTGTCTACTCTGTGTGTGGAGGGGTTGGGAATGATTCTTGCTGTAAGGACTTGTTCCCTCTTTGAGCTACTGCTTCCATAGGTGTAGGTCAAGTTCATCAAATTGTATGAGAATACTTTTTTTTCCCTATTCTTTTTACCTCTGGTTGAGCTCTGATCATCCAGTCACTGAAGCCAGGATAAGTGGGTATTATCTGCAAGTGTGGGTGTTCTTGTGCATATACCCTCTCTTCTTATCAACTGGATGCTTCACTCTCCACTCTAGTCCTCTGTGGCTATGTCACTGACTCTGGGCCTAAGAGTCCCCAGGTCTTGCCACACTGCTGGCCAACCAGGTCTTCACCCGGGTTCACAGAATTCTTTTGAACGTTGTAGGGCTTAGCTCACTGCTTCATTGTTGTTTTTCCCTCACTTCCCCTTATCGGTGTCGAGCGTGAAAGGTAGATGTTTTGTAGCAAGGAGGGGAGTAATTAACTTTTCATTCTAGGAGTGGAGGTCCCTAGGACCATCAAGGGAGAAGAGCGGAGAGAGGGACCCTACCCAGAGAAGCAGTGATGTCTGAGGTGGAGGCAGAGATGATGACGTGGGGCGATGGAGTAGTTGGGGACTTTAGACACAGAGAGGGAGAGGGGCTGTGTGCTGCCAATCGGAGGGCAGGCTTGTAGTGTATACCCTTTGGTTGGTTGATGAAGCATGGAGGGGATTGTAACCATAGCAATGAAAGGATATACGATAGGATGAATGTAAAACTAATATTCTCCCATGTAAACTATCACATAATTCACAATAAAACATTAAAAAAAAAAAATCAGCCATTCCACCTGTCTCCTCTTTCACTATTTTTGTTCAGCTTCTCCTGTTGTTGTTGTTGTGAAGTGCCTTCAAGTTGGTTCTGACTCATAGTGATCCCATGCATAACAGAACGAAACACTGCCTGGCTCTGCATCATCCTCACAATTGTTGTGTTTGAGTCCATTGTTGCTGTCATTATGTCAATTCATCTTGTTGGAGGTCTTCCTCTTTTCTATGACCTTCCACTTTACCAAGCATAATGTCGTTCTCCAGGGACTGATTCTGCCTGACAACATGTCCAAAAAACTAGAGACGAAGTCATGCCATCCTTGCTTCTAAGGAGCATTCTGGTTTGTATTTCTTCTCCCAGTCGGTATTCAATCTACTTTTCTTTATCCTTTTGTCTGATGCTCAGGATTCCAGAATTATCATCTGTTTTATTTGGTCTCTCGTGTCTTTGTTGTAGAGGGTCTGGGTAATGGGTTGCCTAGTCAATCATCTTGATGGAAGTTTGTATATTTGTATGAGCTTTCAAAAATCCACTTTCTTGACAGACCTGGAATATCTGTATGACTGCTCTAAGGATCATTCACAACAGTTAGACAAAGGAACATTGCTTCTGTGCTGCATTTCCCTATCAGGTTATATGCCCATCAAAACCACGGGAAGTCCTTACTTTGTTTTCTTCTATTATGGAAGCAATTTATGATTCTCTGCAGTTGTCCTGAGCTCTGGTGGTTGAATTGTTAAATGCGCGACTGTTAACTAAAATGCCAATAGTTCAAATCCACTAGTAGCTCCACAGGAATAAGATGTGACAGTCTGCTTCTTAAAGATTTATAGCCTTACGATGTCTATGTGGCAATTCTACTCTATCTTGTGGTGGTGGTGGTTGTGTGCCTTGGGGTTAGTTCAGACTCATAGCGACCCTGTATAAGGTTTCTGAGGCTGTAAATCTGTACAGGAGCAGAAAGCCTCATCTTGGTAGATTTTAACTAAGTTAGTAGCTCAGTTCATAATCCACCATGTGACCAGAACTCCTTACTCCATCTGTAAGGTTTGTGTATGTGTGTCTGTGTACAGTTGTCGTAACAGGCAGAATTTTAAATAGCATGGTAGGTGTTCTACAACTCTTTTATTTGAATTTACAATTTATTGAAGAGGTAATGTAAAGATATTTTAAAAACCCAGAGGCCGATACAAATGAATAATAAATAATAAATTAGGTCTCATAGGCTATAAGAATGTGGCACTGTGGGTTAATGCACTGGACTTCAAGGTCAGTTTGAACTGTAAGATCAGCAGTTCAAGTTTATCAGCCGCTCATCAGAAACCCTATATAGAGTCACTATGGGTTGGAACCGAATCAGCTATACTTAACAACAACAACACAGGCTGTAAAGATTCCACAAAAGTGTTTCCTAATCCTTCCATTAAAGGAACGCTGGTAGCATAGTGGATTACAAGTTGGGCTGCTAACAGCAAGGTCAGAGGTTGGAATCTACCAGTCACTCCATTGGAGAAAGATGAGGCTTTCTGCTCCTGTAAAGTTTTGCAGTCTTGGAAACCCTATATAGGGTCACTATGAGTCAAAACTGACTCCTTTCTGATCCTGTAAAGATCTGAAGTCTTGGAAACTCTATATAGGGTCACTGAGTCAAAACTGACTCAGTGACATACAACTACCACTACCACCTGCCATTCCATTACCAAATGCCTTTTTACATTAATTTATAACTTTATAACCCACCTGATTGAATGAATGCAACTAAAATTTATTGAGTGCCTTCTGCATACCAAAACTTGTGTTAGATGCTTGAGTACATTTCCAAAAAGTTTTATGATGACTTAAAATAAAAAAAAAAAGACACACAAGATAATTATAAAATAGAAAAAAAGATGATGAGAGTTTCCTAGTGGTCAAACTGAATATCATTACAAGAAATTAGAACAAAAACAAAAAAGGAATCAAATTCTTTTTCTTATACTAAACCCCAAGAGGAATGGTTGTTGCTGTTAAGTGCCCTCAAATTGGTTCCTACTCATAATGACCCTGTGTAAGGTCTCCAAGGAGCAGCTGGTGGGTTTGAACTGCCAACCTTGTGATATCACAGTACCACATCAGGTAGTACTTTACTAAAGATACAATGAAAGGTGCCCACATCTTTTCAACTTCATTCCTATCTCCCCTCTCCTCTACTACTTTGGTTAAAAGTATTGAGAAACTTTTTGCTTAGGACTAAAATATAGCCCTGGTGTGGTGCTGTGGAATAAAACAGTGGACCAAAAGGTCAGTTTGAGCCACAAGGTTGGCAGTTCAAACTCAACAGCTGCTCCTTGGAAACCCTATATAGGGTTGCTGAGTGGGAACCGACTTGGAGGCACTTAACAACAGTAACATAATGTTGTTGTTAGGTGCCATTGAGTTGGTACTGATCCATAGCGACCTTATGCACAGCAGAACGAAACACTGCCCGATCCTGGGCCAACCTCACTACTGTTGCCATGCTTGAGCCCATTAATGCTGCCACTTAGCCAATCCATCTCATTGGGGGTCTTCTTGTTTTTCTCTGACTCTCCACCTTACCAAACACTATATCCTTCTCCAGTCACTGGTCCCTTCTGACAATATGTCCGAAGATGAAGGTTGGCCATCTTGGCTTCCAAGGAGCACTCTGGCTGTACTTCTTCCAAAACGGATCTTCTTTAGACAGCATAGGAGATGACTATACACATGAACCTCACCAGATGGAATACATAGAAATCAAATTGACTACATCTGTGGAAAGAGACGATGGAAAAGCTTCATATCATCAGTCAAAACAAGGCCAGGGGCAGACTGTGGAACAGACCATCAATTACTCATATGCAAATCCAAACTGAAGCTGAAGAAAATGAAAACAAGTCCACAAGGGCCAGCCAAAATATTCCCTTGAATATATCTCACCTGAATTTAGAGATCATCTGAAGAACAGATTTGATACATTAAGCACTAAAGACCGAAGACCAGAAGAGTTGTGGGATGACATCAAGAACATTATACATGAAGAAAGCAAAAAGTCATTGAGAAGACAAGAAAGAAGGAAAAGGTCAAAATGGATGTCAGAAGAGACACTGAAACTTGCTCTCCAGTGTAGAGATGCTAAAGCAAATGAAAACAACATAATAGCAGACATTTAATTAGCAAAAGAACATATGAGCGTTAGTCTTTCAAACAATATTCCAAACCATCTCTTGGTTGAGATTTGGTGAAAGTTGCTGTTTTTAGTTGTCATCAAGTTGACTCCAAGTCATGATATCCCCATATGTACAGAGTAAAACTGCTCCATAAGGTTTTCAAAGCTGTGGCATTTTGAAAGCAGATTCTTAGACCCTTCTTCCTTGGTTTCTCTAGGTCGTATCAAACCACCAACTTCTGGTCTACTAGTTAAGTTAACCTAAGGACTCCTTGATAAAAGCTAAAAATCCTAAACAATGCGTTTTGATGAGCACCTAAATACCTAAATTAATCATCTGAGTTTCTGATTTAGATGGAAGCCATGCACTCTAAATTTTGTCTAAATACATTTGGGCTGAACAACTTTTGTTAAAATAATGGTGCCTAGCTAAAGACATTTGCCTCCAGGAAGAGTCATCCCATCTCAATGAGTTTATAGCCTATTGGCTTTAGTTTAGTGCCATGGAGTTGGTCACCACTCACAGCGATCCTCTACAGGTTTCCAAGGAGGAGCTAGTAGGTTTGAACTCCCGACCAGTGCTCATCCACAGCAGCCTGGAGGATCTCTTATATATTTGCAGTTTTCAATCCCTTCTTCATAAACTCCATAAACAGCCTTTGTTATTTAGTGCCATTGGGTTAATACCAACTCATAGCGACTCTGTATACGGTTTCCTAGGAGTGACTGGTGGGTTTGAACCACCAACATTGTCTTTAGCAGTCTAGTGCTTATCCTACAGTGCCACCCAGGGCTCCAAACATCCTTTATCATGTAGATATATCATGGCCTGCTGGAATGCTCCTTAGATGCTTGGATGAGGATGAGAGACTTTGTTTCACGTACTTTGCATATGTTATCAGAAAGGACCAGTCCCAGAAGGACATCATACTTGGAAAAATGGATGGTTAGCAAAAAAGAGGAAGACCCTTAACAATGTGGAATGACGCAGGAGCTGCAACATGGGGCTGGAGCATGAATTATTGTGAGGATGGTGCAGGGTCTCAGTGAGTCTGAACTCACTTATGGCCTATAACAACCAGCCCTGGAAGTCCTTAACTTCCCTGCTCCTGGAGGGTGGGGGTAACTGGGTCCTTGGAAGACACAGCCCTTGCACCTTGATGTGCTCAGTCTGTGGGGCATTTTATCTTTCCTGGTGTGGCGCTTTGGGTTAATGCGCTGGACTGCAAAGTCGGTTTGAACTGCAAAGTTGGTGGTTCAAGCTCACCAGTCGCTCCTTTGAAACCCTCTACAGGGTCGCTATGGGTTGGAACGGACTCGATGGCACTTAACAACAACAACAACAATTAACCAATACCATTCCGTTCGCAATTTGTCACGGTCGCAGCACACAAGCACAAAACGGAGTAAAGAAAATATAACCGCTGGAGAAGGAAGAAAGGAGGAAGTTGTTGCCTGCAGCTAGTGGCCTTAAAAGCCTGGCTGGGATGAGATCCTTCCAGACCAAGTCCGAGGAGGCGAGGGGCGTGATAGGGTAGGGACCTGGAGCCAGTTTCCGAGCTAGGGCGTTGCGCGCGTATCCGCGCCTCGGCTCTGGCGGCGTGCGCGCGGCTGGGACTGCGTCTCAGCTGGTGGGTGGAGCCACAGTCGCGGCCCACGCGGTAAACAGATAACATGGCGGCTAAGGCGTCTAGGGCACTAGGGGCCTTGCAGGCCAGCAGTGCACGCTTGACTGCCGTGTGGTGTGCACGGTTCGGCCTTGACCTGCGGCTGTTGGGCACGGCAAGAAGCCTGCGGGCGGGATCTGCGATGTGGGCCCAGGGCTGGACACCCGCGGCCAGGGTAGCTACCCTGAGCAGGGGCTACAGCTCTGAGGTGAAGGCGGAGGACGAGTTGCGGGTGCGGTACCTGGAGGACGAATATAGAGGTGAGGTGCCGGCGGGGCCCTGGGCGTCTGCACTGGCCTCGCCTCCCCCTTCCCCCCAGGGTGTACGGCACCCGGGCGTCAAGGACCATCACGGTGGAGTAGTCGACAGATTTGTGGTGTTTGCGCTTACGTCAGTGTCCCCTGACTGGACATGGGTCTGGGTCAACTCAGTTCGTTGAGTCCAAGGTCCTTCCTCTAGCCCCAACATTTGCATTTTCTTTATGCACTAGAGTTAGCGCTTTTAATCATTGATTGTGTACAAAGTGAACACATTTAGCGCCAAAGTAATAACTGCAATTTACAATTCTTCAGACGAGCCTAGGTCAATAAACTGTATTTTATTCCTGCTGCCAGATTTTGTTCTTGATCTGCAATTGCCTTCTGTGTACTCAGTGGGGAGGATTTATAAACTTGCATTGTGAATGCACTTCATTATTTTGAAGAGCCTAAAGAACTTTGAACTGTGTTCAACTCTAATCATTTTTTTCTCTTGCCCGTTTTATCCTAGAAAGTTAGATTTTGGGAAGTATTCCTCTTCATTTATACATTTTTGAGAGCTTTTTTGCCTGCTTGTTTAATGCTAATCCTGGGAGCACAACTGTGAATGTTATTGGCTTTGTCCTTGAGTTACCTACATTGGGAGGAGACACATAAGCTATACATTATAGTGGGAGCTCTGGTAGCGTAGTGGTTACGAATCGGGCTGCGAACTTTAAGGTCAGTGGTTCGAAACTACCAGCCGCTCCGCGGGAGAAAGATGAGGCTTTCTACTCCCGTAAGGATTTAT
>NW_006408861.1:529767-536305 GCF_000296735.1 Chrysochloris asiatica | reverse complement strand
GAAACTACCAGCCGCTCCGCGGGAGAAAGATGAGGCTTTCTACTCCCGTAAGGATTTATACCCTCGGAAACCCTGTACAGGGTCGCTATGGGTCGCCTCCGACTCGAAGGCACTTAACAACAACAACAACAATAGTGGGAGCAATATGTCACCATGGGGGAAGGGCTTAGTAAGAGGCATGTCTTAATAGGCAATGGAGTTTGACAGTATTGAAAGTTCTTTGGGAAACCTTTGTGTCTCCCTGTGAAGCCTAGATGAGATTGATAAAATATAAAATTTCCACCAAGTACCTAGTTCATAGGAGTATGAAGCTGTCTCATTCCTTGTTTGTTTATCATTCTAGAGATACTCAACAGTATGATCAAGGCTTAGAGATATGAATGTGTGTGATATATGTAGGAAACAGTGTAAGGCAGGTGTTTCGTGAGATAGAATACTGAAAAATTTAACTTGGAAGGTATTTTGGCAGTGGACTGAATTAACGGTGTCTGGATAATACAGTAGGCTGGGATTTCAATTACATTAGGTGCCCCAACAGTATAAGTAAAAAATACTGCTACAAAATCATACAAACCTTTATTAGACAAAAATACCAAAATGTGAAACTATTGTTTTCCAAAATATCCTCCATCTATTCACTTGTGAAAGGATCTCTGGTAGCGTAGTGGTTACGAGTCAGCTGCTAACCTCAAGATTAGCAGTTCGAAACTACCATCTGTTTGGCTGGAGAAAGATAGGGATTCTGATCCCTTAAAGATTTACAGCCTCAGAAACCCTATGAGTTGTCGGAAACCCTATGTCGCTTTAAGTTGGAACCGACTCCATGGATAACAACCACCAACACTTTTGAAGGAGATGTTTCATCTCTTTAACCCTCCACAAATAATCCTGTGCTCTTCGATTTAATTGTTAACACAGCAGTTTGGGCATCCTTGAGGACATACATTGTGCTCTTTTTAATTGTTTGATTTTAGGGAACAAAAAAGTCTGAAGGGGAAAGATCAGGGCTGTCTGAAATTCTTGTAGAACAGCCCTTACACTTCAAAGAATGAATGAATAGGTTCATGGTCGTGATGGGAAAACATCTTTGGCTCAACTTTTCTGTTTCTGTTTTTTTAAAGTTTTTTGTATAACTTTTTCTCACCGATACAGTTTTCTTAAAATTTCTTCCTAATAAGCCCCTGTGATTGACCTGAGCCCTTTGAGAACATCTATCAAAACAGTGGCCATAACCTTCTAGCTGACATCTCTCCCTGAATTTAACTGACCCAGCAGATCCCCTCCCCTCGGAAACCTCCGTTTTTAGGGACTTTTTTTTTTTTTAAGACATTGTATTGGAGACTTGTTGGAATCTTGGTATGGCACTGTGGGTTAATGTGCCAGACTGAGGAGCCTTTTGAACTCTAAGGTAGGCAGTTCAAGCTCACCAGCTGCTCCTTAGAAACCCTATACAGCGTTGCTATGGGTCAGAATTGACTTAACAGCACTTAACAACAACAAAGGAGACTTGTTATTAAGTGCAGTTGAAACAGTTTCGACTCATAGCGAACCTATATAGCAGCTGGTGGGTTTGAACTGTCGACCTTGTGGTTCAAATTGACCTTTCTCTCCAGTGCGTATCCTACAGCACCACAAGTGTATTCCTGAGAGAACTTTTCTGCAGCCATCTATTGTTTACAGACATGTTTAAACACATTTTGTTTGGACTAAAACCATGCATACATGAACTAGAATGCTAGTATTACTACTTTTTGACCTAACTCTGTATTAAAAGAAAATTCCTCTAAGTTGGACACTTAATAATTAGGAAGAAAGTTGGATATAATAATAGTGGACCATTACTGAACTTTTACTATGAGCTGCTATTTTCAACTACTTTTTTTTTTTTTTTTAACTTGTAACATTTAACAAAAACAGTTCTGAAAAGATGTATAATTAATACTTGAATATTAAAGAGACTCCTTTTTTATTTAGATAGACGTTGTACTTTATTTATTATGGAGCATTTAAAATTGACTAGAGCCCCGGTGTGACGCTGTGGGTTAAGGGGCTGTTTGAACTACAAGGTTGGTGGTTCAAGCTCACCAGCTGCTCCTCGGAAACCCTATACTCACAGGGTCGCTATGGGTCAAAATCGGCTCCACAGCACTAAACAAAAACAAAGTAGAGAGAATAGTATAATAAACCCCTATGTGGTGCTGCAGGATAATGTGCCGGACTACAAGGTCTTTCAAACTGCAGGGTCGGTGGATCAAACTCTCCAGTCACTCCTTGGGAACCCATTACAGGATCGCTATGAGTTGTACCCACTCAAGGGCACTTCACAGTAACAACAGATCCTTTACCCAGCTTCAATAGTTATCCTGCATATGGCCCATTTTCCTTTATTTGTACCTTTTTTCTGTGTGCCTTCCAACCCAATTATTTAATTTATCTATAAATAGAGGAGTTTTCAAAAAGTTCTTTCCTCTAAGAGGTAAGGATTTTAGAAGAAAATAGAACCATAATGCCATTATGCTACCTCAGATCATAGTAATTCTTTTATTTTTTTATGCAGGGTACATATATTATGTCTCATAAAGATTATTATTTTTTTTTACTACAAAATCACAGAAACATTTAACAAAGTAAAATACCAAAATAATGACATTTTGGTTTCTCGATATATCCTCCATCTAGGTCAATATGCTTTTTTTTAAAAAATTTTTTATTGTGAAGCATGTGTTTATAGTTTACATGGAAGAACATTAGCTTTATATTCATCTTATCTTATTTTGTTTCATTGCAATAATTACAGTCCCCTCCTTGCATCATCAAACAGCCAAAGGGTACACCTTCCAAGCCTGCCTCCCAGCCACCAGCACACAACCCCTTTCCCTCCCTGAGTCCAGAATCCTCAACCAACCCATCTCTCCAAGTCATCATCTCTGCCTCCATCTCTGATGTCACTGCTTCTCTGGGTAGGGTCCCGCACTCTGCTCCCTTCCCTTGATGGTCCCAGGGACCTCCTCTCCTGGACTGCAAAGTCAGCCACTCCCTTCCTTTTGTTACAAAACGTCTACCTGTACATTTTCAACCCTCATAGTTAGTCCTGATAACAATTATTCACTATTGTACCACAAGAGTCTTGTCCTCATCTCCATTCATCAATCTCGCCCAGGCAGATTGGAAACCACTCATTGGAAATTCTACCTTCCCCCGCACCCTCTGGAACTAGGCTCCCTCTTAAAAGCTTGTAAGTTAGTCACTTCTTACATTTGTAGGTCCCCCCCCCCCTTTTTTTTTTGGGTAGCCAATATCTTAAGTTGCCCATCTCTGTCAACCTTGTGTACCTCAGGAGTGGGAATGATCCTCGCTGTAAAGATTTGTTCCCTCTTTTGAACTACAGCATCCGTAAGTATAGGTCAAGTTCATCAAATTGTAGCCGGTTACCCTTTTTTTTTACCCCTCTTCTTTCTTCTTCTAGTCGAGTTCTGATCATCCAGCTATTGAAGCCAGGTCAAGTGGGTACTATCTGCAAGTATGGGTGTTCTTGTGCATCTCCCCTCACTTCATATCAGCTGGATGCTTCACTCTCCGCTCTAGTCCTCTGTGGCCTTGTCCCTGCCCCTGGGCCCAGGAGTCCCCAGGTCTCCTCATACTGCTGGCCAGCCAGGTCCCAATCCAGGTTAACAGGAGTCTATTGAATGTGGTCGGACTTAGCTCACAGTTTCATTATTGTTTTTCCCCTACTTCCCCTTATTGGTGATCAACATGGTCACCAGTCAGACCACATGCCTGCTCCTGTATTCCCCTTGAGCCTTAGTCTTGGAAGGGGGTTTGCCCTAAGGGCAAACTTGCCTTGATGGCTCCTGGGTGAAAAACTTGCTTGTTCTTGTAGCAGTCAGTTGGCCTGCCGTTCTTGTTTTTGTTTTTCTTGTGCCAGTCTTTCTTTCAAGAAATATCTTCTGTTCTTCTAGCCACTCCAGGCTGGTCTGCTTGTCCTTTCAAGTGGAAATTTCCCACCTCAGAAGATTCTGGATGGGGTTCAGGATTCCACCTATGGTTCATAAACATCTTTTTTTATAGTTGATTTATTTTAATTATGGTGTATGTGAAGTCCATATATTAATTACAATTGATTGATATATCTCTTACATTTTGAAATCTATAACAATTCCAACAGATTTCAGGAATCTTTAAAAAATTTTTGATTTTTACGAAATTATGTAAAACATATATTTCCCAAAGTCAAAACTCTACAAGATGCTTTCAGAAAAGTCTTAAACTTACTTTCTTGCCCCTCTTCAGGGTTTCTTCTCTTCCTATGAGGTAATCCTTTATATTTTGTTGTTAATCTGTCATTGCTTTTGAAAAATATAAACTGTGCTTATGTTTTCATATTAGCCCCCTGGACTTTGAACCACTAAGTTGGCATTTCAAACCTACTGACTTGAAGGAACGTATCAACAACTTAGATTAAATGGAGCATTTTGTGAACATTGTTTTGTGTCTAGCTCTCTCAACTTCACAAGCTCTCCTGGCGATCCTACCAGAGGAATATATAGAGCTCTTACTCCCCTCCATTCTACCCCTTCTTTTTATTTGGTTTAAAATTTAAATAGAATTTATTTTATTTTTGTGGTTGAGATCATACACTAACAATTTTTGCACGTACAATTTAGTTATTATATTGAGTGCATTCTTGAGAGTTGTGTAGCCTGTTTTCATTCTCCTTTTCTGAGCTGTTCTTCCCCCATTGGCATAAACTCTCACTACCTTCTATAGCCATCCTACATAGGTTTCTGAGAAGTAGAATATGTCCACGAACTTCCAGATTCTCAACTGATAGTTGAGAAGTGGTGTTTCAGGATGAATTTAATATTCATTTTTAATAAGCAGAGCAGAGCATCTTTTTCATAAAAGTACTAATATTCGCAGTATAATGCAAGAGAAGAGAATCTTGGATTAAAAATAGAAATTGATACTGAAAAAAAGTATTAGTAGAAATCACCCGTACACAAATTGTAATGTCTTGGAATCCTTATTCACACATTTAAAAATCATTGGGAATGTATATTTGAGATACCAGTTGGCTATTTCCTTTAGGGGACATTGACTTGTGTAAGGAAACTAAATTGTAGCCAAAATACATTGAAGGAAAGCTTTGAGATTCCGCATATCGGAAAATACATTTCAATAGTTTAGAATTGATGGAAAAGTTGGCCAAGATCAGCTTTAGATGATAATGGTTTTGAATCCTTTCTTATGTGTGAAATTCTTACCACTTTTTTTTTTTTATTAACTTTTTCTTGTGAATTGAATAAAGGTTTACAGACAAGATCATCAGGTTTACATTCAAATTTTTATACATTTTGTTTCTTCTCCATATTTATAATCCCCTCCATGCAACAACAACTATCTGGCTTCCTCCCTGTGGTTCCTTTTCGCATGTTACCTACCTTTTTATCCCTTCTCAACTTTGTCCTTAGGAAAATGTTGCCCTTTTGATTTGGAATGATTGGCCATTCTATAGTGTTTTTGTCCCCTCCTATAAACCTATCTTAATTCTCTGGACTGCAAAGTTGGTTTGAACCGCAAGATCAGTCGTTCAAGCTCACCAGCCGCTTCTTGGAACCCCTGTACAGGGTCACTGTGGATTGGAATGGACTCGACAGCATTTAACAACAACAACGATATAAACTTACTTATTGCTTGGCTTAAAATTGAACCACAGGTTCCTTTCCAGACCTGAAGTGTGGTCGAAGGCCATAGTCTCAGTTTCTTTTTCTGACCAGCAAACCCATTTTCTTTTTTTATTAACTAATTTTGAGTTTTGTTCCATACTTCAGGAAACTCTTTTCAGAGTGGTTGGTAGTGGATGAGTAGTGTCTAGGATCTTGAAAGCTCTCCATGTGCAGAAGAAAGAAGAGTGATAAGAATTAAAGAGGCTTGGAATCAATTAGTCCAATGACCTCATGGAACATGTGAACATCAATTTTTGTGATTCTGAGACCAAAGAACTGGTATGAGATGATTATCTCAGTGTTGTTTTGATTTGCATTTCTCTAATGGCTAGTGATTGTGAACATTTCTTAATACATTTTTTGGCTGCCTGAATGTCTTCCTTGGTGAAGGGTCTGTTCATGTCCTGTGCTCATTTTTAAATTGGGCACATTATTTTTGCTTGTCTTTTTCTTGTAGAGCTGTAGTTTTCTATAAATTTTAGACATTAGTACCTTGTTTGTTGCAATTTTTTTCCTCCAGTCTGGGTTTCCTTTTTATTCTTTTGGTGAACTTTCGATACACATAAGTTTCTAATTTTTAGACAGTCTCAGTCATCTATTTTGTCTTCTGTTGTTTGTATGTTTTTTGTAATGTTTGACAGTGAATGAATGGTATGCCATGCATTAGATCCTCTAAGTTTATCCCTGTTTTCTCATTGATGATCTTTATAGTTGAAGGACCTTTTGCCTGATCAACAGAATGGCATTGCAACTACCCCCAATTTGCACTGAATGGGATCCTGTTTGAGCTTCCGGTCTCCTGGGAAGCTTGG
>NW_006408861.1:525810-528604 GCF_000296735.1 Chrysochloris asiatica | reverse complement strand
GCAATGTTGTCCATAGCTTGTCATGATCCACACAATCGAAAGCCTTTGCATAGTCAATAAAGCACAAGTAAACATCTTTCTGATATTCTCTGCTTTCAGCCAAGATCCATCAGACATCAGCAATGATACCCCTCGTCCCACGGCCTCTTCTGAATCCGGCTTGAACCTCTGGAAGTTCTCTGTCAATGTATGCTTGCAGCCGTTTCTGTATTACCTTTAGTAAAACTTTACTTGCATGGGATAAGCCACCACCGTACAACAAACTGACAGATGAGTAGTGGAAATTATGGGTGGTACAGTTTATATCATTCTCTGGATGCTGTCTGCTATTGTTGAGTCTCAGTCCAAAGAACTCCCTCTAATATTTTTTGTAGTGCTGGCTTGGTTTTCATAAATTCTTTTAATATCTGTTTATCTGGAAATGATCTAATTTCGCTGTTGTGTTTGAGGGACTGACTGCTTTCCTGGATGTATGATTCTTGGTTGGCAGTTTTTCCTCTCAGAGTTTTGTATACTTCTTCTCATTGCCTTGTTTTTTTAAATTTAAAGTTTGTATTGAGAATTGAGTGATAGTTTACATGGGAAAACACCGGTTTTTCACTCATACCATTGCAGTGATTACAATCTCCTCCATGTATCATTATTCAACAGTATTTGCTTGTATTCCCTCTGTTTTATTTATTTATTTATTTTGGGGGTTGGAGTGATGTACGCAAAAACACTCAGGAATATATAATCATTTAAAGAACCAAAGGGCACATTCTACAAACCTGCCTCCTGGCCACCAGCACACAGCCTTTCTCTTTCCATGAGTCTAGAGTCCTCTGCTGCTCTAGCTCTCCATGCCCTCATTTATGCCTCTATCTCTGGTGTTGCTGCTTCTCTGGATAGGGTCCCGCAGTCCGTTTATATAAAGTATTTTACAAGATACTACCAAATGAAAACAAGTCTTTGAATAGAAGGTTGTAATTTTGAAAGGATCTTGTTAGGTCCAAATAGTAAAGTTGGGTGTTAAATTCATCTTAAACAGAATTGAATTTTCCCTCTAAGTTAGAGGGATGTGTTTTTAGTGACCAGTGTCATTTCGGATCCTGGAAAGCAGAGGGTGGATATTTCTGGCATGGTTTATGCCCAGTGCTTCATTCTTCAGTTGGCTTAGGTTTCTGGGTGGGGTTTTAATTTTGTAGTAAGGCTTTGGTACTAGGACAGCAGTCTGGCCAATTTCCCCTCAGGTCATTGAAAATGACAAGTAAAGAAAAAACTCTGGTAACATTTTCACAGGGCAGAGATAGAAAGGACCTTCACATCCTTGCCTGTATGGGTGTACAGTCCCATTAAGACTGGGAATTTAACAGGGAACTACTGGGATGCTTCTCTAACAGGATCAAGGCAGAGACGTGATCATCTGCCTTTGGGCAATGCCTTCGACTTTATAAAGCCTTTATGTACATTGTCTCATTAATTGCCTATAATGTGCGATACTGTTGAACTAGGGTTCCCCCCCCCCCCTTTTCTCCAGATATGTAAAGGAGCTCTGATAGCGTAGTGGTTACGAATCGGGCTGCAAACCTCAAGTTCAGCAGTTCGAAACTACCAGCTGTTCCGTGGGAGAAAGATGAGGCTTCTGCTCCCGTAAAGATTTACAGCCTCAGAAACCCTGTACAGGGTCGCTATGAGTCGGAACCGACTCAAGGGCACATAACAACAACAACAGCAACCAGATATGTAAGTGGTGGTCAGAGAGAAAAATTAATTTACTCACAAATGTATAGCTAGTAAGAGGTACAGTGGTAGTGTAGTGTATTACAAGGTGGGCGGCTAACTGCTAGGTCAGTACCAGTTGCTCTGCAGGAAAAAGAAGAGGCTTTCTGCTTCCATAAAGATTTACAACCTTGGAAACCCTGTGCAGAGTCACTATGAGTTGGAACCCACTTGGTGGCACACACCTACCACCAAGAAGTGAAGTTGGGGCTTAACAGCTAAGAACTTCCTTCTGTTTCTGTTGTCAACCAACTGCTTGTCAAGGACTTGGAGTCATAACAGTTAATTCTTTCAACAATCCTTAGAAACCTATATCATCACCATCCCAACAGTATAAATGAAGACAGCTGAAACCTAGGTGAGGTACTGTGGATACTCAAAATTAATGGCTTGATTCAGTTGCTGAGTCCATACCAAAGTTCCTCTTAATGAGCTTCCACAGGTAAAAAATTGTTACCTCACCACATGGTCTGAGATCTCTATTTGTTGTAACTGTTGATTTATTTTTTTTTATTTTTAAGTTTTCATTGTGAATTATGTAGGCCTACATGGGGGAACATTAGTTTTACATTCATCCTATCATGTTTCGTTTCATTGCAATGATTACAATCCACAGGGTACACCCCACAGGCCCGCCCACCCCGGCTGTCAGCACACAGCCCCTCTCCCTCCCTGAGTCCTGTATCCCCAGCCACTCCATGTGTCCAAGTCATCATCTCTGTCTCCATGCCTGGCGTCACAGTCTCTCTGGGTAGGGTCATGCTCTCCGCTTATCTCACTTGATGGTCCTGGGACCTCCGCTCCTGGGCTGCAAAATCAATCACTCCCCTCCTTTTATCAAAAAACATCTATCTCTACGTTTCTGACCCTCATAGTCCTGATGGCCATTATTTACTATTGTACCAGCCCCGTCCCAACAGATTGGAAATCATTCAGTGGAGGTTCTACCTACCCCTACCCCATCTGGAACTAGGCTCCTCTTGAAAGCTTGTAAGCCAATCACTTCTTGCATTTATAGGTTCTCGCCCCCCCC
>NW_006408861.1:522360-524553 GCF_000296735.1 Chrysochloris asiatica | reverse complement strand
TTCCCCTTCCTCCCCTCTTCTCATGCCATACATCTGGGTGATCAGCAATTATATATATATAGTCCCATCCCCCCCACTTTGGGTTGGTTCTTTTTCTTTGTCTTTTAAATAATGGTCTTATGCAGTATTTCTCCTTTTGTGACTGACTAATTTCATTCAGCATAATGTCCTCAAGGTTCATCCATGTTATGTGGTGGCTTGCAGATTCCTTGTTGTTCTTCAAGGTAGCATAGTATTCCGTTGTGTGTGTGTACCACAGTTTGATTATCCATTCTTCAATTGATGGGCATTTAGGCTGTGTCCATCTTTTTGCTATTGTAAATAGTGCTGCTGTGAACATAGGTGTACATAGGTGTCCTTGTGTTATGGCTTGTATTTCTTGTGGGTAAATACAAAGTAGAGGAATTGCTGGATCTTAAGTTATTTCTATTTCCAACCTTCTGAGGATGCGCCATATTGCTTTCCAGAGTGGTTGGACACTACCAACAGTGTAGGAGGGTCCCAGTCTCTCTGCATCCTTGCCAGCATTTATTGTCCTCTACTTTTTTGATCTTTTTTGTTATTGCTGGTGTATGAGATGATATCACATTGTTGTTTTGATTTGCATCTCTCTAATGGCTAGTGATCATGAACATTTCTTCATATGTTTGTTAGCTACCCGGATCTCCTCCTTGGTGAAGTGTCTGTTCATGTCCTGTGCCCATTTTTTAAAATTTGGTTGTCTTTTTCTTATAGAGGTGCAGTAGTTTCATATATATTTTAGAAATGAATCCCTCATCTGATATGTCCTTGCAAAAGATTTTTCCCCATTCTATGGGTTTCCTTTTTACTCTTTTGGAGAAGTCTTTTGATGCACATAAGTTTTTAATTTTTAGTATGCCCCACTCATCTATTTTGTCTACTTTTGTTTGAGTGGTTTTCAAAATATTTGGTAGTCTGTGTATGTCCTGAATTAAAGCCCTCACGTTTGTCCCTGTTTTTTCATTGATGACCTTCATAATTTTGTCATAAATCTTTAATCCCTGCTGAGTTCCTTTTTGTATAGGATGTGAGGTAAAGGTCTTGTTTCAGTCTTTCGCATATCGCTTTCCAGTTCTGCCAGCACCATCTGTTAAAGAGGCTATCTCCTCCCCCTGTAACATAATGTAGTCACTTTGTCAAAAATCAGTTGGCTGTATGTGGATGGGTTAATTTCTGTATTCTCTATTCTGTTCCATTGATCAATGCATCTTTCATTGTACCACTACCAGGCTGTTTTGACCACTGTAGCCATGTAGTAAAATTTGAAATCGGGGAGTGAGAGGCTTCCAACCTTGTTCTTCTTCTTAAGGAGTGCTTTGCTTATTCTGGGTCTCTTTCCTTTCCATATAAAGTTTGCAATTGCTTTTTTTCCATCTCTTTGAAGAATGTTGTTGGAATCTTGATTGGGATTTCATTATATGTGTAAATTGTTTTGGGCAGTATTGACCTTTTCCCGATGTTGAGTGTTCCTATCCAGGAAAATGGAATATACTTCCACTTTTGTAAGTTTCTTTTGGTTTCTTGAAGTAGTGTTTTGTAGTTTTCTTTGTATAGGTTCTTTGTTTGTTTGGTTATGTTTATTCCTAAATATTTCATCCTTTGGGCAGCTGTTGTAAATGGTATTGCTTTCCTAATGTCCTTTTCTGTTCTGTCATTGTTACTATAGAGGAATCCAACTGATGTTTGTATGTTGATCTTATACCTTGCCACTTTGATGAATCTTCCAGTGATGTCTAGTAGCTTTTTTTTTTTTACTGAGTCTTTGGTGTTTTCTGTGTCTGCATAGGATCATATCATCTGCAAATAGAGTTTTATTTCCTCTATGCCAATTTTGATGCTTTTAATTTCCATACATGGCCTCATACCTCTGGCCAGTACTTCCAAAACAGTATTGAATAGGAGTGGTGACAAAGGGCATCATTGTCTGGTTCCTGTTCGTAGAGGGAAAGCTTTGAGTTTCTCTCCATAAGAGTAATGTAGGCTTTTGGTTTTGTATATATGGTCTTGACTATGTTGAGGAGTTTCCCTTCAATTCATACTTTGTTGAGTGTTTTTATCAGAAATGGATGTTGGAATTTGTCAAATGCCTTTTCTGCATCAATCAATATGGTCCTGTGGTTCTTTTCCTCTTTCTTATTTATATGGTGAATTATGCTGATTGTTTTTCTTTTT
>NW_006408861.1:515074-516615 GCF_000296735.1 Chrysochloris asiatica | reverse complement strand
TCGTCTATTCTACTCTTCTGCCCTTTCGAGAGTTCTCTATTTCTGATATTTTGTTTTTGATCCTTTGGACCTCTGTCTGTAGGTTTTGAGTTGTTTCCAATGCTGTATCTATCTTATTTGATTTTTCCTGTAGCACTTTCCTGACTTCTTCCTTATTTTTCTCAACTCCATTGTAAAGTGTTTTGAACCATTATATAATCATTTTTTCTGAATTCTTTCTCATGAATTTCCAAGGCCTGGCCTCTTTCCAGAATGGATTCCAGTTCTACTTCTAGGTCACTTGTATTAGACATTTTATCTTGTTTCTGGACATGTGCTGATATGGTCTTCTGCTTTTGCTTCTTGGACATGTTTAGTGTTTTTCTGTGGCCTCAATACTTAATTGAGTATGTGTTTTGGTATTTATTATTCTTTCTGCTTGCTTCCAGGGAGATGTGATCAGGATGTGGGGTTCCCTTTTCACTCTTCTTATTGCTTAAGTCTGAGTAACTTTCACAGGTGTTTTCTGTTCCCTGGTATATGGCAGTTGATATTGGTTCTTGCCTGGGTTTTGGTGTTTTATAGAGTGTGATTGTAGCTTGACAATATGGCAGTTGTTGCTGTCTCTTCTTGTGTAATATAGGGAGACAAAGAGTCCTCCAAAGGCAGAAGGGGGCTTATAACAGCAAAACAACACCAGATGAAAAAAAAAAATGAGAAAAAGGAAAAAAAATAGACTAAAAAACAGCAACAACAAAATCTAGCCTGAATACTGTAGTCTCTAATCACAGAAAAGGGAGAGGAGGGAGAGAAGAAAAAGAAGGGGAAAAAAAAATCTGTAGCCTAATATGAGTATGACTTTAATGTGCTCTCTTCAGCTTTCTGGCTTTAAAGCTGCCTGAGAGATTCCAAAATGCCTGTGTTGGTTGTTATGCTACACCTCAGGCTCCAATCCAACCTTTGGCCTGTTTTGCTTTTAAGCTCTCCTTTTCTCCCTACAGCCCTCTGATGCTCTTTTCTGTGTTAAGAAACAGAATAAACAAACAAATAAGAAAAGTTCAGGGTTTGCTCTTGGGCTGAGTATCTGTGCCCATGTGTGGCAGAAGAACCCACCAGTGGTGAGGGTGGGGGGTGACCGCACGCTCAGGCTCCCCCTCTAGTCACCAGAATGGTGGTGGGTAAACAGTAGGTGCGCCAGTGACCAGATACCAAGAAAACAAACACAAACGAAAATCAGAACAAAGCAAAATTGACAAAGTATATTGTCCACCTTTGCCCCAAGGTTCCCGTGATGCTTCTCCGTGGTGTTTCTGCTCCCCCTGCTTGGTCTTGCCATTTAGTCTCACCCAGGATGTTGGCTCCGGGCCCCTGAGCCCGGCCCGGCAGATTCAAAAGTACGCGATTTTTACTTCATCTCCAATTTCCACAAGCTATAAGCCTTCAAACTTTTAAAATATTCCTATCTCTGTGGTTCCGAGCTTTGGATCTGCTTTGCCTGGTATTTTGTGTTATTGCTGACGGCGAACTTCACTGCATGTCCACCCTAGCCTCCAGCCATCAAG
>NW_006408861.1:509090-514974 GCF_000296735.1 Chrysochloris asiatica | reverse complement strand
GTAAGTTTAGGTAGGTCATGTTTTCCTAAAATTATGTCCATCTCCTCTAAGTTTTAAAATTTATTGGAATACAACTCTTCATAGTATTCTGTTATTATCCTTATGATTTCGTTTTGTTCCGGTGTGACATCGCCCATGTGGTTTCTAATGTGAGTGTTTTGTGTCTTCTCCCTCTTTTCTTTGGTTAGGTTTGTCAATGGTTTGTCAATTTTATTAATTCTTTCAAAGAACCAGGTTCTTGCCCTGTTGATTCTTTTCTATAGTGATTTCTATAGTGGTTTTCTGTCTCATTTATTTCTGGTCTGATCTTTATTATTTCTTTTCTTTTGGTGATTGTAGATTCCCTCTGTTGGTCTGGTTCTAATTGTTGTAGATGCTGTGTTAATATGTTAATTTTGGTTCTTTCTCCTTTTTGGATGTGCACATTTATTGCAATATGTTGTTCTCTCCACACCGCTTTCGCCATGGCCCAAAGATTTTGATATGTTGCATTTTCGTTCTCATTTGTTTTTACGAACATTGTGAACTCACGTTTAGTTTCTTCTTTTACCTAGTCGCTTTTGAGCAGGGTGTTATTCAGTTTCTATATATTCTACTTTATTTCCTTGGTTTTCTTATGTTGATTTCTAGTTTTATTGCATTGTGGTCTGAAAAGATCCTTTGTAGTATTTTGATGTTTGTAAATTTATGGAGGCTTTCTTTGTGACCTAACACATGTGTACTGGAGAAGAGTGTGTATTGAACTCTTGTTGGGTTGAATGGTTTGTACACATCTATGAGATGAAATTGGTTGATTGTGCTGTTTAGTTCTTCTGTAACTTTGTCGAGTTTCTGGTTATTCTGTGTTTTTGAAAGTGGCCTATTAAAATCTCCCACTATAATTAAGGAGTTCTGGTAGCGTAGTGGTTACGAATCGGGCTGTGAACCTTAAGGACAGCAGTTAGAAATTACCAGCCACTCTGCGGGAGAAAGATGAGGCGTTCTGCTCCCATAAAGATTTACAGCCTCGGAAACCCTGTACAGGGTTGCTATGGGTCGGAACCGACTCAATGGCACTTAACAACAACAACATAATTATTGATTTGTATTTTTCTTTCTTCAATTCTAGGAGGGTTTGCTTCATATATCTTGGTCCTTTTTCACTGGGAGCATAGATATTTATTATGGTTATGTGGTCTTGCACAATTGACCCTTTGATCATGAGATAATGTCCTTCTTTATCTCTTATGCTGGTTTTTGTCTTAAAGCTTACTTTATCAGAAATTAGTATTGCCACTGTTGCTTGTTTGTTATTGTAGTTAGGTTGGTGTATTTTTTCCCATCCTTTAACTTCTAGTATGTTTTTGTCTTTGTGTATAAAGTGTGTCTCTTGCAGGCAGCATATTGAAGGGTCTTGTTTTCTTATCCATTCTGCCACTCTCTGTCTCTTCACTGGTGCATTCAGTCCATTGACATTCAATGTAAATTATCAATGGGTATGAATTAATTGTTGTAGTTATGTTTAATTTTTGGTAGTGCTGCTTGTTCCTTTGTTCTGCATGCCTTCTTTTGCTGAGTTTTTGTTTTCTGTGCTATTTCATGTTTTTTTCTTAGTTTTCATGTTTCCTTGTTCCACTTGATTCTTCATTTTTGTGGTCAGTTGTGAAATATTAACTTACTTTGGGGTAAACCTACAGTCTACTTTTCCCTCCATTTAAGACAGTCTGTTGTATCCTGTAAGCTGCCTGACCTCCTCGCCACTTAGATCTCTGTTCCTATTTTTTCCCCTTCTTTGACATAGTTATTATTTTGATACTTGGTTGAACTTCCAGTTCCTTTGAATTCGTTGTAATTTTGTTCTGTTCTCGACTCTAATATGTGTCGTCTGAGTTTCAGGAGGTGTTGCCACATCTGTCAATCTCTGGTTGTTGTCTGTTCTAGTTTGTTTTCAGTCTAAAGGACTCCCTTTAGGAAGTTTTGAAGTGTTGGATTGGCTTTGACAAAATCTCTTAGCTTCTGTTTATCCTGGAATGTTTTGATTGTACCTTCGTATTTGATTGACAGTTTTGCTGGATAGATGATTCTTGGTTGGCAGTTTTTTTTCTTTCAGGGTTTTATATATGTTTCCCTATTGCCTTCTTGCCTACATGGTTTGTGCTGAATAATTAGAGCTTAATCTGATTTGCTTGCCTTTTTAGGTAACACTTCTCTTTTCCCCTGCCTTTGATTTTTGAGAGCTTGATTATGATATGTTTTGATGATTTTCTTTTGTGGTCTGTCCTCCCTGGGGTACTTTCAGATGCTTAAATGTTTAACTTCTCATCCTTTAAGATGTTAGGACAATTTTCTTCCAGAAGCTCTTCATCTATCTCCTCTCTGGACTTCTTTGATTCTTCCTGTTCTGGAGTGTCAATAATTCTTAATTTATTCCCCTTCATGTTATCCAGCATGAGTCTTAGATGCTCTTCAGATTTTTTTTTAACCTTTTTTCTCCTTGCTCTTCTATCTTAGCAGTATTCAGAGATTTGTCTTCCAGCTCGCTGGTGCTGGCTTCCATCTCTTCAGTTCTGCTCCATTGTGCTTTCAGTGTATTGTCCATTTCTGATCTTTTATTATTAATCATCGGGACCTATTTTTGCAGGTTTTGAATTGTTTCCAGTGCTGTATGGATCTTGTTTGATTGCTCCTGTAGTACTTTTCTGACTTCTTCCCTATTTTTCTCCACCCCTTTTCTGAGCATTTGAATTTGTTTCCGTAGCATTCTTCTGAAATTCCTTCTCAGGCAAACCCAAAGACTGCTCTTCCTCTTCTGGAAAGCCCTTTTCTGCCTCTAGCTCATTTGTCTCAGTTACTCTTTTCTGTTTTTGGACTTGTTTTGAGATCTTTTTTTTTTTTGTCATTTACAGTAGTGAGATAGGTTTTTAATTCTTAAATGGATGTTTATTCCTATGTTTTTACACTTACTGGGTGTCTCCTGGTGGATATGATCAGGAGATAGGCTTCCCTTTTTGCATGTAATGCTAGCAGCTTGTTATTAGCTCTTGTCTCAATTGTGTAATATTATGGGGTATACGTATAAGTTGGCTACGTGGCCATGATTGCTACCTCTTCTTGAGTAAGATAGGAAGAAAAAGCTTCCACCTCCAGAAAAAAAAGTGTGATCAAAAGGACCCAAAACAGAAGCAATGTAAAGAAGCAGAGATAAAAGCCACCACTTTAAAACAAAATTAAAACCATAGCTGACTGGCCAGTCGCCTTTGTTGCTTTGTGTGCACCATAGAAATCTCCTGCAGTGGGTGGGGGTGTCCACTCACTATGGCCCCTCCTCTATTCACCACCACAGAGGTGTACAGATAGATACTGAGAAGTTAATGGGAGAAAGAATGTCTATTTTTGTTTCTGAAGGTCAGTTAGGTATTTGCGGGTGCACAGCCTAATTCTTGAAATAGTTGGCATCCATTTATATTGGAGTTTTACAGACTGTTCATACCGTTTGTCTGTCTGGCCAGACATCCTTTTTTTCTTTGCTGGGTAGACAGGAGTAAAGCGTCCTGCACAAGTTAATTTTAGGGCTGATTCCCAGAGTCAGACGTCATAAGCAGCTGCCAAAGAATTAGCCCATGGGACCAATGTGGCTCTTCCTCTCTGTTCCATGGGAACACTGTGGGCTCAATGCTGGACTCTTTGGGGGTGCACTCCCATTCGCCTGAAGGCATCCGGGCTGTGCAGAGAAGGTACGTCGGTGAAGAGGAGGCAAAAACATGTAGAATTCCCCCCACCTCCTTGCAAATGTCCCTGCACTGGTTTTTAGAACCGGTTCACTGTGGTGGTCTGGCTGTTGGCTGCTGTGGCCCAGCTCTCTGAACTCCACTTGGGCCGGGTGGCTGCAAAGGGAGTCCTGTGTCCTGATCGATTCCTAAATCCCAATATTTTCCTTTATACAGTGATTATTCCACCGGTGGGTGTGGGAAACAGACACCCTACACCTTATGCTTGATCCAGAGCCCTTTAGCTGTTCTGTGAAAGCAGCTTCTCTTGGTTTTCAACCCCTCCACCACCGAGCCTGTCCTAACTGGCTTTGTCTCTGCCACTGCCAAAACCGGAAGCCCTCATTGCCTTCTTACCTGCATGGTTTCTGCTGAGAAATCAAAGCTTAATCGTACTGGTTTTCCTTTCTCAATGACCTTTTTTGTATCTTGAACTGCTTTCAGCATTTTCTCCTTGTCTTTGACTTTTGAGAATTTGGTTATTTGTCTTGGTGGTTGTCTTTTGGGGTCTATCTTACTTGTATTTCGTTCAGCTTCTTGAATGCTTATCTTGTTACTTTTCATGATATTAAGATTTTCTTGCAGCAGCTCATCGACTATGTTTTGTTTGTGTCTTCCTGTTCTGAAATTCCATAGATTATTCCTCTTCATGCTGTCCCACATGAATCTTGGGCTTTATTCACATTTTACCATTTTTTTTTCTGATTTTTTTTATTCTTCAGATTTTTTCAGTCTTTTTTTCTGATTGTTGTTTTAGCCTGCTAGTGTTCGTTGAGAGTTTCCAGGTCACTGATCATGGCTTCCATTGATTCAGATCTACTCCTTTTTTCTTTCATTGCATTGTCCATTGTTGGTATCTTAGTCTTAATCGCCTGCATTTCTGTTAGCAGGTTTTGTTTTGTCTCCAATCCTTTATTTTGTTTGATTAACCTGGTAGCACCTTATGAATTCTTTGATGTTTTCCTTGACCTTTTTGTCAGTTGTTTGGAGGTACTTAATAACATTCTCCTGAATTCTGTTGTTGTTGTTGGTAAATACCCTCGAGTCGATTCCGACCTATAGCGACCCTGTATAGAGTTTCCAAGGAGCAGCTGGTGAGCTTGAACAACCAACCTTGCATGCAGTTGAAAGGGCTTTGCAGTCTGGCGTATTAGCCCAAAGTTCCACACCTGAATTCTGGTATGCGTTTATTGTTGTTGTTAATAGCTGTGGAGTCCGTTCAGACTCATAGTGACTCTCTCTAGAGTTTCTGAGGAGTTGCTGGTGAGTTTGAACCACTAATCTTTCTGTTCAAACTGACCTTGCAGTCCAGTGCTTATCCTGTGGCACCATATTTGTAAAATATTTCCTAGGTTGAGAAAGGAAACTAAAATGATCTGCCTCTTCTGAAAGTATTACTGACCTTTCTGTGTTAGAAAAATCCTTAATGTGGGCATTTTTCGATGTTTTTTGAAGCATCAGAACTTGTACAGAAAGCAGCTGTAATATATAGTAGTTAGAGTTTGAGGCAGTTTGTGATGTCAGGGTTTTGAATTCTATGATTAATAGAGAATTAGAATTATTTCATATTTTTTGTCCATGATTGGTAGAAGATTTTGTGTTATAGAGAGAACATTGTTGTCATGGTTGTTAAGTGCTGTTGAGTTGATTCTGACTCATAGCAACCCTGCACAGGGTTTCCAAGCAACAGCTGGTTAAGCATCACACCAGGAGTCCCACTGTTGTTGTTTAGTGCTGTTCAGTCAATTCTGACACATAACGACCTTGAACAGGGTTTCCGAGGAACAGCTGGTTGAGTTTGAACCGTTGATCTTGTGGTTTGCAGTCTATTGCTAATCCTGCAGCGCCACACCAGAAGTCCCAAGTTTTTGTTGTTATCTGTTGCAGACCGTGTAAGACTAGTCAGAGGTTCGAGGCCCTCTAGGGCCGAGTGTAACAAATGAGGCCACTGGCAGTTAATGGCAAATTAATATTCAGGTATATATATTAAATTAATATACTGGAGCCTTTGACAATCCACAGATAAATGTGATATTTTCCTAAAGCCAAGACTAAAGGTTGCAAGGTTAAAACTTTCTCCAAAGGATTAGCTAAAAATATCTTAGCTACTTCACAGTTCTTTGTTCCATAGACAAAGA
>NW_006408861.1:496150-507350 GCF_000296735.1 Chrysochloris asiatica | reverse complement strand
CCATCCGACATCAGCAATGATATCTCTCATTCCACAGCCTCTTCTGAATCCAGCTTGAACCTCTGGAAATTCTCTGTCAATGTATGATTTCTGTATTACCTTTAGTAAAACTTTACTTGCTTGAGATATCAAAGAGATTGTCCGATGATTTCCGCATTCCATTGGGTCCCATAGACAGACCCAAAAGTAAATTCTACTAAGATAATCATATCATTTTTTTATAGTGCACACTTGACACTAAAGTAAAAATAATCATAATCTTATTCTTTTACGTGATTTCAAAGGCACTTCATACAGTTTAGTTGTATAGATCAAGTAGTGTGTAGGTGTAGGTCTATATGTTGTTGTTAAGTGCTATCAAGTTGGTTCTGACCAATAACAACCCTGTATAGGAGCTCTGGTAGCGTAGTGGCTACGAATCGGGCTGCGAACCTTAAGGTCAGCGGTTCGAAACTACCAGCCGCTCCGCGGGAGAAAGATGAGGCTTTCTACTCCCGTAAAGATATACACCCTCAGAAACCCTGTACAGGGTCGCTATGGGTCGGAACCGACTCGACGGCACTTACCAACAACAACAATAGGATTTTGAAGGAGCTGGTGGTGGGTTTGAATCACTGGACCTTGTGGTTAGCAGTCCAGTTCTCATTGCAGTCCTTGTCCCCTGGATGACTTTCTTGTACATTAAAGTTGCAGAATAACTGGGCTTGGGATTTCTGAGTTTAGAGCCAACATGTTAATGAACATTGCTTTATCTCTGTTAAAACACTGAGACATCCAGAATCTCTGTCATATAGCTTTAAGGGAGAAATTATAATGTGAAAATGTATTTGTAATTATTGCCAGTTGATAAGATCAAACATAAAAGAACTAACAATGCCCCAGTAGAATGGCTTATTATGATGTGAACCTTTAGGATAAATACTGGACAGCAAGGTTGGTGGCTCAAACTCACCAGCCGCTCCTCGGAAATTCTAATAGGCTTACAGTGCTTTGGAACTGACTTGATGGCACTTATTAAAAACAACAGTAATACATTTTAGGAGGAAGTAGCTATAAAATGAATCCTGAATTAGATTTGTCTCTGGAATGGGTTGCTATTGTCTTTGTACTGTTGTTGCTAAGTGATGTCGAGTCGGTTCCAACTCATAGTGACCCTGTAGGTAGGAAAATGTTTGCTGTAGCTGGGAGTCATTTGTGCTCTCCTAATTTAATGCTCCTTAGAAGTCAGGATGGAGAGACTTCATCTTCATACTTCAGACATATTATCAGAATTGAACAGTTTCTAGAGAAGGACATCATCATGCTTGGTAACGTGGAGGGTGAGCAAAAAGAGGAAGACCCCCTAACTTGATGAATTGGCACCCGCAGCAACAATGGACTTAAGTGTAGTAGCAAATGCCAGGATGGCTCAGACAGGCTGGTGTTTCATTTTATTTTGCCTAGTCTTTATTGGTCGTAATCAAGTCAGTGGCACCTAACAGCAACAACAACAAAGCCTCTTTGCCTGAAAATGTGGTGGCTGTTATCATTTAATATTGGGATTTGTCTCAGTTATTCAACTATTTAATATAAAGCCTGTCTTAGATACGAGTTCTAATTCATGATGTTCTTCATACTAAGATTGTTTGTAATTCTTGCTAATTTATTCTGTGACCTGAAGTTCATCTTTGTACTTTCTTTGATAAATGGTTTTTGAGTTCCTGCATAAAGATGCTGTGTGCACATTTTTATTGCATTCAGTTTAACCTAATTACGTATAAAGATCATACTCACTCCCACCCCCAACCTTTGGAAGGCATTTCTGATACATGATGAAAATTTGTGCTTTCTTGAAATAAGAAGGCTGAGTACAGGCTGTATAAGACTTTGAATGCCAGATTAAGACCTTTGAACTAAAACCTTTTTGGAAATAAATTTAAAAGATTTTAAAATGCAGAATTTATTATAGGTATCCCGTGCTTTTCATAAGTTTGCTTTACACCACTTTGCTTTTATGATACAACTACATTAGTATATGTTTTCACCAAATGAAATAATTCTGAAGAGGATTTTAGCTTTTAGGAAGAAAGGCTAAGAAATGAAAGTAGTGTTAAGTGTGTGCTTTGCATCATTATGCAGCCTGAGCACTGAGAATGGTACTTACTGCCTTTGCTCTTCCCCGGAACGTACACTGTACCGACATCATCTCTGTTTTATAAGGGCTTCATTTATTATAACATTCTTGTTTTTACTTTTTATTATATGATGTGGTGCTGTGGGTTAATGTGCTGCACTGCAAGTTTGGCGGTTCAAGCTTACCAGCTGCTCCTTGGACACCCTACACAAGATCAGTATGTGTTAGAACTGACTCCATGGCACTTAACATTAGCAACAACAGTGTTATTTTAGGCTTTATGTGTTATTTAGGAGGTTATGTTTTGGGTCTGGAAATGCTAAAAAATTATAATGACTTGTTTGCTTTTACACTATTGACTTACAAAAGTTTTCTCAGTCTACTTTAGGATAGTATGGGAGAACCTCTGTTGAAAAATTGATCTGATTGCAGCAGTTAGGATGAAGGGTGGGATTTAAGGCGATGGTTGGATTGCGGGGCCTTGTAAGGGCAATAATGAATGGTATTTTGTGTAGATTGAGTTGGAATTGCTTAATGGGAAGTACTGTCAGGTTGTTAAGTGAGGGGGACAGAAGTCAAGAGAGAAACCTGGGATGGAAATACTGAAAATTATGTGTAGTTTGATAAAAAGAGTATAGGAGCCAAACTCTATTCTAGCCAAAATTATATCCTGAAGTACTTGCATGTGACAAGATTTTGTTAGCTTTTATTTCTGTGTGTACTTGAAGAGGACTAAAGTACATTTCTGCATTTACTTGAAGGCAGTAAAACCACATTTTATGTGGCATCCTATTTAAGCATGGCCTTTTCTCTAGTCTGACTTAGTTCTGTTACACTGCATGTTGTCTTTCAAATGAGTAAGATTTGGCAGATTACCTTGGTCTTGCTTAAGAAGAAATAAATTGAATGAATATGTAGTCATAAAGTTTTATCCTTAAAATGCCGATGAAAGGGGATTAATATTAAATTTTTAAATTTGAGTTTATAAATATGCTATGTTTTTAAATATACTAATCTTGAAAAAGAAGCTAAACATTTAAAGTAATGATGACAGTCTTACAATAAACATCAGTAAGGTGGCAGATTTTTGTTAAGTCCTAGGCCCAGGTTGACAAGAGGTGTGTTTTGGGAGGCTGTGTACCTTGAATACCTCACTAACTCAAGTACTTTTGCTGTTTTTGTCTTTTCTCTCCTTAACTAGGAATTGTGGTGCTTGGAATAAACAGAGCTTATGCCAAAAATGCAATAAGTAAAAATCTTATAAAAATGGTGAGTGGAAAGATAAAACTGTTTCCTTCTAATGTTAAGGTAAAATGTTGGCATAAATCTGAAAATAGTCTTCCTCCTTTTTCCTCGATTTAGCTGTCAAAGGCTGTGGATGCTTTAAAAACTGATAAGAAAGTACGGACCATAATAATCAGAAGTGAAGCCCCAGGGATATTTTGTGCTGGTATGTGAATACATTTTATTATAAAATTAAACTATATTCCAGTTTTTCTCAGATGGCTTAATTTCCATTAAAGAAGTTTGATTTATACTCTATTACAAACGATTCCTCTTTGTCTGTTTTTTGCTATTTCTCAAGAAAAAAATGTACTTTGTTAGCATTGTTTCTTTCTAAAGGAACTCTTTATGCAACATATGGCTTGATAAAGTGAAAAAATACTTTAAGCTATTAAAATATTTATTTGAATATACTCCATACGCTGGGTAGACAGGGAGGGGCAATTTGGACATTGGCTACTCAAAATGGGGGGTCTACAAAGGCAAGAAGTGTCTGGCTTACAAGCTTTCAAGAGGGAGCCTAGATCCAGAGGGCGTGAAGAAAGGTAGAATCTCCACTGAGTAGTGGCCGCGGCTGACGAAAGGAGATAGGGATAGGACTCTTGTGGTACAATAGTGAATAATTGCTATCAAGACTGACTGTGAGTGTTGGGAATGTAAAGGTAGATGTTTTGTAGCAAAAGGCGGGGCATGGTTGACTTTGCAGTCCAGGAGCAGAGGACCCTGGGACCATCAAGGGAGAAGAGTGGAGTGCGGGACCCTACCCAGAGAAACAGTGATACCAGAGATGGAGGCAGAGACGATGACGTGGAGAGATGGAGTAGCTGGGGACTCTAGACCCAGAGAGGGGGAGGGGCTGTGTGCTGATGACCTAGGGACAGGCTTGCAGGGTATATACCCTTTGGTTGTTTGATGATGCATGGAGGGGATAGTAACCATGGTAGTGAAATGATAAAAGGTAGGATGAATGTAAAGCTAATGTTCTCCCATGTAAACTATCACATAATTTACAATAAAACATTAAAAAAATATATATATTTATTTGTACTACATGACTAGCATCAGCTAGGAATGAAAACTTGGGTCTCCTACATACAGCATTGTGCTCTGGTATCAGTTGCTCAAAAATACTTTAATTAAATAGTAGTAGCTACTGTGGAGTCCTGGTGTGGCGGTGTGGGTTAATGCTCTGGACTGCAAAGTCATTTGAACTGCAAGGTTGGTTTAAGTTCACTAGTCACCACTCCTTGGAAACCCTATACAGGGTCACTATGGGTCAGAACTGACTTAACAGCACTTAACAACAACAACAACAACAGCTGAGGTGTAGGGGAGTGTCGTGGCTCCATACAATATGCACTGGATTGTGAACCAGAGTTTTATAGTTTTAGTCGACTAGCCGCTTTGTGGAAGGAAGATGAGGCATTTTGGTCCTTTAAAGATTAAAAGCCTTGGAAACCATACATAGAGTTGCAACCAACTCAGTGGCACTTAACAACAACAAACAACAAATCCTCATGTGGTGCTTAGAGTAAGCACTGATCGGCAGTTCAAAGCAATTAACGGCTCTTGGAAATCTTATACTGGTCGGAATGAGTTGGAACAGACTTGATGGCACACAACAACAATAACCCTCTTAACATGGGATAGGAAGGTTTGAACTTAAATAGATGGCATATGGGCAAAGACTAGGAAATGATGAGAACTCAGACAGAAAGTTGCAGAAACTACAGCAAGTATAAGTGAAGCTAGTAGAATGAAGTAAGGGAGTAGATTGTAGGTCATTGAAGGAGTAAGAAGTTGTGGAAGGATTTGGAGCAGAAATTTGACTTGATATGAGGTATGTTTTAAAGGTCGTACTCTGTTGTACTGAAAAAAGACTGTAGGGATACCTGTAGTGATAAGAGTAGACATCCATGACAGTAATACAAGCGACATATTGTGGCAACTTTGAGAAGGTTGATAGCTATGGAGGCAGTGAGAAATTGGTGGATTATGGACATGTTTTTAAGAGAGTGTCAAGAGGATTTGCTTATGAATTGCACATGGAATATATGAAAAAGAAAAGTCAAGGATTGGATCCATGACTCCAATGTTTTTGGCCTGAACATTTGGAAGGATTTCATTGCCACAAACTGAGGCAACAAAGACTGCACCTAAAAGTAAATTTCTGGATGTTTGGACATACTAAGTTTGAGATGTCTGATAGAAAGAAGTCCAGTAGATATTTAGTGTCAGTTCAGTTGAGAGACCTGATTTAGGGCTAAAAATTTGGAGTCCTCACTGTATAGTTAACACTTGAAGACCAAAGGCTATCACCAAAGGAGTAAGTGTAGATAGGGAAGAAACATACTGGTCTGAACCCTGTGCTCCACACCATGAAAGGCCAGAGAGCAATAGTGGCTGAAGAGCATGAAAACCATGGAATTGAATTTTGGAAGCCAAGAGAGGAAAATATATAAGGAGGAATGCATCTTCAGTGGTGGCAGATTAGGCCAAGTAAAGTGGCTGGTGGTTGATGATTGAATTCAGGGAGGTAGGGGCCATTGATGGCCTTGACTAAGAGCATTTGCGGTGATAGGGGTGAGATGAAAATGGAAAGAATTAGAGACAAATAGTATACAGACCATTCTTAAAGCTTGTGGGCACTTGAGAATAGAGAAATATGTAGTACTAGAGAGAAGGAGCAGTGAAGTTAAGACAATTTTTGTTTTGTTTTGGCTTGTTCTTAAAGATGGGATAAGTAACAGCTTGTGTTGATGTGGAGAAGATTGGACCAGTAGAGAATTAGAATATGATGGTGAGAGTGGAAAAATTAGCTTTAGTAAGGAGCATGCACAATTTGTGGACTCACTGTAAAAAGTAGATGTGGGTAAGTTAGAAAATAAGGTAATTGAGATCTGTTGGAAGTGCTAATCCAGTTGTGTTAAAAAAATTTTTTTTAGTTAAATGAGAAGCAAGAATTAATTTAAGATTGAGATTGGAGAGGAAATGATAGAAATTTGAGAATAAAAGTCTTTAGAGAGAATAAGGCATAAAGTAGGAGGTTGGATGAAGCTAATGGACTAGCAGTGCCAAGTACCAGTAGGTGACCAGTAATGTACTGATGATGAGTAGGCTGCTGACCTCAAGATCAGCAGTTTGAAACTACCAGCTATTCCGTGTGAGAAAGGTGAGTCTTTCTGCTCCTGTAAAGATTTACAACTTCAGAAACCATATGCACGGTCGCTATAAGTTGGAACTGACTCCATGGCTTCTACCACCACCACCACTATAGGCTGGTTGGTTGGGGTCCTGGTGTGCCACTGTGGGTTAATGCACTGGACTGCAAGGTTTGCAGCTCACCAACCGCTCCTCGGAAACCCTATACAGGGTCACTATGAGTTGGAACCGACTTGGCACTCCTTAACAACAACAACATAGGTTGGTTGGTAGGTGGTTATGTGATGTTCAGTCGGCTCCGACTCATAGCAACCCTGTATAGAGTTTCTGAGGCTGTAAATTTGTATGGGAGCAGAAGACCTCAACTTTGTCTTATGGAGCGTCTGATGGATTCAAACTTGGCCTTGTGGTTAGCAGCCCAACATGTAACCAAGTGGTTTTGAAATTAAAGGGAGGCCACTCACCCCATGGTCATACCCACTGCTGTCAACTCTAATAGAGTTTATGAGACTGTAAATCTTTATGGAAGCAGACAGCCTCATCTTTCTCCTGAGGAGCATTTGGTGAGTTTGAACTGCTGATTTTGTGGTTTGCAGCCCAATTTCTAACTCAGCCACCAGGGCACCATTCCCTGTGATCATATGCTCTTTTAAATAATCAGCAATAGAATGTTTAGAAATGTTTTTAAGAGCTGTAAAAATGTTTTTACCAATATATCCAGTGATCTTAACTTTTAGAAATTTATCTTAAGGAAATAAACTAAAATATGGAAATGCTTATCAAAATGAAAATGTTTGTTACATTATATATACTAGCAATTATAAGGAAATTGGTTCAGTAAATGTTAAAAGCAAGCACTCAAAGTGACAAGTATAAAGACAATATTACTGTATGGGAAATGCATGTTAAGGTTATAGAGAGCATTATTAAAGAACATTTCTTTCTTTTTCACTTAAATTGTGAAATGTTCTTCACCTTCATTTTATTCCCTACTCCATATGTGTTTGGTTTTTTTTTTTTGGAAAACTTTTATTTTGAATTGAGTGAAGCTCTAGTGTCAAGATCATCAGTTTTACATTCAACAAATCTTACACCCTGTTTCATTTTAAAGGTTGCAGTCACTGTGCAACAAGTTACCTTACTTCCTCCCTGTGGTTCCTGTTTCCATTCCATCCTCTTTCCCATCCCTTGTCAACTTTGTCCTTAGGTGCATATTGCCTTTTTGATCTTGAGTGATTTCTATTCCATGGTGAGCATACTGTACTAGTGTTGTCCCACCTGTATACCTGTCTACTGCTTGGCTGAAGATTGGACCACGAGAATGAGTTCTTTTCCAGACTTGAAGGATGGTTGAAAGCCATAGTCTCAGGTTCCTATAGTCTATTTCTGATCAGTAAGCAACATACATTTTCATTTTAATAAACATTTCCATATTCTAGTTTATTTAAGACAAATTTCCAAAAGTAAGATCACTGGGTAAAATGGTAAAAACATTTTCACAGCTCTTAAAAACATTTCTGACATTCTTAGAAGAATGTTTATTTTAGCATGGAAATCTTTTCTTGGCTTTTTACAATAGTGGTCTTATACAATATTGTCTTTTGATCGACTAATTTTGCTTAACATAATGTCCTTCAGTTCATCCATGTTATAAGTTGTATCACAGATCCATTGTTATTCTTGAATATTGTGTAGTATTCAATTGTGAGTATGTACCAAAGTGTGTTTATTCATTTTTCCATTGATGGGCATTTAGGTTGTATCCATTTTTTGCTATTGTGAATATTGCTGCCATGAACATGAATGTGCATGCATTTATTTGTGGTGTGGCTCTTATTTCAGTAGGATATATCCCATGTAGAGGGATTGCTGGGTTTGTAATGGTATTTCTATTCCAACTTTTTGTTGATGCCCCATACTTTTTCACAGTAGTTGACCAATTTACAGTTCCATCAGCAATGTATGAGTGTACCAGTCTCTCTACATCCTTGCCAGTATTTGTTGTTTTCTGTTTGTCCAACTTTGTTATTTATGCTGAGTTGAGATGACATCTCATTGCTGTTTTAACCACTAAAATAAACATTCTGTATGGTTACCAGGGATTGGAGGGAAGGGAGGGGTAATTCACTAGCTAGAGGGTTGGCAAACCTGTGTTGACTTGGGCAGAGGGGAAAGCAATATACAATAGGAGAGAGGTTGACCAAAAAATGATGGAGGCAGAGGAAGGCATGGGGATGAGTGCAAGAGTTTCAGGCCACCGAGGTAAATACTATTTTATACAGTTTGCAATAACAGTGATCTACAAGTAGATGCATGGATAGTTTCAAAAGCTGGATAGGTGTGGGAGTATAATGAAGAATACAGGATTGACACAGAATATTTGTACTTGGGTTATTTACCTTTGCAGCAAATATATCCAGGAATATATGATAGAGCATACAAGCAATGAAGTTATGAAAACTTGTCAGATACAACCAGACTCCTTGATGGAATGAGCCTCTGGGTCTTGGTGCTCAAGCCCGTAGTCTTGGGTATCACCATGGTCAACTGGCATAACATAGTCCACAAAAACAATTTTCTACTCTTCAGAAATCCTGTACAGGGTCTCTGTGAGTCAGCACTTAACAATAACTGGGATCTTAAAGCTATTGAGATGCAATCATTGATAATAAATCCTGTGTGGAGAAAAGAAGAGTGATGAAAATTGAAGATGCTTGGAAGTGGTCCAGTGAACTAATGGACCACAGCTCTGAGATCAGGAGAACTAGATAATGCCTGTCTAATACTACCAACCCTCTGAAAAGGGAGGGATCACCTTAGAAAGTCCTGGATAGAGAAAATGTAGAGCAAAACTCAAAATCATAAAAAAGATCAGGCTTAATGCAGGATGGAGACTTGTGGAAGCCTGAGACTATGGCCCTTGAAAACCCTTCAGATGTGAAGTTGAACTCAACCAAGCAATTTTGTTGTTTAGTGCCTTCAAGTCGGTTCCAACTTATAGTGACTCTGTATAGAGTTTGGTGAGTTTGAACTGCTGACCTTGCAGTCCTAACCGGTCCATTTGCTTATAGGTCTGTAAGGGGAACAGCAGCAACACTAGTGAGGTATGCACACATAGAATGATGAGCCATTTGAGATTAAAAGGGCAACATTTAACTAAGGTCAAACTTCAGAAGGGTTAGGAAAGACAGAGGCAAGAAACACAGGAGGAAGAGGGAAAGGTGATGTGATATTGAGGCCACTGCAATCAGTGAGATGAAACAAAGTGAGTGATTTGTTGAATATAGAACTGATTATCTGCTCTGTAAACCACCATCATTTTAATAAAAAGTAAAAAAAAAAAAAAAGAAGATAAAACAGGGAAGAGAGGAAAAAAGAAAAGATTAGAAAGAACAGTATCAGAGTATCAGTATACAAAATGTGATACTGATTTCTGGCTCATATATTTACTGCAGATACTCCTCAGACCTAAACAAACACCTTCCAATGCTTTATTTTTTTGGTTTGAAGGCTTGGGACCATAATTTCATAAGATATCTCAGTCAATTGTTCACAAAAGTCAAGATCTGCTTCTTAGTGAAGTTAATAGCATTTGGCGTCTTAAAGGCTTGTGAGTTGCCATCTGAGTTAACAAAAATGGGCCTCAATTCACCAAAAGCAAAGTAATAAGATGGTATCCCAAAACAGAGAAGAAACAAGTCTACAAGAGCCACAACCTCCTCTACCCTGAGACCAGAAGAGGCTACCACCACTGACCTTTCTGACTATGGCCTTAGTAGTTGGTCCTGGATTCAATTGAAACAGAACTAAAATTCCTATTATTTATTTATTTTATTTTATTTTAAGGTTTTTATTGTGGATTGAGTGAAAGTTTACAGGGCATATCATCAGTTTTACCTTCAACAAATCATATACCGTGTTTCATTACATTGATTATAATCTCCTCCATGTACCATCAGTTAATAGTATTTTTCTCGATCCACTTTAGCTTTTTTAAAAAACACACAAACAAAAAAACCTACTCACGCATATATAATAATTTACATCTCCAAAGGGCACATTCTGCAAGTCTGCTCCTGGCCACCAGCTCTTAGTCCTTGTCTTCTTAGTCCATGAATCTAGAGTTTTCAGCCACTCCTTCTCTCCATGCCCCCATCTCTGCCTCCATCTCTGGTGCTGCTGCTTCTCTGGATAAGGTCCCGCATTCTGCTAGTGCGTTCCTCTCTTGATGGTCCTAGGATCCTCTGTTTCTGGACTGTAAGATAAACCACTCCCCTTTTTTTTGTTACAAAACTTCTGCCTTTACAATTGTGACAGTCGCGATTAGTCATGATAAGTTATTCACTATTGAATCTTACAAACCTTATCTCCATCTCTTTTAACCAGACCCATCTAGACAAGATGACAGCTATTCAGTGGGGACTCTTTCTTTCCCCCCATACTCTTAAGCTAAATTCTCTCTTGAAACCCTGTAAGCCACTCACTTCGTGCCTTTATTGCCCCCTCATTTTAGGTAGCTAATGCCTAAGTTGCCCATCCCTATCTACGCTGTGCACAGAGCGGATAGCATTGATACTTGATTTGAAGACTCTTTCCCTCTCTGTTGGTATTTAGAGTACCTACTGCTCTGAGTATAAGGAG